>NC_132847.1:58375741-58690485 GCF_048164855.1 Canis lupus baileyi
CTCTCCCAATTACGAGGTTTACAATTTCTCAGTCTGCACAATGGAAGAGGGGCCCTAAGAATGTAAATCACTCCATAAAGTCTATTTTAAAAATAATAAGGAAAGGGGCTAATTGCCATTGGGATGGCTTTTTATTTGTCTTGCAAAAAAATTTTTTTACGGAATATAAATTGTGCATGACATGGGATTCAGGGAAAGAATTTGGCAGGTTTAGGAGATTTCTATTCTGTCTTCTTTTTATCCGCTTTTCTAAGCATCCTTTCTGTTTCCACTGTGCTTTGAAAAGAATGCAAGAGAACTCAGGCTCTGGGGTAAAGAGAAAAAGAAGAATCCTAGAGTTACGGAGCCTGGCTAACCCCTTTTCTGTGAAGATCTGTGTGCTCTTTTGTGCGGTAATGAAGAGATGGAAAGAAAAGAATTGTCCCCACATGATCCACCACTAGGCCAGCCAAAAGGACCTCTGACTCTCGGAGCGAAGCGCACCCCACTGCAGGCTCATTCCCCTCGCTTCTCCGCTGCCAGACGACGCTCTCAGAGAATGGCTCTGTCCCCGCAACGATTGTCCATGATTTGTGGGTCAGGAGCTGCCACGGGAAAAGTATCTAATTCCACTTTCACACACTTGTGGTGTCAGCAACCCAAATACAGAAAGCTATTTTGGCCACACTTTAACTACTCAACTTAAAGGCAACGGCACAGAAAAAGAAGCCCACCTGTTGAAACCAATGAAGAAATCTCCCAAGTCATTTCTGAGCTTAATCATATTGAATTCACCTCGCCTAACATCCTATAAGGTTTGTTGATCCAAGAGACTATGAGGTTTCCAAGTCCAATACATACTGCACATTGCAGCCAGAGAGGACTTTCTAAGGCATGGAATTCTTTCTTCTTTCTTTCTTTCTTTCTTTCTTTCTTTCTTTCTTTCTTTCTTTCTTTCTTTCTTCTTTTTTTTTTTATAAAGATCTCATTTATGTATTTGAGAGAGAGAGAGAGAGAGAGAGAGTAGGAGCAGAGGGAGGGGCAGAGGGAGAGGGAGAAGCAGACTCTCCACTGAGAAGGAGCCTGATGTGGGGCTCAATCCTGGGATTCTGGGATCATGACCTGAGCCAAAGGCAGATGCTTAACCCACTGAACCACTCAGGTGCCCCTCTAAAGCATAAATTTCTTCCCTTCAAGGCTATTTTTCAAACTGTCATCAGAGTGATTTTTCTAAATCAAATGCCCATTTATCCCACAAATACATACTCAGCTGCAATTAAGTGTCAGGCACTTTTCTAGGTATGTTAAGTAATCAAGGCAGGCAAGTACTTGTGTTTGTCCAGACAGAGGTGACAACATGACTTAGGGCAAATGAACAGGATTAACCTCACATAACTGCTTAGTCATAGGAAGAGGTCTTGGGATAGGAAGTGGCACGGGCAGGGGGATACTTAGGTGGAGAGACACATCCTTAGAGGCAAGAGAGAGCAGATTGCACCAAGACCTGAGAGAAGAGCATTCCAGACAAAGGAAAGAAGAGATCCAGAAGATAGGAATGACTGTGACTCTCTGAAGAGCATGAAGAAAGCCCAGGAGGCTAGCAGGTAGTATGAAAGAAGGGAAAAGTGGTTGGAGCTGAGGCAGGAGAAATGAAGTAGACACCGGGGTGCCCGAGGGAGAAGAGAATAGATGGGTGGGTTCAAGACACATTTTGGAGGTAGTGCTCACAGAATTTTCCAATGGATTTGACATGGGGAATCATCCTTTGATGAGGATGATTCTGGCCTTAGGGCTCCAGCAACTGAGAGGATGGTGGTGCCATTTTGAATGGGAGCAAGGAAGACAACTGAGCTGGGAGAAAAACAAGTATTTTTCTTTGAATAGGTTACATGTTAAGTACCCACTAGACATTCAAGTGAAATATCAAGTCAAATCCACACTTAGAAAGTGTAGGCTAACTGTATACATTTAAGGGTCCCTGGCATATATCCCTGTTATTTCAAGCCATGGAATTCCTAGGGAGGAGATAAAGAGGGAAAAGAAGAGCTCTGGGGCACTCCAATGTCCAGAGGTTCGTTCAGTGGTGGAAAAGTGATCTTACTATTGTAAGAGAGAATGGCCAGTGTGGTGGGAGGAAAACAAGGAAAGTGTCACATAATAAGCCAGAAGAAAATGATCAAGAAAAAGGGAGCAATTAGCTGTGTCAGATTTTGTTAAATGGTGTATTTTAAAAAAGAGAGAGAAAGAGACACAGAGAGAAATGATCCATGGATTTGGCAAAATGGAAGTCACTGGTGACCTTAAGAGGAACAGTTTCACTGGAATGGTGGCTCGGAAAGGGGAATAAGATCTTGTCCTATCAATACCACTTTCCCATTTGAAACTCATCAATGGTTCTTGTCCTATACATAAAAGGATAAAGGCTACATTCCTTTCCATAAAAGTAACTTCCTGAAATCTAACTCCATAGAGGAAGTCAGTAATTGTCAGAGTTCTTAGTTGCGAATGGAATTCACTTTATGTGAACAGAAAGGGGATTTATGAGAGGATAATAAGTATCTCACAGAATCTCCAGGAAGGCCCAAAACCAGACTTGGATCCCATCATAATCAGATATAACAAATGCAGGAGCCACGTTGTCCGGAGAAACTCCCCATTGTTCTGTAGGACTGTTCTAGTATGAACGGACCTAGTAGCTCCACCACAGTTACCCCAGAAGAAGCAGATGTCCCCAGCACCATGCTTGTCACAAGAGCCAAACTGTCCACACAGTCAATACTCCCATTGTTCATTTCAGCCTCCTGTTGGCAGATCATTAGCCACATGTAGATCCCCTAACGGCAGAGGAGTCTGTGGAATCTACTGTGTCTATGGCACCTTCCAGCATCTATTCCCCCTTCTTTTGGACTACCCTGACTGTTATTAACCTTGTAGTGCCCTGGATTTGGAGGAAGCTGCCTCTAGTCTCAACCTATGGATCATGCTTGTGATTGGCCTATGGCAATGAGCATAGCCCCTTCTTCCAGTCACGGATATAAATTCAGGAATGAATATATGACCCACCCGATGCAGGTTTGGTAAAATGAAAGTAGACATTTGCTTGAGGCTTCTATAAAAGAAACTACCTTAATCTTCCAAGAGAGCTCCCAGAAATAATCTTCTCTCTCTATTCTTGGACCGAAGGCTTATCCCCAAGGAAGAACATAACCCTGGGAGGAGTTAGTTGACAACCGTCTTTTGGCTAGAGTGGTACCAGCCTAAAATGAAGCTGATCCTGCAGAAGCAAGGAGAAAGATGAGAGAAGACAGACTTTAAGAACATTCTTGGGCCACTGAAATAAGCCAATTCTGAAATCTGTCCTACTCCTGTAATCTCCAGTTCCCTAAACAAACAAATTGCTTTTAATGTTTAAGCAAGTTTGAACTGATTTTGATTAGAGGCAATGAAATGCATTATAATTGATTCAGACTCCAACCTATCTCTCGGGGCTCCTTTCTTAGCATCATTTATACGTAAGCCCATCAGCCCATTGACTCTAAAATGCCAGAATTCTATCAAGACTAATCACTCCACCTGGATGCCCTTCCTTCCCTTTCGCCTTTGCTGCTTGCCTAGTTCCTCCTCACACTTAAACACCACTACAACGTCATCTCCTCCCTGAAGTCTTCCTGGATTTCCCTTACCTTGCTCTATCATAGGATGCATCACTGTCTGACCAATATTATGGTAACTTGTGAGGATATGTGCCCCTACATTAGTTCATAAGTCCTTTGAGAGCCAGAAGAGTCTCTTTGTCCTTAGTGCCTTTCAGAGCCTGGAACTGCCCTTGTATCCATCAAGTGTTTGTTAACTCTCCAGGGATTCTCAAAAATGTGTGGGCAGTGGAGATTTCCTGTATTGTGGTCTTCTAGATTCACGCACTGAGACAGCCTTGCAGAAATGTTCCAGTCAATCTCCAGAGAACAAAGTGGTCCTTGATGAGAGCTGCTCCTAGAACCACTGAGCACTCACAGCTCACCTAATCCACTGTCTCATTTTCCAAGGGAGGGACGTGATGCCCGGAGAAGGGAAGGTCATGGGCAGTCGGGACAGAGCTCAGTCTTGAAACTGGTGTTGCCTAATTCACCAACCACTCTTCAGCAGCAAGTTGCTTCTTTCCTATAGGCCCTGAGAGCTGAGGGTGAACAGGACTGGTCATCATTCTGGATGTCTCTGGTGTCTGTGGTCTGTCCCTTGGCCACAGCTGTCTTTCAAAAGCCCTTCTGCTCTCTACCTCCCTCACAGCTAAGTAGAGAAGGCACAGATGGAAACTATGCACAGAGGGGATGATTATCTCTCCTGTCTTATCTTTGGTGGGAAGGGAAAGACCTTATTCCTCTTAAAGGAACCTCTTCTTTCCCTTCACTTTATTGAGATATAATTGGCAAATAAAAACTGTATATGTTTAAGGAGTATAGTGTGATGGTATGATAAATGTATATGCTGTGAAATGATTACCAGGGTCAAGCTACTTAACATAGCCACCACCTCACTTTGTTGCCACTCTTTTTGTGTGTGGAAAGAACACTTGAGACTTACTCCCATAGCAAATTGCAAGTATACAATACAGTGTTATCAATCACGGTCACCATGCTGTATGTCAAATCCCCAGATCTTCATGGGGGGTGCGTGAGTGGCTCAGTCGGTTAAGTGTGTGACTCTTGATTTCAGCTCAGGTCATGATCTCAAAGTTGTGATCTTGGGGTCATGAGATCCAGCCCCACTCAGGGCTCAGTGCTCAACACGGAGTCTGCTTGTCCTTCTCCCTGCCCCCTGCTCCTCCCCCTGTTCTCTCTCTAAAATTAAAAAAAAAAATTTTTTTTAATCTGCAGATCTTGATCATCTTATAACTGGAAGTTTGTACCCTTTGACTGTTGAAGGAAGTCATTGAGAGGATATGACCACTGGTAACGGACATGGGTAACTGGAGGCTCTTTACCTCTCCCCATCCTTGGAATGTACATTCTGCCCACAGTTCCCACACACTGACCATTTCCAAGGTCACAGCCTTGAGAGAGCAATGTGTTGCTGAGACCATCTGGACAGTGTTTCTGACTGAACCTTGTTAAGGCCTCTATGTAAATTTTTCAGATTCTAGTGGGCTGGTGTGGAGATCTACTCGTCTTGTAGCCATCCAACACAAGCCTCGTGTGTAAGTTCCCTTGCTTAATAAAACTGCCACCTACCAAACTAGAATAGCATGCCTATTTCTCCAGCGACCTCCCTGTCCTCTGTGTACTGGGGCCAGTTTCAAATTTCATCTGGGGATCTCCTAAGGTTGCAAACCAGTATTGACCACTGTCTCTCTTTCCCTCAAACCCTAGCCCCTGGCCTACTGCCATTTTGTTCTGTTTCTGTGAGTTCAACTTCTTTTAGAGTCTACATGGAAATGACACCACACATTGTCTCTCTGTGCCTGGGTTTTTTTCTTAGGATCATGTCCTTCAGGCTTATCCTTGTTATCCCAAATGGAAAGATTTCCTTCTTTTCTATGTCTGAATAAAAGTCCTGTGTGTGTGTGTGTGTGTGTGTGTGTAACTCACATTTTCTTTATCCAGTCACCCTCTGATGGACTCTTGAGTTGTTTCCATATCAGCAATATGTGAGCTTATATGAAAAAGAGGAGAGATTCAGAGAGGGTAGGATTTTCCCATGATCTCTATAGCTTCAACTGCCTCCTCCTTCTCTGGTGCATTTGACCTCTCTGAGAAGCAGCTGCTGGCTGGTGTTCGAAATGGGGGTGAGAATAGCTGCAGAGTAAGCTCCTTGGCTGCCCTCTGTCCCCTCCTTCCCAGTCTGGCTCTCTCCTGCCTGGCACTGTGCACTTGCCTGTCTGAGAGGATTCATTTCCCAGACTGAGGCTGGCAGTTACCTTCCAGGCAAGTGAGCAACATGTCCCAGAGTTCCAGAGGACAGAACACGAGACTGTGCCTGCTGGGGGTCAAGGAAGGTTTTAGGTACAAGGTGATGTTGGAGCTCATACTTTAAGGATAAAACGAGTTTGCAAAGTGAGGAAAATGATAATGGTAAGCAGGTGGAAAGATGGTGATGCACCATCAAGGATCAAGGGTAGAGGGATAAGAACCGATGTAAAGGCACAAAGGACTTGACTGGTGGCTCCCCAAATGATATGTGTGTGTCCTAACATTTGGAATCCATGAATATGATTCTTATTTAGAAAAGGGATCTCTGCTGATGGAATTAAGTTAAGGATCTCAAGATGAGTTCTTCCTGGATTATCCTGAATAATTATTATGATGGGTACCCTTACGAGGGAAAAAGACAGAGGGAGATATGAGATAGGAGAGAACGGATTGCCTCAGAGAGGAGAAGGCCATATGAAGCAGCAGGGAGAGATCAGAGGGATAGTGCCATGCCCAAGGAACACGTGGAGCCATAAGAAGCTGGAAGAGGCACGGAAGGATCCTCTCCTAGAGCCCTCAGAGGGATGGCCCGGTCCGCCTTGATTTCAGTGATTTCTGGCTTCCCAAACTGTATGAGATCATGTCTCTGGTGTTCTAAGCCACCTAGTGTGTGGTAACTTGTCACAGCAGCCCTCAGAAGCTAATACAGATAGCCAGCTGTTCACTGTGGCAGGAAACCAGCAGCCCCTTCATTTCCGCTTTCTATCAGCTATGGATCCAAGCCATGCTACCCTTCACGAGTGGTAAAGAAAGCAGCCACTTACAGCTAAGCCTGGCTTCTCTTCAAGGAAAGCCAGGCTTGTTAGTCGAAACCAGACACAATAGTAAGGATACCTAGGTTTCTAAAAGGGCTAAGGCCGAGATATGCTACTGTACTAATATGAAGGGACTCAGCCACCCAGGGGATGAAAGCCACCCTCACCACCCTCACCTCTTACTCTGGGACCCACTGAAACCTGAGGGCGTCACTCACTTTGCAAAATCAAAGGGGGAGAACTGCCCCTTGGGCAAAGGTCTGCAGGGAGGTCACTACACTTGAGAACTGAAGAGAAAACCACATGGGGAAAGAGAACTCAAGAGAGAGAGGAACCCATTGGCAGAAAGTCAGACATCTTTCGGAGGACCTTGGGCCTTTTCTTGTGTGGGCAAAAGTGACTAAGTATCTGCATCTTGTGCCTTGATGCTGGAAGTCCCTTGCTGGATCTGGGAAAGAGCCTCATACCATGACCACACTGTCTGGCTGATGGGTCTGGTGAAGCTTCAGGGGTAAGGTGGGGGGAAGGGCTCTCCCTTCAACCCCCCCGCCCCAAGAGAGTAGCCTTGGGTGCCTCTCTTCTCTGGGGCCAAAGGGTACTGTCCTCCGCGGGCATTGCCATGCAAGACAAGTCATGTCGGGCAATGATGGCACCAGAGACCCCCACCCCAACCAAGCTGGGAGAGGAACTGAGGTAAGGAAGAGGGTTTGCAGCCGGGGAGGGCGTGATCAGATGTGCTTTTTATAGAGCTTTCACTGTAAGAGCAGTGTGGAAAATGGAGTGCACGGGAAGAAACTGGTGACAGAATGTTTCAGTAACAGTCCAAGAGAGATGAAGAAGAGCAGATGAAGGCAGCGGCGCTGTGGGCAGAAGCTCTGACTGGAGACTGAGCTGGGAGCTGTGCTGCTAACCAAGATCTGGACAGAAGGCAAGAAGCACAATTTCTCCATCTGATTCTGCTTCCCAGAAAACTGGGCTCCTGGGGGGGTGGGGGGCACCAGGGACACTCGGGGATCGATAGAATTCCAGGGCATTTCCATGTTCCAGGTTTTCAGTACCTTAAATAAAAAGAAAGAAATGCAACAACAGGGCCAAATAAATTGCAGTTATCTCTGAAATATTTGCTTCAAAAAAAAAAAAAGTACGGCTTTTTGATCACGTGAACAATGCAATGTATGTTGGTGTGCTCTCCAAAGACAATGGTTGTCAATGAAATTATCAACGAATTAACTATACCATCAGGGCTCTAGTCTCATAAAGAGAGAGAATTCTCAGTTGCACGATGACAGTCTTCTCCGAGGCTTGGCAGTGCCTCACTGAGACTGTGTGTATAACCCTGATTCAAGATGAGGCTAAAAATAGACACCGGGGGCTTGACACAAATGTGAGGCCTGGGCATGCGGTCCTCGGGAGTAAACACTGAGGACTGGTTGTGGATACTTTGACAGTTGCACCCTGAAAACCTGCCCAAAGAAATAATTAATCCAAAGCTGCTGGCTGGAAAGAGCTAGAAGCCAGAGGGACCAGGCTGAGTAAGGGCTGGAAGCAGAGGGGGCAGAGCCCGGAAGCATTCCCAAGCCCACCAGCTGGCAGCCACAGGGGTAGGGGTAGGGATGTGCTCAGAGAGTTGAAGGAGACAGCCTGTGGCCACTCTCCGTGCCTCTAGCAGACTGGGCGAGAATGAAGCATGTTCCATGGGAGCCCAGCGCTTCCAGTTGGGTAGGAATTTGTCTCCTGCAAAAGTACTTTTTTGACCCTTATGTCCACTCTCAAGGCTTTTCCTGATTGGGATTCTGACCTGTGTTTTCTCTTTCTCTTACTCTTCCGTCTCTACCACCTGGCACACGTACTATGGAGCAGAAGAGAACTATGAGAAAAGTACTGGCTTTGAGGTCACACTGATCTAGCTTCAAATGCATGGACAGAGCAGTGCATTATTCTGAGCCTCAGCTTCTCAACCTGTAAAATGGGAGTGGTATTACTCATTCTCGTAGGATTTGTTGTGAAGATGAACAAGTAATGGCAATGAATGGGCCTTGTGATCCCGAAGCACCCCAGGCACTGGCCCAAAGGGAGGCCATTCTGCTTGTAATTAGCATGGGGAACTCCTCCTGGTGCAGGGCCTGGAGTCAGGGATACAGCCACAGAATTATGACTTGCACCCTAGGCTTCCACCCAGCTATCATCCCTCCCCGTGACTCAGTGCCATGGGATATCTTCTTACCCCAACTTCTCTTTCTCTGTTGCCCGTAAGTACCTGTCTCCTACTCCAGCTGCCTCTTGCATGGCCTAATTTGGATCTGTTCTTCCCATTGGCCTTGAGCAGCATCCTGAAGGCCTGAAGGTGCCCTTCACCACCACACCTGTCCCACAAGGGCTGTCACATGGGCACTTGCTTTGAACATGGCTTGTCTCTAGTGGTTGGAGGAGCAGAATGAGGAGGGGACGTATGGTCGCAGTGATCTTCCAACAAGTATGCCTCTCCCCAGCTCCATAAACAAGGCTTCGGGGTTGCATTCAAAAGTTGTTCCTCAAAGCTCAGCTAACGTGTTTCCCTGAACATGTTATCATGTTATCAGAAAGCCCCTTGATATTTCTGATGCTGTGAATTCTGAGTCCCATCTGCCTTCTTTAATGGCCCCAAGCACTCTGGGACATACATGATAGTGATGTGAGTTCAAATAGATATTTCCCCCACCATATCATGAGCTCCTTGATTTACCTATGATTCATCTATGTATCCCTTACTGTGCTGGACATACGGTAGATGCTCAATAATATTTATTGAGTTTATAACAAATACCCTCATTAAAGTTTCCTATTTACCAAAGCCATCTTCCCCCCCGAGCCCCAACATCCTGAGTGCTTTACAGCAGAGATCAGAAAAGTATGGCCCACCATCTCTTCTTGTAAATAAAGTTTTATTGGAACACAGCCATGTTTTGTTTTTTTTCAGCATCTATCTCTGCTTTCATGCCACAACAATAGAATTGAGAGACGTGACGGAGACCTTACAGCCCACAAGGCCTAAAATATTTGCTATTTGACCCTTTGCAAAAATTTTGTTCAACCTTATTTTATAGCAAGCAAGTTTAAGTTTTTTCATCTGCAACACAAGGACAATAACCAACATCATAGAGCTGTTGTGAAGATCAGAAAAGGGTAGTGGATGCAAAATTGTTCTGTAGACACCATCCACTCGGCCCACCACATGGGGTCGAGGTAAGGCTTGAAATCTCAAGTGTTGATGTAGGACGTGTGAAGGTTCACTTGGGGGCCGGCATATCCCATCTAAGCTGACACCTGGGAAACATAGAGTGCTGCATAAATACAGAACTCAAATATCTGCCCACGAGGAATCGAATTCCCACTGCCCTCCAGGATAGACTCTTGCCATACGGCATTAATTCAGATGGGGCTCTGGCTCCTGGAGAGAATAAAATAGGCCCTTGAATGTGCCTGTTCCTCATTTACGATAAATGCTCTGAGAAGTAAGAACGTGCTTTAATTAATGCCATTGGCAGACTTGCATAACTGCTGGTTATGGGAGATAAGAATGATTTTTTACTTGATTTGACAGAGCTAACGTGCAAACCCCAAAATATTTTCAATTAGCCTCCTAGCTAGTTATCAACATGGATCTCACACTTCCTAAGGTGGGCCTCCGAGTCTTGAGGAAGTGGCATGTTTTAAGCTGTAGAGGAAGTGTGGGTGATGGGATAGGCAGGCAGAGGCACGGCCCCGGGTTTATATGGAAGGAGACATTTCACTGTGACCCAGCTGGAAGAAGCATTTCGCCAAGAGGGCAGAGCCGGGGCTTGGATCTGAGGGCCACACCACTCCTGGCTGTGTGCTGCTGCCCATGGGTGGGATGGCAGCCAGTTCTCCTATGGACATGAAGCACAGCTGCCTTTGTCAGGCTGAGTCCTTTCAACCACCTTAATGAGATATGAAGTCTTGCCCCAGAAAGGGGAAGTTGAGTGCCGCACTCTCGGTGAGTCAGTGGTGGGGAGAAGCTTGACCCACTTGGATACCCTTTCCCTGTCCATGCCGTGTTGGTGCTTCACTTTACCGCTCATCAGACACGCTGATGGCCACCTGGGAAGGAGACAGGGGGCAGTTAACACTGTCTGCACAGAGGAGGAAACTGAGGTCCAGAAATGAAACAGTGCTTGTGGCACCCCATAGTGGCACACACAGCTGGAATCTTGGTCTCAGCCCTGAATCTTCCTCTCCACCATGTTACCTACTGTGAGGATGACCTCCTGGGTCTCTGACCCTGACTGCAAAACTGGGCTGGGCCATCTTATGTGACCACCAGCAGTGAGGCTGAACCTCTGCTCAGACCCACCTTCCCATCTGAGATTCCCTCCCCCCATCTCACCCACCAGCAGCTGCCCCTGAAGCCTTTTTGGGGTTCTGCCCAGGGTTGGGATGAAGGTGAGGTGAAGGAGGCATCAGGGCACAAAATGTAAAGAGGTGCTCACTCTCAGGGCCGTGCCAGTCCATCATCTCATTGGGAGCACGAAATGAAATAAGTGCTTAGAGGCAGAACCTGACACATAAGCTATAAAAATATTCAATATTACTGTTATAATCAGTAGTAGCCACACTACTACTGACAGCATTGAGAGATTCTCTATTTCTTCTTCTGCTCACTGGAGATAAAACTAATTTTTGTCAGTGAATAGAGTGAATGCTGTAAAGTTCTACAAATGTAAGCTCTTATTCCAGAAGGCCTCATACTACTTTGGGGGCGTTACTGTCCCCAAAAGAGGGACAGTTAACTTTGTCCTATTTCATGGCCTCAGGCGACCCCCTACCCTGCCTGGCCTACCTTCCATGCTAAGAAACTTGGCTTCCACGAGGGAGCTAACAGGAACCACTGAAGGATTTCAAGCTGGAAGTGATGTGGCAAATCTGCTTGATGAAGATCCTCGGGTGGTGTGATCTTAGACCGGAGAGGGCCAGAACCAATTTAGGGAGGCCAGTCAGAGGCAAGTGAACAGTCCTGGCAAGAGACAATGAGGTCTGAAGAAGGGTAGTGGTAGTGGGGACGATAGAGGACCGAGCAAGAGAGTGGGGATGAGGAAATGAAATCTGTTCATCACTCCTGGAAAAACAACTGTGAATCAGTGATACCATCTTTATCCCCCAAAGCAAACAGATCCTTCATTAGTGCTAGCAATTGAGAGCTGTGTGAGGCTTGGTACCCACTAGCTGCTAAACATGCATATAAAAGGAAGCACACCATATGCTGTGATGAGTTAATGCCAATTGGCCCCACTCAGATATATACTGCTTTAATTTTAACACTTTATTTGAACAAAAGTCTACTTCTAAGGAAGCTCAGGATTCCCAGAGCTTCTTCCTGCTGGCCATTTGACTTGATTTCTTTCCTCAGCGATGAAATGTAGCTTTCAGTAAGTATGGCCAAGATGCAGATGTCAACTCCATAGAATAAAAAACTTCATGGACACATGAAATAAAGTACCTTCTACGGTAGTGAGCTCCTTGTCACTGGGGGCATTCAAGAAAAATCTGGATGGCCACTTGATGGAGTTGTTGCAGAGAAGATTCAAACATCAGAAGGTGAGTGGAATGGGGATGTTAGACTTGATGACCTTTAAGGTTTTTAAGAATCATGAAATTCTAAGAGGTTGAATCACAAATGTACTTCTTGGCTGATCAGGGGAACCCCGTAATCACAGCAGAGTCAGAATGAGGATCTAAGATTTTGCAAGAAAATTCAGAATTTATAACCTCCTTAGGGAAGAAATCTGGACAACCCGTCAGCCGAGACAGCTCCAGGACAAGAGAATGGTGATCAACAGAAGAAAAAGTTTGCTTCCAATGTCATCCTGTGGAGCCTGGCACAAAATAAGGAACTTCTCTTAGGGCTAAGAACTAAGAAAGCACTTTGATCTTCTCTTCTGTATAACTGTCCCTGTACCTCTTTTCACTTTGGCAATTAGGAAGCTCAGGACTTAATGCGCACATGAAAATAACAACTGCATAGACCCTTAAAATCTGTTTGTCATCAGCATCTCTCCTACCTCACTGTCATTCTGACCTCCTATTTTAATGTATACATTTCCTAGTCCTAATTTTGTTTTTAATTGATAGTTTACCTTCTAGTACCTCCTGTAAGCTTCCTCTACTGCTCTGAGAAACAAGGAGGGAAATCAACAAGAAAATAATAATAAACCACCATCTGGGAAACATTATTGGCTCCCACTGATAAATTGTGGGGAAATAGTAGGGGGAGCATTAGACTGGGGGCCGCTTGAGTTGTCAGCTTTCCTTTGCCACAGTGGGAGCTTGAGGAAGGTGCTTCCTGGACCCAGTCTCCCCTTCTGTATAACAACAGACTAGAGGATGGGCTTGGGTTGGGCTTTGGCTCTCAAGATCTCCTTGCCTGCAACTGTCCTGCCAGGGTTCCCACATGAATCTCCAGATGCTGCCCTTCCATCAAGTTTAGACCTCCCCTGGACTTTGAGGTTTCTTGCCTATTGACAGTATCCTAGGCTTTTTATTTATGTATCAAATCAACAGATATATATAGTTTTCACTAAGTTCCTTGAACTGTTCTGATATTCCATAGTGTTTGATGTAAATTTTGTAATGATTTTGTGAGAGAGATACTCTTACCATGCTCATTTTACAGATAGAAAAACTAAGGCTTTTGGGTTTAAGTAAATCCGTAGTAATTGGCAGAGCTAGATTCAAAACCCAGGCAACAAGTCTCTGAGTTCAGATTCTTAACTGTATGTTCCTTCAAATTGAGCCATGACTTTGACCCAGCTCCCTAACCTCATTATTATTCCTGACCCGGATTATTAGCTCTCTTGGATTATTGCCCTCTTGTCATCCAATTAAGACTTATGTGAATGCCTACTCTGGATCAAACTCTGTGATGGATTGGGACAGACATGAATCCAATATGGTCTTATCCAATGGCAGCTGTCTTTCTGAGGACTGGAGTTAAACATATATTCCACCCACTAGAATGCAAAGACAAATTAAATGCTATGTGGAAGTTCAAGCAATGGCTATGTCAATGGGACTTCCACTGGAGGAGATGACAGTGGAAGGGGGTGAGGAAGAGCATCACAGGCAGAGGGAAGAACATGAGCAAGTCCCACAGGCATGATAATATGTGGTACATGTCATGGGGTCTGGCTCTTGGCTTTCTCTCCAGTCTGGTCCTGTATCACCCTTTCTGTTCAGCTGTTAGACATATTTGTTGAGCGTCACCTATGAGTCAGGCACTGTTCTAGATGCTGAGGATACAGCAGTCAAAGTGGCTTTAATCATGACCCTTACAAGCTAGTGGAGAGACACAGTTCTTTAACAAAGAAAAATGATATGCCCAGTGGTGGTAGGTATGATAATGAACAACATGCAGAGTAATGGGATAGAGAACAAGGGAGGGTCACTGTCATAGGAAGAGTGCAGTCAAATACTTTACCCCTGAGCTATACCCCGCCATAGGAAGAGTGAGCAGAGAAGTCCTGTTCAGTAACATTTGAGTACAAACCCAAATGAAATGAGGGAGTGAGCTATGAAGACACCTGGTAGGAGGATGGTATAGGTAGAAGGGAGAAAAAAATGCAGGTGCCTAGAAAATGCACTATGTTTGCCATTTTTGAGGAATTGTGGGAGGGGGAAGGGGGAAGAAATGAGAACTGAGCTGTAGTAGGGCTCTAGATTTTGTGTGATCTTATCTATGAGACAAGGACTGGATTTTGCTCCCAGTGCAGTAGGAAGCCATTGTGAAGCTGCTGTTGAGCCAAATCATGACAGCCCCATGAACCTTGCTAAATCTCTCTGGGAAAACCAAGTTCTGCCCACCTCAGGGCCTTTACCCATGCTGTGCCTTCTGCCAGGAATGCCCCCTCCATCCCCTTCTCTTTGTTGAGCTATTTCCTACTCCCCCTAAAGGCAGTACTTCAGGGAAGTTGCTCCTAACCCTCCTTAAACAAATTAGATTCCCCTGCTAAACAACCTCACCATCTTATACTTCCCTTTTGTGGCACTTAGCAAAACTACCATGACATAATATAAACCATTACATAATACAACTTTCATTTTCTACTGTTTCTTCCACCGGAGAGTGAGCCCCATGGGTGAGACTATGTGTCTTTCCTCTTTACCCCTGGATCTTCAGTACACTGCACAAAGTCTGATTCTTAAGAAGTGCTCAATAAATGTTTGTTGAATAAATGCAAGAATAAATGAAGTGAAAGGAAAGGATAAGAAGGCAGATTGAAGGCTCTAACCCTGAGCTGGAGAAACCACAGATAGGCCATAAAGAAAGTATATGAAGGGTATGGTTCAAGGTAAACTTAGGCTAAGCTCCTGATGATGATGGGCAAGAGAGATTGAAAGGTAGTGAGACCAGGGGTCAGAAAGAGTGGAAAGCAATTTTTAAAACTGTTTGGTAGACTCCTTCCCCTATGTAAATGTTCATATCAAAATAGAAAAATCTTGGGTACCCGGGTGGCTCCATCAGTTCAGCATCTGCATTTGGCTCAACTAATGATCCCAGGGTCCTGGGACAGAGCCCCACATTGGGCTCCCTGCTCAGTGGGGAGTCCTGCTTCTCCCACTGCCCCTCACCCACCCCCACTTCTGCTCTCTCTCTCTCTCAGATAAAGTCTTTTTTTTAAAAAAAATCTATGTGAAATCAGATGCTTTCATGAATTTGAGGAGCCAGAAAGATCTCAAGGTATATCCCTTGAGGGGATATAGGGATGGTAATAATCATTAGCTAGTGTGTGACCAAACAACAACAAAAAATGCCAAGTAGCAGAAATCATACTATATGGGAGTCAGGAGTCCTGGGTTTTCTCATTCGCTCATTCATTCATTCATTGTTCATGCAATAAATATTGGCTGTTGACCACAAACTAAGGGTTAAGACCTTGTAGTAGGCATTGGGTTTAGATTCTGTTTGTTACCTGTAAGATATAAAAACTTGGACAAATCATTTAACCTCCCTAAGGGGAAAAGAACTTTCATTTATAAGGGAATGGCCCTCCTTATTAAAGGAAAATACAAAGCCCTTCAGTACTTGAACGGGGTCTCCACACGAGAAGAGATGATGTAATAAAAGGTCTTAATTCTGTCCCCTTGAGTTTCCTTTCCCCTTTGAAGTTTTCACTTTGATTTTGGCCGCCACACCCAAAGAGGTCTGTAATGATTGTCATCATCTGTTTTTCATGGCCTAGAAAAATCTCTTCTTGTTTCTTAAAGCCCACATCAAACATCAGGGCTCTTGAAACCTTCTGTGGCTCCCTACTTCCTAAGCAAAATGAATGTCTCCCATCCTGCCCTGCCTTGAACACTAGCTCATCAAGTGTTGTCCAGCTTACTACTCCCTGTGACATAGCTGAGTTCACCCAAGAACTTTTTTTCTTTCCCTCTGTTTTCTCAGCCTTTGGCTGAGTGTCTGGCCCAGAGTACATTCTCTGTAGTTAAATGTTAAAAAATGACCAGGGCGGCAGAACAGTTGACAAACCTACACAGTGGTAGAAGGAAATCTAAACAGACTTACTAAGACCCAGAAAGAAGAGACTAAACCAGCTAGGAACATCAATGACTACTCACTGAGGAACACTGAGAGACCATGGGACATTGTGTGTTGGGGTTAATACAACTTCCCAGTTGGAGAAGACAAAATGGCAGAAAATATTTACTTTCTTTAGCAAAATCACATTGTAGCCTTTGCAATTTAGAGGCTGATGTAAACTTGGGAAAGTCATTTAACCTCTCTGTACAGGAGGAAAAGATGATGATGGCTTACTGAGCTGTCTGTGCAGGCATGTGGCCAGGTCTCCAGATGCAAGTTTAAGTCCGCAGCGACACATCCTTGATGCCTTTGATGCCTTGGGAATTTCTATAGAATTGCTGATACCTTTTCTGATAGAATGTAAATAATTAAGGGACAAGTACGAGATATAAATTTTTAAGTATAACAATTGTTCCAGATATATCCAGATATATCAAAGCTCTGTATCTCAGTATATTGCTTTCACTTTGCCTAAAAATGCACTTCTGTTTGTTGAGTACTATGGTGTCTGTGAGTACTATTATGTACTCACAGTGCTAAGTGTTTGTATATATTATGTAATATAAAATTAATGCAGCAAGATGGGAGAAGTTGTTTTAGGACACACTCTCGGGGGGAAAACCTGAACATGACTGCAAGCAATATTTTGATAGACCATCCATGTGAGTGAAAGATGAGACCCCAAAGAACATACCAACATAACAAGGGATGAGTGCTAAAGTTCCTTCTGATGGACAGTTGGATGTTCACTTAATGGCACGGCTTTTGAACTACTGAGCAGCAAGATGCCTGTGGGACTGTCATGACTGCAATGGTGTGCAAGTTTGGGGCAGAACTGAATTGTTCAGAAACAATAGAGCAGAGGCCGAGGACAGTGTTCTGGAGGGATCCCAGAAATTGTGAAAACCCACTGTGAGACATGTAATGAAACCTTCCCCATCTCCTCTGGAAAATCACCAGAAAATTTTTCCTATTCTCCAATGCTCTTGGGTCATGAAGATTACTTCACAGGATAGAAAGAAAATCTGAGGTCAGTAAAGTCAGAGGACATAGCGGACATAGGAGAATAGCCACAAATCTGAGTTACATTTAATTTACAACCTTATGAGACAAAAATCATTACCCTCAATTTACTGGTGAGGGAACAGGCTGGTATAGGTTAACAACCTTGTCCACTACGCTTGGCTAAAAGTGGCTGGGCGGCCATTCCACACAGATCTGCTTCATCCTAACACCTATCATTTTAACCCCAGGAGATACCTGCCTCTATGATTCTATTACTGTTTCCTGCTTATCAAAAGTTTGATAAGTTTGACGACTGCTCTCCCTAATTATATTTTAAACCATATTAATAACAGGAGAAATAGTTGCACGTGGAATAGAAGGAGAGGAATGTTTCCAGCCATGAGGTATAAATAGCCTACTGATCTCTCGTCTTCAGAAAGGGACCAGAAGTGGAACTGCAGCAGGAGGAGTGATTGCCTGTGAGGGAGGGGAGCAGCCTTTTGCACACATGGGCACACGCTGCCGAAAATGAGACTTGCGTTATCACTGCCATAGTCTCGACAAACGCCCACCATGGAATGACATCACTGCCAAAGCCCAATTAGCTCAAAGAAGACCCTGGCACTGGATGATGTTCCTTCAAGATGGCATGAAATTCCAAATATAAATTGGGTCCGCACTGGGCGATGATTCAAGGAATCGTATTGGCCAGTTCACAGGACAGCTTGGCAACTAGAAATCCTCTAAACAGGCTTTTGAAACTGTATCACCCCCTGAAAAGACAGAGGTATAATTATACACAGATCCCACAGTAAAAATATAGAAAAAGAAATGCAGAGGTTCTCTGTCCATGGTGTGATTATATCATAAATTATACTTTTGAAAATATGGAGGAAAAGTTTATCAAGGTGTATCATCTTTTGGAGCTACTTTGTCTTTTCAGAAAAACAATTGTGAAACATCGAAAATAGCAAAACTTCCTTACGGTTTATAACTCTTTACAATGTGCTGCATGCTTTTATGTACTTTATCTGATCGTACCCTCCCAACAGCTTGATGCAATTATTGTTACTATTTTATAGATGAAAAACTAAAGTTTAAAGAGGAATCTGTTAAGGACTGCTTGAGAGCAGGGACTTTGTATCACCCTTCTTTGTGCTATCAGCATGTTCTTTAGGCCCTGACATGTCACATGGATACTGTAAATGTGAATGGAATGGAATACACTGGAAAAGAACTGAATGACTTGCCCAAGTCAACTCACAGCTTAGTGTTCATTTTTACCTGTTATGCAGCCACATCATTCAACCAAATGTTCACCATACACCTGCTTTATGTCTGGGCATATGGTAAACACTAGAGAACCAGAAGAGCATGGGGAAAGGCCAGGTGTAATAGAAGCATAAGATATAGTCTCTGTGAGAGACTGAATATACAAATGGACAATGGCCAGATCACATATAAAAACAGGACTCTGACCCACAGTCTGTAGCCTTCAGCCCAGAGTGCCAACCCACTACAACAGACAGTCAAGGAAGCCAAACAATGACTCCTATGGCAATCAGCCCCAAATGGTGGAAACTGGTTAATAACTGACAGCTTTGCCATTTTTTTGTTCAAAGAAAGTCAAACATGCTCTCCTAACCACTCACATATAATGCTCTGCTCCTAGTTAGCCTGCCTCTGGCTCCTCTAAGCCACGAGCCTCCAGTCAGAGTACACTTAAATCATTCCCTTTTCCCCACTATAAGGCTTTCCTACTCCACTGCCTGCCTTTGAATCTCTGCCCAACCCAAGTGATGGTGGCTGATTACCTTTGTATAACAAAATCTGAATAAATAGCCTTTGCTTCTGCACATTTGGGTGGTCTTTGTTTAGTTTTACATCTGTGTTTAAGGAACTTATACTACAATGAGGAGAAAGAACAAGATATATATATCTATATATATATATATATATAGATAGATATATATAGATATATGAAAGAACAAGATATATACATAGGAAATAATAAACTGATAATATGAAATAGTGCCAAAGTGAGTGGGCAATGACCTCCCAAAATAAGGATTTTTAAGTACTAGCAGTACAAAGAAATCAGTGATAGCTGCGTGGGGGAAGTGTTCCATTACCAAGGTTGACTTGTCTCTGTTGAGGGGAGGAGGTAGCCTGGATGGACAGGGTATGAGAAGTACATGGTCATAAGATATCGCAGAGATGACCAAGCTTCCCAATTGCACCAACTACTACACGTGTTTATAGATCCATAAATCATCCAAAAGGTTATGGACAACTCTCTTGTCACTGAAGTACTGGATTAAAAACTGAGAGACTAGTGGGCCACTTCTTCCAGTTGAAAGGTCTGACCCTGAAAGATAACTAACTGTAGAGGTGAACATTTGGCTACATGAGAGGGGTGTGAAAGTCTGTTCAGAACTGTGGTTGACAATGGGCTGTTGGAAAGGTACGGGGAAATCCAATCAGAACCACAAGATTCTTCATCAACCTAAGAAGACATTATCTTACACAATACTTATTGAACAGTTAAACCATGCCAAGTATTCTTCAAGAAGCTGGAAATACAACAACGAATAATGTGGTCTGTGCCCTCCCAGCTTTACAATCACTTGCTTTAAGTCAAAATTGGAAGGAAAAAGAATAAAAACTCTAGAAAAATTCTAAACCAGATCCTACTACAGTTTTATACAGAAGATATAGAAAGTATCCAATGGTGCTAAGAATTCAATAGGAAAGCCTATCCACATATCCTGAGATATCTACATACAAATGCCCAGAGCATGGACATAAACAAAGTCACCCAAAAATGTTAATACTGACTAGAAAATGCATAGAACTTAGAACTTAATAGTACTTGTGTGTCAGCCCTGATGTCAACTGGCTTTCAACTTCCTCCCATCCTTCCCATCCTCCCAAAGGCAATCAGAATAGTTTCTTACCTCCAACATACTTATGATCATGTGATTCTCCAGCTCAAAGCTCTGTAGGGACTCCCCATTATGCAGTGCATGGTTTTCAAGGCCCTCTATTATATTATGTTGCCACAATAAATCTTCCAATGCCATCTTCAAAAATCCTTTCCCCAGGGCAGCCCAGGTGGCTCAGCGGTTTAGCGCCGCCTTCAATCCAGAGAGTGATCCTGAAGACCCGGGATCGAGTCCCATGTCAGGCTTCCTGCATGGAGACTGCTTCTCCCTCTGCCTGTGTCTCTGCCTCTGTCTCCCTCTGTGTCTCTCATGAATAAATAAATAAAATCTTAAAAAAAAAATTCTTTCCCCGAAAGATCCCTTCTAGTCACTCTAGATCTGCGTTATCCCAATGACAGTCTCTGGCCATGTGTGACTATTTACAATTAACTTGGTTAAAATTAAATTAAAAATTCAGTTTCTCAGTTGCACCAGCCACATTTAAAGGGCTCAACAGCCACATTTGGCTACTGAATGGCATAGATATAGAACATTTCCTCATCATAGAAAGTTCTATCAGACAGCACTCTACTAGTCTAAGCCATCTCTGAACACATTCTCTAACTTTGTGATAATTTGTTATCACACAGCAACACAAAATGGATAGAGTGGCAAAGGAATATTACACATCAAGGCTCATGATTCCTGCATGGATCAAAAACTGGCAATGCTTGTCCAATGCAGACAAGACACTTTACCTCCATACGTTTGTCCTAAGGAAATAATCGGAATTCTTATCCTATATCAGGATGTTTATTGATAGCATTATTTGTTCCAGTAAAAAGTCCAGTAAGATGGGATTGCTAGCCATCCACACAACACAACATTATGTGGCTATTAAAAAATATCACTTCCTTGAAAATGATTCTGTGACATGGGAAGAGCTGATCATCAAGTTTAAAAAGCAGGATACAAAATAATATATGACAATGTATGAAAGTTAAAGGAAATATACCAAAATGTTAGTGATAGATTTTTTTAAATGTAATATTCATAATAGTTATCTTTGTGTAAGATTAGGAAAGAGTTTGGGTTTTCTCTTTACACATTTCTGTGTCTTCCAGGTGTTCTATAATGAACATGAATTACTTTTATAATCAGAAAAATAAACAATTTTTTTGCATGTAAAGCAAGCTCCTCAGGTAACAACCACAAAATTAATCATGCCTTTGACCAAGAAATCTCATTCATGAAAATATATCCTAAGGAAATAATTCAAAACAGGAAAAAAAATCATATAAGTGAAAAGGTAATGTTTTATAGCAATGTTACTTATAACAGTTTAAAATTGGGTGCAACCTGAATATCCAGCAATTTAATTATGATAAAGAAAATTATAATATATTGGCTTGATAGAATATTGGAGACTCATAAAAATAATTAATGCAAACATTACCTAGAAATACAGAAATTACAGAATAGCACAAAGCAAAAAGCTCAAGCCACAAAACAAAATGTCTATGATTATAATAATTTCACTTAACATGGAGAAAGATGGAAGGAAGAAGGAAAAATTAAAAATGATTGCTATGCTGAATGGGATTCTGAGAGTAATCTGTATCAAGTTGTTTTGATAACAAACACAACTGTTTGATAAAGACACACACCAGCATGCGAATCAAGAAACCTGAGAGTGACGGACATGTCAAGAATGTGGAATGATCATGGATGGCGGCAGAAATGGGAGAAACAGCTGTAAGAAAGGGGCACCAGAGACCACCTGCACAGGGGCATGTGTTTTCATTCCTCTATCCAACAAGTATCCATGGAGCCTCACATAGGAGTAAAACTATAATGAAAAACAAGGGAATGAGAAACACAAAATTTAGAGTTTGAGTTACTCTTGGGGAATTAGGATTCCACTGAGGAGGAGAACACAGAGGGTGTATTAGGGGCTCTGTCATTTCTTAAACTATTTCTTAAGTTTGGGATCATGGATGTTCTTTTTATTTTTCTTCTGATAAATCACAAGTGCTTACAACAGTTCTTGGCACATATTGGCTCACCCAAGAAATTAATTGTAGAAAGAAACTTTTCAGGGCACTTGGGTGGCTCAATCAGTTAAGCATCCAAATCTTGCTTTCAGCTCAGGTCATGATCTTGGAGTGGTGAGACCAAGCCCTGAGCCCCCTGCTCACACACAATCTCCCTCTCCCCCATCTCTGTCCCTCTCCACAGCTTGCGCAGGCTCTCTCTCTTGCTCTCTCTCTCTCTCCCCCACCCAAATAAATAAATAAACACAGCCTTCAAAAAAAAAGTCTGCTTGTCCCTTTTCCTCCACCTCTGCCCTTCTCCCTGTTTGCACAGGCTCACTCTCTCTCTCAAATAAATAAATAAAATCATATTTAAAAAAGAGAAACTTTTCAGTGGCTCTCTAAAAAAAACTCTAACTTAATAAAATAAAATAAAATTAAGTTAAAATAAAATAAAATAAAATAAAATAAAAAATTTAATTTAATTTAAAAAGCTCAAACTATTTCATTTGACATACAGAGCTCTTCAGGAACTGGCTTGTACCAGGTGTTGTATCAACACCTATGACTTCCTCCCTGATCTACTATCACTCTTGTTCATTTTTTGCCTAATGTATAGGACTTCTTGGTACCTCTGAGACTTTGTCTAGCTGTTTCTTTCTTTTTTCTTTCTGGAATGTTCTGCTTCACCTAGAGATCCCCTAATCTCAAGGCCAAGTTTGCCATACCTGCTTTGCAAAACCTTGCTGATCTCCCTAATTGTCTCTCTTCTGTGTTCTTTATATATATATATATATATATATCTTCTGTGTTCTAAGGTGCTTTCTTTATTTGTGCATTAGAACCTGACTTGCTCTAATCTATTACAATCTCTCACATTAGGGTTTTATTGCTTACAAGGTACTCTTAGCTCCATTATACTTGCAATAACACTGTGGGTTAGTCTTCGTTAGCCCACTTAACAGATACAGAGTCCAAGCTTCCATAGGAAGAGCAGGACTTGAACACTGGTCTTTGGATTCCTGTGGCCTCTGAAGGGACAGGCTGCTGGGGCAAGAGAGTGCAGGAAGAGGCTGAGTGGATGAAACTGCAGTCTCTAACAGTGCTGTCAGCATTTGTAAGATGAGAACTGGCATTTGTACAAGAAGAGATCGGCCATGAAGATCACCTCCAGTATGTTTAAGACACTTGAAGCTATACCTGTCAGAGTGGAAGGGGGACCAGGCTAAAAGAATGACCACACATTGAAAGGAGAAAACAAAACAAAACAAGTTTAAGTGAATTCAACAGAATGGGCTTTACATCTTACCAGGAAACTTCAAAATAGCAGACTAGTCTCCAAAATAGGAACCTCATCTTGTTTTTCTTTTATGCCAAGTCCCAGAAATAAGGCCCAGCACCAAAAAAGGGACTCAATATGTGTTGAATGAATGAATGAATGAATGTGCTATTGAGAAGAACAATTAGTTTTGGCTTTCCTGAAACTGTTTCTTCTCAGTCACGTCACCCTTTCAGTTCAGGGGAACTGAACATCAGTTGCTTGTATGTTTAATAATTCAGATCCTGAAGCTTCTCTAATGCTCAAAACCAAACAATATATTCACTCGTTTGAATCATTCAACAAGTATTTAGTGGATTTAGAATGTATTGGACAGCAGACACCTTCTCTTTTACACTATCTTTAACATTTAAGACATGCACAATGCCTGATTTGAATACGTGAAAAAAAGCCTCCTGCCCAGAAGTCATAGAGCTAATGAAAAGAAAATCTACAAAGCAAGAGACCTTGACCTGCCATAGAGAAACAGCTCTGACGAAATTAACAGTAATATGGAACAAAAAGACACTGCTAAAAAAAGTCAAGAGCTTTTGAACACCATTGTTCACCATTGTTCCCACTGAACACCAAAGACTATCTACTTTATAATTGATCTTAGAAAACATGTTTTTGGGAAATTGGTCATTGGACAGATCAGCCTTTAGAGAGTTTGTTTGTTTGTTTTTTTTTTTTTTGCAAACCTTGAGCCAATGCTGGATCCTGGGACTAGGCACTCTGGTGTTTCACAGCCTGGCCTGTTGAAGCAATCCATATTTTTTGACTGATCACAGTTCTGGATACACTTCAGGTAAAGGACAGGTCTAGGTTCACATGAGTCCATTAAAAAGCAATGTTCACAATAAGAAAGGATCTAAAGATGTGCCTAAGAGTGTCTATCCTGGAATGGGCAATAAGGGTCTTGCCCCGGCTGCATTCTCTCTGTGTCCCATTATACATGATTATTGCAGGGGAGAGGAGGCTGTAGACAGCAATCTCTCAAAGATCTAGGGCTGGATCGCCATTTTACAGCACATATGTGCGTTTACTCAGAGGGGTCTGCTGTGCCCAGACTCAAACCTCTTCCATTCATTTTCTTATTTAATAAACACTTATCAAGTATCTATTTCCTGTTCTGGGGGTTGGGACTATGATAGTGAACAAGACAGGTAAGGTCTAAGTTCTTACCAAGCCCATATTCTAGAAGAAAGATATGATGATAAGAAAATACCAGAAGTTGAGAAAGTTGAACCCCTCCCCCCAAAAGTCTGTGCTACTGGAGTCAACAAGGTGTTTAATCTTCATTCCATCTCCCAGCAACATCAGACAAACACTTGCCATTAAACTGGACCAAACAGCAGACTTACTCAAATGCTTAGCAATCCCTGGAAGAATTTGATTATGAGGGCTGGACAGGGGAGACTTTCTCTATTTGGTCCAATTTCTAAATGGAAACTCACAGTGTTTGATGAATAATGAATGTGAATAATTAATGCATTTGAGAAAGGAAAATTTCTTACCTGTCAGTTACTTATCTTGGAGATTACACATCCATCACTCCTCCCCCGAGGGGCTAGACTCATCTCCATAGAAACTGGGGGCAACCCAGAATGTTAATTATATCTCAATGCCAGATTTCTCTGCTCAGAATGTGACTCACCGGAAGACCTTCTAGGACTAACTTGTTCTGAAAAGTAGAAAATTTAATTTATCTGAAGTATTTTTTAAAGCCTCAAATAATGAAGTATCTTAAAAAGCTTAAGGAACAAGCAAGAGACTGACTCTGTGTGTACACACACTTGGGAAAATACTGCGTAGAAACATATGCGTCCTCTGGGCAAGAGGCTGAGTGGAAGAAATGGATCCTTGGTCCATTCATAACATAAGCACCAGCACCTAGAACAATAACAAACACATAGTAGATGCTCGTTGAATAATTACTGTTATTATTGAATGCTATGTTGAATGTTGTTAAATGAACTACCAATTCTGTGTGGTGATAATACAATTCTCATTTTCATGGTGACACTGTACACAATGTCCTTTACATACACGTTATTTGTTATTCTTTATAACTACTTTAGAAATAGGTCCACAATACATTATCCATAATTTTTTTAAACTCTAAAACCAAAAGCTTGGGGGGAAACGTATATAATAAAAAGCCTGACTTGTGTTGAAGTGAGCCTTTTCATAGTTTTTACCCTACTTATGTAAATATTTATACATTTTGCCACAGAAATACTAAGACATTTGCTTTTGGAGGACCTCCTAGGTGCTGTTAGGCTTTTTTTTTTTTAAATCTACATATCATATATGACAT
Source organism: Canis lupus baileyi (assembly GCF_048164855.1). Lineage (NCBI taxonomy): Eukaryota > Metazoa > Chordata > Mammalia > Carnivora > Canidae > Canis > Canis lupus. The sequence goes on from NC_132847.1 coordinate 58,401,613, forward strand.
ATAGCCTTTCTAAAATCTAAAAAATTTAGAATTCCAGGGGCACCTGGATGGCTCAGTTGGTTAAGTGTTCAACTCTTGATTTGGCCTCATGTTGTGATCTCAGGGTTGTGAGATTGAGCCCTGATTCAGGCTCCACACTCAGTGGTGAGATTCTTTCCCTCTGCCCCTTCTGCTGCTCACAGCCTTTCCCTCTCCCCACATCCTATAAAATAAATAAATAAATCTTAAGAAAACGTTAAAAAATTAAAAAGTAAAAAATTCAGAATTCCAAAAATACATCTTGCCTCAAGAATTTTGGTTGGGAAGATCATGGACTCACATTGTCCTCCCACTTTTATAAGTAGGAGTCTTGATTCAGGAAAGCTAAGCAATTTAACCACAATCACAGACCTAGTAAATAGATACTCAAACCAAAATGCTTTGGTGTCAAATCTTTGGGGTTTTATTTTCCTCATTATAATAAACCTCAAACAATTAATCTGAAATTGAGTATTAAGAAAATTCTCTATCCCATTGACATAAAAGAGGTAAATTAATCCGAGGTAGCACAGACTTGGTCAGCACAACAGAAAGAAGAACAAATGGCATAGGGTCTGGAGCTAGGTGAGAGCTGTCTCATGTAGAGAGACCTCCACTCCCTGAAGGAGATGACATCTGAGACTTAATCTCATTCTCCAATGCCTCAAGTGCATGTGAAACAGGAGCTGACCAAGGGTCTCTGGTAGACTCCTTTGAAGAAGTCAGATGTGACCCACATGATATTATCATGCCATATCCATTTTTTTGCTAATCACAGAACTTTATTTTGAAAATCAATGATGCCCAGATCTCTTTCTTGGGAAGAGAGAATAACAAGACTAAATTATAAGGTTGGCACTTTGATCAGTCAGGATAGTCTGGGTTATGCTGCAGTAACAAACAACTCATGAAGCTCTGTGGCTGAAAACAACAAAGGTTTGTTTCTTGCTTATAGTACATGTTTATCACAAGAAGTCAGGAGATGCTCCATTGATTGTAATCATTCTGGGATCCAGGATGACAATGCAGACACTCTCTCTAACATTGCTAGTTGCCTGACAAAGGAAAAGAGAAGGCAACAAAGCATGCCCTGGTTTTTCAAAGCTTCCACATGAAACTGATATGTTGTCACTTATGCTCACATAGTTCATTGGTCAAAGTTAGTCATCTAGTCACACTCAATATCAAATGGGTAGAAAGTACAAAACTCATGGTTTCCAAGTTCTTCAATACATTTGCCTACTCAACAAATATTTTCCTGAGTGTCTGCTAGTGCTGAACACTATTCTATGCAATGGGGATTTTTTTTTTAATTGTGTGGAGTGATGTGAAGAAAAATAAAGTGGAGTAAGTGGTGGTGAGTGATTGGGTTGGGGAAGAGGAGTGAAAAGCAAGTTCAGTGGTGAGTGATTGGGTTGGGGAAGAGGAGGTGAAAAGCAAGTTCAGGGAGGGATTCTCCAAAAGACCTGGAGGAATTGAAGGAGGGAGCCACGTAAGGGAAATTCTGCCTTTGAGGCCAAAGCAAGACACAAAGAACTCAAATCTCAGAAAAATTCAGAATGATTCCTAAAAAGTAGAGACAAAGGGCTGAGACATCAACAGTGTGTATCTGTGGGGCTGAAATAGTTGGGCTTGCTCTCTTCAAGCCCCATAATACACCATCTCACTTCCTTCTTTTCCTGACTGAAACAACACAGGCACCAGAACACTTCCTTTTTCCTCCGTGGTTAAACAACATGCAAAAGTGGTTTACTTCAGGAGACGATAGCAATCAGCAAGTGTTCTGTAAACACATAAAATTATCCATTTATTGATGAAAACCTATACTCCATGAAGGATGATGGGTGTTTTAGATACTTCATTTTATTGAATAGGGTTGTTGTGGAAAGGATAAGATATAGAGGATCATTATTACCATTTTACAAATGAAAAAGCCATAATAAGAACTAACAGACTTTCTGGAAAGGTAGCAGATTTTTTTGTGGCAAAGATAGAGTCTGACTCCCAAGCCTATGCCCTAAATTGAAACATAGTGAACTTTAGACTTTTTGGAAGGCAAACTTGTGGAAACCCACATCCACATGAATTCTTATTTGACTATTTTTTTTAAGGTTTTATTTATTTATTCATGAGAGACAGAGAGAGAGAAAAAAGAGAGAGAGAGAGAGAGAGAGAGAAAGAAAGGCAGACACATAGGCAAAGGGAGAAGCAGACACCCCTTGGGGAGCTGGATGTGGGACTCAATCCCAGGACTCCAGGATCATGACCTGAGCCAAAGGCAGAAGCTCAGCCACCCAGGCACCCCATTATTTGACAATTTAAAGATGGAATTACCCCTGTTACAGGGAAAAGGAATGTTGTTTAGGCATCTTTGCACAGTAAACAAGTCGTCCTACAGATAAGACTGAACCCATGGCTATTTCATCACACACTCATCCAAAGGTCACCTTCTCTGTGAAGTTTCCCCTGACTACCCTATTTAAAATTTCAGTGCTCCCTCCTCTGCTTCCTACCTCCTTCTCTGGTTTTATATCTCCCTGTAGCACTTATGACCCTCTTATAAACTATGTGATTTATTTGTTCACTCTATGTTGCCCACTGCTTGAAAGTGTAAGCTCCATGGGTGAAGGAAATTCTTATCTGCTTTTTAAAAATCACTTTTATTTCCCCTAGAGTATAGAAAAAGTACCTTATACTCAATCAGTAAGTATGAATAAATGGTTAGAATGAATGAATGAATGAATGAATGAAATGATTCAGAGAATGATCTCTTACTTGAGCAAGAGTTTTTAATCTGGGATACATTAATGGGCAGTTGTGTGAGAAGGAGAGTACTTGTGTGTGTATAGTCAGTCTCAAAGAAGCCAATAACCCAAAGACTAAAAACTACTTTGTGTGGCAAATCCATACAGTGGAATCTTACTTAGCCATAAAAAGAAAGGAAGCCCTAATACTTGCTACATGGATGAAGCTGGGAAACCTTACACTAAGTGAACGAAGCCAGACACATATTGTGTGATTCCATTTACATGAAATGTCTGAAGTAGGCAAATCTCTACAGACAGAACCCAATTTTTTAGTGGTTTCCTGAGGTTCAGGGGAAAAGGGAGGGCAGACCAGGGAGCAATTGCTTAATGGATATGGGATTTTCTTTCAGGGTGATGACAATGTTCTGGAACTACACAGTGGTCATGGTTGCACAATATTGTGAGTATACTAAATACTTCTGAATTGTGTACTTTAAAACGGTTAAAATGATACATTTTATGTTATGTGTATTTTACCACAATTTTTTTTCAAATAGAACCACTTTGTGAATAAGGGAAAGAAACAGATGACAAAGATGAGACAAATCGTCTCATACATCTAATAGGATGGATGATGGAATCTAAGTCTGAAAAACTGTCAGTTGCAATCAAACACTCTAAGAATATATGGAATTGGAATATTTATAATACTCGGAAGAACAACTTATATTTGTATCAAGTTTTGCAGTTTTGAACAAATTTCCAAGTGTATTATTTAACTCCTAAAAAAGAAACTTGTGAGGTGGGTGGGGTAGTTATAATTCTATGATCATCTTTATAAATGAGAATAATGTGATTCAGAGAGGTTAAGTAATTTTTCCAAAGTCACATAGTTATGGAATGGTAAAATACGGATCTAACTTCAGGTCTGTTTATATTTTTGGCAAAGTGGTTCCCTCAGCCCTTTTAAACCTTTCAATATCTTTCCAGAAATCACAAGTTTTCCTGTGGTAAGGCTCCCCAGGTGAGGTCAAAGGTCAAGTTTCTTCTCTAACATTTGGAATGACATCCTCTTAGCATGGTCATGCTGAGTACTTCATTGTGACCAGAAGCCCTAACTAAAAGCTATATGTACCCATGATAAATGATAGCAGTAGGAAAAACAGATTCAATTATTATTTATATAAATTTTTGAGAGTGAGAATGTTCTAAAATGTAGAGTCAATGGTAAGGAAAAAGTAATCAAAGCTAATGAATGAAACCCAATTTCTTCATTTTGCCAATGACAAAAGTCAAGTACAAAGAGGCTTATCTAAGATGACACTGAGTTGGGGTGCCTGGGTGGCTCAGTTGGTTAAGCATCTGACTTCAGCACAGGGTCCTGGGATCCAGCCCCATATGGGGCTCCCTGCTCAGTGGGGAGCCTGCTTCTCCCTCTCCCTCTGCTGCTCCCCCTGCTTGTGCTTGATCTCTCTCTTTCAAATAAATAAAATCTTTTAAAAAATAAGATGATACAGAGTTAATATCAGAGGTAGGATTGGAACACAAGGCTTTTGAATACTCTGTAAATGCACAGTTTCTCGGAAACCAGCCTTCCAACAGCCTTCTCTTCTCTGAGAAGAGATTATTTGAAGTTCGTGTAGTTAACAGTTCACGAATATGCTGACATTTATCATAAACATCGAAGGAAAGTATTATGGATTCAGTGATAATAAATAATCCAAATGCTTAAATTTAGCCTCAGATGAACCTGTTTTCTACCTTTCCTCCTCTCCTGGGCTGAAGCACAAGGACACAGTAGCTTTTCTGTTTTACCCAGGAATGGTCAATTATCCAGAATCTACCAGCCATGTTTTGTAAACACATTTGGTGGTGGGGTGAATAATACAGGCCCAAGGTGTCACTTCCACCCATGGAGACACAGATGGTCAGAGCTGAGACCTTAGAAACCTTCCAGTCTGGGGTTCCCCAGCCACAGTCAGCTGACTTCCAAGAGGTTACTGCCTTGAGCCTGTGTTCAACTGCACCTTCTCTCTCAGAGACAGAGCTTGTGTTTGGCTCTTTGCTCCCTCACACTGAAGTAGGTTGAGAGGTTGCAATAAATGTTCCTAAAATGGAGTATCAGCTGCCTTCGGGAAGATGGGGAGGAGAAAGCTTAAAAAATGAGAAAGCACCTACTAGAACAAAGTAAATTTAGCAAAGTTCCTCAGGGTACACTTTGGGGTGGAAGGAAGATATTCTTTTTTTTTTTTTTTTTAAGATTTTGTTCATTTATTCATGAGAGACACAGAGAGAGAGAGAGGCAGAGACACAGGCAGAGGGAGAAGCAGGCTCCCGTGGGGATCCCGATGTGGGACTCAATCCCTGAACTCCAGGATCACACCTTGAGCTGAAAGCAGAGCTTAACCGCTGAGCCATCCAGCCGTCCCTGGAAGGAAGATATTCAAAATCATGTAAACTAAACTTTTACTCCTTCCATGAAGAAAGTCAGACCCAGAGAATAGATGTGATTTGTCCAAAGCTACAAAATCAGGAAGTGGTAGAGTCGACACTAGAATTCAGATCCTCCGAATTCTAATCCAGTGCCTTTTCATGATACGTATTCTCAGTTTCCACTGTTCTCTTATACATAAAATAACCATGATTCATAACCCACCAGTGCCACATCAGGCATTGACTATACTACATAGCGTCTGCACATTTCACAGAGTATAATTTAACACATGATATATGAGTGAGGTCATGGATTTTTGTCTTATATACCTGTATCTCCTCATAACTAATACAGGCTCTGCCTCATAGGAAGTATACACGAGTTTTTTGATGGAATGAATGCTATGGATGGGACAGGTGGGGTTTCAACATGGCTATTAAGGTCTCTTGTGACTTGCCATCCTTTCCTCAGAGTGAAAGTCTTCTCTTCATGTTCTCTCTATCCTGCCTCCATTTTCCCCATTTCCCAAATCATTTTTCAAGCCCCAATCAGAAGCTACCTCCCGTTATCTCTAGCAGAACAAGAACTGCCAAGAGTGGCATCAAACAACCTTGGATATGCATTAACTATATGATATAGGCAAGTTACTTAAATTCTCTGAGATTCAACTTAACCATTCATAAAAGAGTTCATAATACTGACTGACCTGATTTGATTTTTCTGTTGAAGAAATAATATATGTAAAATTTCTAGCACAGTATGTGCCACATGGCAGCTACTTAACAAATGTTAATTCCCTTCATCTGGGTAATTCCTTCCTTAAAAATGTCCCATGGCTCTCTGCTTACTCTTTGCTAGTTTATTATGTATTATTTTACAAAGTATTGATAATTTTAGAATACGTCTGTCTCCTCACTAGATCATAAACTATCTTGAGGGCATTACTATATCAAGAAATCTTTGCATTTAACTCACCGTGACTTCCCACAGCATCTAGAAGGACGCCTAGCATAAATGTGGCACACAAAACTTATTTTTGTAGAATTGAATTGAAGTGGGTGTGGGTGGCGGTGATGGGGAGTGCATAATGTATCAGGCCTTTTAGATTGTTTGTCTGAAAAGTAAGAACACTTATGCTGGTGTCTTCCATATTTCCTCACATTGTGTTTCTTTTCCCCCCTAAGAACAGGTAGCCAGGTGTTTGGCAATGACACCCTTCCATCTATAGTGAGCATCTGAAGAGGTGACGCCCTCTCAGTGAACAACCAAGTTCCATTTCTGTGTTGGGTCCTCATGCCCTCACGAAGAGGAAGTGGTATTTCAGGGATGGCAGATGACAACATGACGTCACCCATCTCCGTCAGTGCTCATTTCGTTTCTTCAATTTCAGCAAAGAAATGATAGAAAAGGTTGTTCCTTTATCACATGGGTGACCTATTTTTATTATTGATGAAAATAGGGAAGGTTCTCTTCACCCTACTCCTCACTACTGAGTTTCCCATTTCTGTCCTTACCTCTTGTCCCAACTTTCTGGAGGAAGTAAAGGCCAGTAACTGAAACTTAAATGGCAAATTCCTAGATCACATCTTTCTGTATTATAATCTAAAAAAAAATGAAAGAACCAAAAAACTTTTTAAAGAATTAAAGTATAGATACCTTTGCATCCCTACAATAATAATTAACAAATGTCTACAAATTATTATCAGACAATTACTGAGTGCCTGTGATGATCAAGTCACTGTGCTCTATGTTTGATTACTTCATCCACTCCTCAACTAGCCCTATATGGAGGGTGGTATTAACAGAGAGGGTCAGTAACCTATCCAAGATCTTATATACAGCTAGCAAGAGTCAAGAAGATTTGGATCTACATTTGTCTGAATCAAGGGGATGCATTCATATCATTACCCATACTGTCTCACCCATCCATGCAAGAGATTGAGTCATGAGTTAGTAATATGGAAATTAATGATACATGGCCACTTCCCTTAAGAAGAAGCTAACAATGTAGAATATACATACATATGCATATATACATATATATATGAGAGAGAAAGAAAAAAATATATAAAATTATATATTCATAGAGTGATTGGTTCTATATTAACACTACTAAAAAGGGCTATGGAAACTCTCATGAGGCAGAACTGGATTCTAAGTTGTGATCTGGATAATGGAAAAAAATGAATATCTAATCTGTATCAGAGGTTGTTATAGGTACTTTCACATAGGTGATCCTATATCATTTTATTTAATTACAAAATACTCCTGTGTGATAAGTGGGTAGTGCTATCCCTGTTTTACAGATGTGAAAACCATGTCTCATATGATAATAGCAAACAGCTATCTAGCCTTTAGGACATATTGGGTCCTGTTCTAAGAACTACACGTGTATTAATTCATTTAATCCTCACAATGATTCAACCATACAGGTGCAAAGCCCATTTCAGAAATTAGGAACCTAAGTTCCAGTGTTTAAGTCAATTACCCAAGGTCTTACTACCACTAAGAGGTGAAGCCAGGTGAAGGGGCTGCTGAGTTCTTGTTTCAACCATCATGTCACTGCTCTGTTGGAGGAAAGTAAGATGCCCTATGTCACCACCTAGAAAGAGGTAGAGCCAGGATTTGGCCCATGCCTACCTTTCTGTAATAAAGACAATGCTCTTTAAAATTTTTTTTCATTTAAAGTATTTTATACCATAAAAGACACTGGAAATAGAGGTTGAAGTAAAATGCCCTGAATATCACAGCAAAAAGTAAGAACTCTATTCTATGGGCAAGGGAAACCCTCAAAAGTTTTGAGCAGAAAATTAAAAACTCAATATGATTACATCTCATTGAGGAGGAAAGAAAGCTCACTAGAATGTAAACAATGAATCAGAAGTGGGTGAGGCAGAAAGTAAGGAGCCCCGTTAGGAGGATTCTGTACAAGTCATAGTGATGAAGGTCTGAGAGAGGACAGATCATGATTAACAAAGAACATAGGAGGGAATATTCAAGAAAGCTTTCAGAAATGGCTTTGCCAGGACTTACCCAAGGTGGAAGAAGGGGACAAGTCAAAGAAGAACCCAAAGTTTGCAGTTTGAATGGCTGAGAGGATGGTGGTACTCTCGAATGATCTGAGTAACATGGCGGGATAAGAAAGGTTTCGACATGTTGATTTTCTGGTGCTTGTAAATCCTTCAAAACTAAGTGAAAGAGTCATTTCAGGAAATAATTATTTAGTCTCTTGGTCTGTAGCAAAAACCCTCTTAAGAAACCTTCAGGATTGAATAATACAATCTGCTCTTTTTAAGTCATTCCATCCAATAAAGCAGCAATTGTGACCTCTTTTCTGCAACAACATGGGTGAGGGATGCCATTCACAAACACAGCATCCCCTTAGCCACACCCACCATGTTGTAGAACCTTCGAGGTGAGATAGGTAGTATGTTGTACACAATTATCAGAGCACCAGATGTCATTTCAAAACACAAAGATTTTTTCTTAAGTATTTCTAATAACATGAGAAGATGTTTCAGATGTAATCAGGTTAAGTGGGGGGAAAAGCAGAGAACAAAAACTACATATAATGTATTCCAAAAAACGTAACATATACATGTATAATACACACAGGAAAAAAACACTACAAGGAAATGCACCAAAATGTAGATGTCCTTCATTAAGCAAATATTTATGGAGCACCTGCAATATTCCAGGCATTGTGCTATTCATTAGGTATGGTGAGAAAAATGGACCTATTCAATGTCCTCATGTAGCTTACAGTTTGGGGACTAAGCTAAGCTAAGAACATAAAGACAATTGTGAAGCAGTCTGAGTACAGAATCCTTCTAGCCTTTTACAGTTGACTGAGTCCTTGTTCTCAGTCATCATTTTACTATTCGGTAGGGGTAAAGTGCAGTACCCCAAATTACCAGCTAGAAAGGGACAGAGCCAGGACTTGAACCACATTGAACATGGACACCAATTCTTTTAGTGGCTTATGTGTTTAGTGGCATAAGTGTTTCTAAAACGTTCAAAGTTCTCATAGAAATGACTCTCTTTTGCACTCATATTTCATTGATTTACATAATATGTAATTAGATTCTATAATTACAATAAGTATGACTGGTATTTCCATATACTCGAATAAACACAAGTGATCCTTGTTGAATATGGACCCACCTGAAGGGGGCACAAGTGCCTGAACGCACTTAAAGAACAGCCCATTGGCTACGTGCATTCAGCACGCTATAGGCAATGAATGGTTGGCATAACTTGCAGAAGTAATCAAGAGAACATATCAACCCAATAAGTCAACTAAATGCAAATTGATTAAGAGAAGCTACAGGGGCAGCCTGGATGGCTCAGCGGTTTGGCACCGCCTTCAGCCCAGGGTGTGATCCTGGAGACCCGGGATCAAGTCCCACATTGGGCTCCCTGCATGAAGCCTGCTTCTCCCTCTGCCTGTGTCTGTTCCTCCCTCCCTCCCTCCCTCTCTCTCTTTCTCTCTCTCTCTCTGTCTCTGTTTCTTGTGAATGAATAAATAAAATCTTTTAAAAAAGAAAGAGAAGCTACAGTGTGTCACATTTCCTATCACACAGCTTGAGACCGCCATAATGTTAGGCAGCCAGTTAAATCATATTGACCTCCCTGTCAGTTCAAATCTAATTTTCATTATTATTATATCTGCCACTAAATCACAATCATGTGTTTGTTATGGGTTGAATTATGTCCTCCCAAAATTCATGTTCAAGTACTCATGCCCAAGTACCACAGAATGTGAATTTATTTGGAGATAGGGCCTTTAAAGAAGTCATTAAGGTAAAATGAGGTCATATGAGTGGGTCCTGATCCAACATGATTGGGGTTGTTATAAGAAGAGATTAAGACACAGACAATACACAGATGAAAGGGCAACCATGTGAGGACACAGCAAGAAGATGACTATCCACAAGCCAAGGACATAGGGCGCAGAAGAAACCAACCTTGCTGGCACCTTGATCTTGTACTTCTAAAACTGTGAGAAAAAAAATTCTGCTATTAAGTCATTAAGTCTGTTGTATTTTGTTACGGCAGCCATAGCAAACTAATACAGTGCTTATCTCAATGGCTGGCACATGGTCAGCACTCCAATATTGATATAAATGAGTGAATAAGGAATGTATGTGTCCCCCATCCTGCATTTCTATGGTTGATTTTTTTTAAGGACCTTTAAAAAGGAAGTTTAATAAGCATAGGTGTGCCCTAGTTATCAGCCAGCACTGAGATTTTAAGATAAGAAAGTAGACCTTCTCTTGGATTCATTTCTACTTCTTGATCCTAGGACTCAGGAAAGAAGTTCCCATAAATTCCAATTTAAGAACATGTCAAATGATCAGAGTAGAAATCCCAGCACTATTAGAACAGAACCAGTCCTCAACAGATTCAGGGAAGCCTTGAGCTCCTTCCTGCTGGGTAACGATGTCTCATGGGGCTTCATTGAGGCCCCTCATGCACACGGACAAGGTTAGGATGTGAAAGGACCAGAAAAATTGGCAGGCAGCCAAGAAAATCTCTAAGGCCTTTGATACATGGTATAGGAAGTCATAGGAACCAAGGTTAAACTTTCCCCCCGTCTTCTCCCTAAGGATAAGAATTAAGGTACTTGAAGAAGCCAACACAAAACCACCTGGATGTGCCCTTAGCAATGTGACCTCAAAACTGGACTGGTAAATTACCTGGATTATAACCATTAGTACAAAGTGTCAGAGCCCACCTGATTTCCAAGGGTATGTGGCCCAGCCTTCTCAATTTGCAAGGAAGGAAACTGAGTCCCCCAAAGGGGAGAGATCTACACCTGCTCTTACCACCATTATTTCTTAAGCTTTTGCCTTGAAACCAAAGTTAAACATTTCAATCTTCATATTATAACTTTTGAAAGAGAGCTTTTTCCCCAACATTCCTAGTGAATAGCCCCTAGACTTTGCTCAAATATTTCTAGGAATGGAGAACTCGCTGTTCCCTAAGGTAGTAAGACCATCTTTGAACAGATTCAATTGTTAGTTCCATTTATTGAACCCAAATCTGCCCTCCTGCATCTTTTACCCAATGGTTCCCATCATGCCTTCTTAAGTATGAAGGAATCTATCTAACTCCTCCTTTGTATGGTGGCCTTCAGATGTCTGAAGACAAAGAAGACTTTTTAACATTATCTCATATGTCATAGTTTTGACCTCTTATTCACCCTGGTCATTACTGTCAATCGCTTTAAGTCCTCACAAAGACAAGTTAGTGACACATCAACAGAGAGAATTATAACATTCTAATTAGTGAACACTGATCCCTTGTCCTGGAATGAAATTATATATAAATATCCCCTAAATGAATGGGAAAAGTAGAATGGGCTTGCTTACCAATAAAGAGAAGAGTAGCACCTCCATTCTAGGGGTCTTATCTGAAACTCACTCCTTCCCTGAATAACTCCTAGGCCTATTTCAAGAAGCTCTGCCTAAAGTCTTGCAGGCCTCCTCCCTATATATTGGTCATCACTCTTCCTACCATCTGCCATCCCCAGCTCTATCACTTTTGCCCCCAAACCTCCAGTGGGTCTTGGACTTGGATGTATGGAAGGACAATTCATGACGCTTCAAGCATCTGCCAAACTTCTTCTTCAAGGGAAACTACCCTAACCAATTTTCTGACTTTCTCTTGCTATTCCCCTCCCAAAATTATTACTATAGAAGTGAAACCAACACTGCTATCCTCATTATAGTGGATTGGACTGGTGCCCATGCTGAGGATTTTACATGAGCAGGACCCATAAAGACTAACTAACCAGGAGGTACTCCTTACTGAGGGAGTCTTGGCAAGCTGACCCAGCCAAATCCTCTTTGTTAGAAAGGAGAATGAGCCAAATAAACAGCAAAGGGCCACCCGACCTTGGCAGCTTTCTTTAACTGCTTGGGACTGGATGAAAAATGTACACTGAAGAAATGGGAGCCTGGGTGCCTAAGTGGTGGATGAAGGGATATTTCCATATTTCCTTGCAATCAATCCGCAGGTCAATGTGAAAACTCCAAAGTAGGTTTTAAAGTCTATTTGTTCCTGCTGTTTCCCTCTCAAAGATGAAGGGCAAGATGTTTACATAATGACTTTTCTTTGTTCTCATTGCTTTAGAATCCTTTTTCCATGTTTAGGACATCTTTAACAGGGTTTTGATTTTACCTTGTCTGGTAAATGAAACTTAGGTAGATTGCAGTTTTTCACATTAAATGCGAGATATTGTGAGGATATAAAAGTATATAGAATTCTTTGGGTTGCAGAAAAGTCCAAATAATTAGAGATGTATAAACACAAAATGACTTTATTTGGGGTTTCTTCAATGAAGAAGATACACCCTCCATAATGCCATAGAATCAGAGATTTGCCTTTGCCTGTTTTATTCATTTTGGGATGTTACAGGAGGGATGAGCTTAGAAAGTAGGAAGAAGAGGCAGCTGGCTGGCTCAGTTGGTAGAGCATGTGACTCTTGATCTCAGGGTTGTGATTTTGAGCCCCAAGTTGGGTACAGAGATCACTTAAAAATAAAATGTCTGGGAAAAAAAAGAAATGGCAAGAAAAGAATAGGCCCAGTTCGTTTCAAACTCCAGAAACTTCTATCTTGCCAAAGATAAATACCTTACTTTCCATTTTGACACAAAAGATTCATGTGAGACATGGGGCGCCTGTGTAGCTCAGTCTGTTAAGTGTCCAACTCTTGGTTTTTGCTCAGGTCATGATCTTGGGGTCCTAAGATCAAGCCCCACATTTGGCTCCATGCTCAGCAGGGGGTCTGCTTCTCTCCTTCTCTTTCCCTCTGCCCTTATCTCCACTTGTGCTTGGTCTCCAAAATAAATAAATCTTAAAAAAAAAAAAAAAAGACTTGTGAGACATATTCAGATGAAATTAGGTTTAGACAAAAGAAGTCATTCAACAAATTAATTCAGTATCTGTTCAAGTAGTTGAAGATGTACCCTGGAGAAGTAGTGATACATACAGTACACATGATTTTTGACTTCATGGAGTTTCTAATCAAATGATCTTTGCTGTTCCTTCAGTTGATTTTGCCAATAGTATTCTTTACAAACTGTAGTGGCAAGAGAGTAAAACAATCATCATGTCCTAAACATCTTGCTATGGGCTGAATGTTTGTGTTCTCCCAAAATTCACATATTAAAATTCTAACCCCCAATGTGATGGTATTAGGAGAGGAGGCCTTTGGGAGGTAATTAGGTCCATGAGGTAGGTGTACTCATGATGAATTAGTGCCCTCATAAGAAGAGACAAGAAAAAAACTTGCTTCTTTTCTCTGCTCTCCAACATGTGAGGATACAACAAAAAGATAGCCATCTACAAACCAGAAGCAAGCCCTCAGGAGGAACCAAATTGACCAATACCTTGGTCTTAGAATTCCAGCCTCTAAAACTGTGAGAAAAAAAGTCTCCTGTTGAAGTTACCTAGTCTATGGGTGTATTTGTTACAGCAGCCTGAAAAAGGCCTATCTACATATGCCTAGCCATTGGCACACACTCTTGGGAGGGAATAAAAAAAAAAAAAAAAAAAAGATTTATAAAATCTGGGCTCTGTCAATGATGCGCTAAAAAATCTAATTGGGAAAATAGAATACCCATGTGAAACTGTTGGCCAATAGAAAAGTTTAAAATAAAATAAAAAAAAGAAAAGTTTAAAATAAAATGCTAGATGGAATGGTACTGGTGCTTAATAACTAGAAAAGGTCCAATAAAATGTTAAGTATATGGTGTTGGCAACAAATTTTGAAGAAGTTTAAAGAAAGATCAACATGGAGTAGAGATATCAGAAAAGACTTTATCAAGAAAGTGGTGCCAGAGTTAAGTCTTAAAGGATGGGCAGGAGGGGGGTGGGCATTCTCGGTGAGAATAAAGGCATAGTGGCAAAAAAAAAAAAAAACAGTCACTGGGTAGGGATAACAGAGGAAAACCAATTAAATAACCACAAATTGTGAATGTTATAAAACAGAACCAAACAATTCAGATCACACCTAACAAACAAAATTATAATAGAAATACCATGTCTGCTCCCCAAACACATGCACATTCTAACACATTCTTGGAAAGAGTGCTGTAACATTGATTTATATCTGACAGTCCAAGTAAAAAAAAATGAAAGAGCTGCCAAATCTGCCTATATAAATCCCAGTGATTTCACATGTTTTTATCCTATGAACTGAAGGCAGAAAAAAAGATTTAAGCCTTCGAGACAGCAGACAATAAAACGGTACCCTAGTGAAACTTCAAGGAGTCACTAGAATCATATTTATCATGTCCAAGACTGACATTAATTCTAATGTGCAGACACTCTTCAGCATTCAGATGCACAATATTAAATAACTCTAACAGGTGAATTTATCAAGTTCTGCAGTGGTATGTTGAATCGTACAGAGGGACCATATAACAGCAGTTTTGTGCAGAATCAAACACTCCATAGGAGCCATGTTAAGCTTCTTCTGTTGACAGCCAGATGATTGACAAGACCCTCCTCCAAAATCTTCCTGGATCAAAGTGCTTCTCTTTGGCCTTGTGGTGTCAAACCCTTGGGCTGCAAATGCCTTGAGCAACTGATCAGAACCAGAACTGCTACCTAAATGAGAAGTCTGGGCCATGCTTGTCGGTAATCCTGACTGGTTCATGAAAAGGAGGACTGATCCTCTGTCTTGGTGAGATTACGCGTCCAAATCCTTAGCTACTGGAAGAAAACACCATTGCCGCCACTTCTTTACCCCTACAGAGAACCGCCTGCCTTCCTGACCTCATGAGAGAGCCCCAGTTATTAGCTAACAAACTACACTATGATCAAAAGCCCAAAGAGAGAGGTAAGGATCTGGGGCAGAGCCAGAAATCTGCATTTCTGACAAGCATCTTCAGGTATTCCTTTCCTAATTTGCTTGATCACCAGAAGCATCTCGAGCAGTTTCAAAGTGTGGATTCTCAAAGCACACCCCAGACCTCCTGAATGGAAACTCCAACAGTTTGTAAATGATGATGGAAGTGATGGATCATTATGCTGTTCAGAATTGTTTATATAACAATGAAAGTGAGAGATTCCAGTTGGTGTAGGTGTCACTTCTCTGTTTGCTTCCTTTTACAAGAAAAGAAGAGCTAGGTAACCCATTATGATTCTGTTTTTGCCTTGGGTACCAGGAAACTGAAAGGTGATAGCAACTCTTCCTGGCTTAGATTTCTAGGCACAACTGTTTCCCTTTGTATTATTGGGTTCTTTTTAGTATCCTTTTAAAATGTAACTTTGAATTCAGGCACCTAGAAGTAGTCAGAGCATAAATTACAAATTATTGCAATGAAAATAATTTTAATTCAAGCTTTACCTCAGATTTCAGAAAGTCATATTCTCTATTCAGCTTATAAATGTGGGTGAATCTTGGATTTTACAGCTTTATACCAATGACAGGGCTCCCATCAACCTGCCTCTTGGGACAAATGACAGAGGACAAAGGGCCCAGAAGGACTGCTCTACTTGGCAGATTGGAGGTATTCAGGCCTTGTTCAGTTGCCTCAGAAGCTCAGTTACTCCCTCTCAACCCAATTATCTGCTAAGGAGAGCCAGCTGTGGAGTAGGGAAAACAAGGTATGAGTCAAGTCTGAGAACTGAGTTTCAAATCCCAACTTTGTGTGGCATCCCGTGTGCCATTACCTCTGGTTCCCTCATCTGTGAAATGGAGGTGACTACCTTGACTTTTCCTGTCTTGGGGTTCTTATGAAAGTTCTGTATAAAATGAAATGTTTTGTACAATGCAAATTATTTAACAACTAATGGAAATAGCTCAGAAATGCTAAATAAAATATACTCAGATGTGATAACTGGCCCTTCATCTAAGAGGGCACTCTTGTTCCTAGGAAAAGGTTGTAGGTTTTAAAAAGAAATCTAGAGGATCCTAGTGTGCTCCTCAAACAGATGGAAACTTAAGAGCACAGTGGGCAGAGCAGGGTCCTTAGCTGGGAGGATGGCCTTTGAGTATCAGGGTGTTTAGCTTTACGTTTGCACTAGATTCAGATAAAGCTCGGAGCATTGTGTCCATCCTCTAACAGCACACAGTCGGAGGCTTTCACCATCTATAGAGTGTCCAAAGGAAACCAACCAGAGCATAAGGAGCTGAGGAACCATGTTCCATTAAAAAGAGTTAAAGGAACTCAGCACATGGAGACTGGGACAGACTCAGGGGACATGGCCCTGTCTTCAGATGTATAAAGTGACATAAGTGACATTTCATTGTCATGAAAAAGAGGAAGGAGTTTCTTCAGTACGGACTCCCCAGAGTGGATTTGTGGAAAGTGGATTTCCCAAAGGAAAGTTACCGGAGACAAGATGTTGATTCAGGGGAAAGCGAATTTCAGGATGTAGTACATTAACAAATAAAATGAGGAGCTCCTACAACGTCAATTTTAGATGTTTCAAAAGGGATTCTTGCCTTTGGAGAAAGGTTGCAATAGATAATCTTTGAAAAGTTCTGACGATAAGATGCTCTAAGCCAATCCCTTTCTCCATTGTTGGCAGACATAAAATTTCTTATTCCTGGAAACAAACTAAAATCCTCTGGCTAAAGAACCCCAGCCTGACTTCAGGTGGTAGAAGCTGGGAGTTATCACCGAGAAAGGCTTGGCTTTGAGACTCTCAGCCCATCTCATGCCAAAACTGGTGTTCTTCAACATCTTCTGTATTTACTACTTCACTTTGATTGCTAGGCTTCTCAGATCTAAGCTTGATGCAGCACCATCCCCCTACACTGTCTACCTTGGCACCAAGCCAGAAATCCACTGCTGCCATTTGTGTTTTCATTTAGTAAATAAGGATCAGAAATGGCTGCTGTTTTAATAGATTGAAAACTCCGGTCTGCAAATAAATATCTTGGGGGAATTAGAGAAGATTTGGAGAACAACAGTCAATCTCAATATAATTAAAAATAAGCTCTCACCTGCTACTAATTTCCTTCTTGTTTCTTTGCTAACAGAAATCTTTGTTTGAACAAAGAGGTAAAAGGCACAGTTAGAAGCTGTTTACATAGTGCAAATGAGAGTGCTAATTGTAGGGAGCCTGCATGTTAATGAGAGAGAGGTTATTTATCAGTGTGAAATTCTGAGTGCAATAAATTGCAGGTGATATTTCAGGAAACATTCATTTTCTAATGATTTCTTTTCACCGCCAACAGTGGCCCCAACTCAAAGTGCAGTACATTGTAATGAAATAAGAATTGCTCTGGAAGCCAGGAGATCTGGTTGTGGTCCATAGGTAGCTGTATGCCCTGGTGTAAACTGCTTTCCTTCTCTGACTTTCAGGCTCACTATCTGTGGAAATTTGACATCTCTGATTTTCCTTCCCCTTCTGACCATTGTTGTCTAAGAAGTACCTAGTGCTTCTACTGAGAAACAAGTTTCTCTTTCTTGGGATAACTTTTGTTGTTCTGAAACCAACTTACAAAAACATATTCTTGGAAAGGGCCTGGCTTCCTAGCTCCCAGGTTTTCCCCTACCCTGGCTGCTATGGTTTTGCTCGGCAATTTTAGAGGAACTCATGGAAGATCCCTGGAAGCAAGCCCCCGAGCAGCACCCCAAAACCACATGCCTCCCAAGCTGTTTCCTTGGTCTTTATGAGACCTCTCTGAAGAGGCTTCAGGCCCCCTGATTTCCTTGTGATTCATTCATTTGGCAAATACTCTTTGAACACCTGTGTGTGTGGTGGCACCATGCTAAACACTAGGAACACAGAATTCTGAGGCAAATGGAAGTTTTCGAATGGGGAAGTCAGAAGTGGAACAAATAATTCTCCCAGTGACCATGTCATAAGCCCTAAGTGGCCAAAATATGGGCTGCCATGACAGGAGGGTTAGGAAAATGACACTTGCACTCAAACCTAAAGTAAAGGAAGGCTAGTCATGGGGGAAGAAGCATAAAGCTGAAGAAACAGTACTTGAGGCCATGCACATCCAACAACTGACCAGAAAGTCAGTGTGACGAGAGGACTTTGAATAAGCAGAGAATGAACAAATACACACTGGAGAAGTAGGTAGGGCTGATTTATGTGAGACTCTGGAGCCCCTGTAAGGACTTTTGGACTCTGCCCCAAGGCACCAAGGTAACCAGAAGCCATCAGTAGATTTTGTCTTTTTTAAAGTAAGCTCAACAGCCAACGTGGGGCTTGAACTCAAGACCCGGAGATCAATAGATTTTAATAGATTTTAAATGAGAAGGAAATGTGATCAGACAGAGAGGTTGTATCAATCTTTCTCAACTGTTGTATCTAAATTCAATTTCCTAAGGGACTTGACTTGGCAGGACCTGAAGTCCTCTTCCATTCCCTCCCAGGGCCATATACATATACCAAGCCCCAAAAGAAATGGGAATCTCAGTGTTCAAAGGTAAGGGAATGTCCCAAGTGTTCCGAGGAAAATGAATCCACAACTAACATTTCAGTGACAATCTTCACAATAGGAAGAATTTCAACAGGAGCCTTAGGTATCCTTGCCCCCTCCCTCCTGTTTTCCTCCCTCAGTCATACCAAGCAAATAGGCTAGGTAAACAGGAAGGACCCTACTCCAAAGGGAAATAGCAAGACTAGAAGTGATAAGCTGGGAACCTTGAAGGTGAGAGCATATAAAGGAGTGCAAACAGAAAAAAATATATAGATAGAAAAGACATCTGTAGGCTCTGGCCATGGGCAGAGTTCTCAACTCACACTCCCAGAAGCCTTTATATGAATTGTTGTCAAGCATTTGTGGGGGCAACTGCTTATCCCAAGAGAGGCAACAGCAGAGGTGCGTCACAGGAAGCCAGCTCCATGAGCCTTGGGGGACACTTGAGGCAGAGGCACAAAGATAGAAATAACAGCCTTCAGAGTGTTTCTCAAAGCATGATCTACACACTGTATGATGTTTCCTAATCAAATAGGGTGTGGTGACAAATGTAGAGTCCCCAGCCCCAGAAGCATGCAGCCCTTGTATGTAGCATGGAGCCCAGCCGTCAGCACCCAGGCCCTGAAGTCAGACTAACTGGTTTCAAATCCTGATTCTACACACTTATGATGTGAACTCTGGCACTTGGCCTCCTCTCTTTTGGCCTCAGCTTCCTGGCATGTAATAATGAACATCATCATAGAACCTCGACCTACCTGGTAGGGTTGCTGTGGAGAGGAAATGAGGTAACTCGTGAAAAGAACTTAGAGTCATGCCTTCCTGGGACACGGGGTGACCCTGATCATCACTAACCATTAGTGTCGTTAAGAGTGGGCCTGGGGACCTGCATTTTTTAATATGCTCCCTCAGGCGATTATCCCCACTCATTAATGTCTTCTGTTTGAGGAGTATGAGGAGTATGCCAGCCTCCAAGCTAAGCCTTTTATGTTTCTTACCTCATTTAAGACCCATGAAGTAGTACCAATCTTTCTCCCCTTAACAACAAGGGAGCGGAGGCCTGGAGCAGTTAAGTACTTTGCCCAAGGCCAGATCCTGAAGTTCTGGACACTCTTTTAACAAACAGCATATTTCACCAGGAGAGAGCCAGAAAAAGCACAGACAGGGGACCTGAGCAGGCTGCTGCTCGTGAGCTCGGAGTGACTGTGCAAAATCCACAGCCTCTTCCCAGCTGTCAGTGGAAGTGTGGATTTGAGGGAGGGCTGAAGTTGATGGGTAGACCCAGTCCCCAGAAAGAACCGTGCTTCCACCCAGTAACTATAGGCTGAGGGGAAGGGCTCAGCCTGAGTGTTGTTGCAAGCCAGCTCAGCCCTGCTTATCATCTGGCTGCCATCCACCCTCTACTGCCCTGACCTGCATGGATGGCACCATCCCTCCAGCAGTTTGCACAGTTTTCTCATGACATGGAACCCTCTGTGTAGTACAGTTGTTTATGAATCTGTCAACCCCTATCAGGCCTTGGCTACAGGCCTGAAGTCTGGCTGTGTCATCACAGCCAAGTGTGGTGCCTGGAGAGGCATTGTAGTGCCATTTCAGATTGGTGTTAAAATTTGTTGAGCTTAAGAGTTCTTCCCTTTCCAGCCACCCCAGACAGAACTGACCCTCCTTTCTTTGTGCTCCCATTCACTTTCCACAGCCTTCTGTCATAGCACCTGTGACACCTCATTGCACTTGGCATCTACTGGTTCTCCCAGCTAGACTGAGAGTATACCCTCTAAAGTAGCAGCCCTTCAGACTCACCCTCCTCCAGGGCTGGCAATGGAAATCCACCCTCACTATGCCAAGGCATAACCAACCTGGGAGACTACTCCTTTGGGACTGATCCAGTGACTCTTTTCATCACAAAATCATTGGTAAGAGGAATGGAAAATTCTTGCTTCTAATCAATAAGCCTCCCCTGCTATGGGAGTAAAGACATATCTGTGGAGCAAATTATTACCCAGTGAAGTCTCATGCCCTTGAACTGGAAGCCAGACCTGCCCCTGAGACTTTGCCCTCCCTCTGCTATGACACCTCTGGACTCAAGAGTCTAAGCTGGTGAGCCAAACACACAAGCATGGAGCGGGAAACAGAGGGGAGCCCAGCCTCCCACCAGGGCTAAGCCTGACTCTGCAGAATACAAGACAGGCACTTCACGAAGGTTTTTGATGAATGAATAAATGAGTGAATGAATCAATGAAGGAAGGATCCCTTCAAAAAGAGGGCCTTATCATTTCAAAAATTATAAAGATAAAATTTCGCACCAGTCATAATTTTCTCGGGATATACAAATACACAAGAGCATGAGTTGAAGTAAATACCTAGGTGGAGCCCTACCCACTGTCAAGAGGGTCTCATACTCCTCTTGAATTCCTATGATCCTGAGGCACAGGAGTTACCCTGATCCAATACACCCTTCCCTGTTCCCATCTGCCTCTCTGTGCTGCCCACCCCAAACCCCAGCCATTTTGCCTCAGTTCATTCTTCAGATCTGATCTGAACTCAAAGGTCAGTTCCAGAAGGTCTTTCTGAGGAGGAACTGAGGGAGTAGGATGCCTATATTCTTCTAAGAGAAGCACACCTGCCTATCAGCCCATTGTAATGGTATTGATCTATAGTAGAAAAAGAGAGACTGGTGTAATGCTCGCACTCAAGGTCATGTTCACCAAAGGGTCATAAGCTCCCTGTTCAACTCATTAGAATTACTTACTAGCAAACCATCAGGTTAACAGAAATAACAGCAAAGAAAGGGGAGTTGCCAGGGAGGGTTAAAATCAGTTTGTCATCTAGAGGAGGAACTGTATGACAGGCAGTTTTCTGTGGCAACATGCAGGGAAATTTCTGGGGGCGGGAGGCGGGGGGAGGTCCACAGAAGTCAGCCAGCTCACTGTGTAGCCAGAAAAGAAGGTTTCTGTTGTGGTCCTGTTTCCCTTCCAACTAGAGGTAGAGAACAATGGTGCATAATACAAATGGCCTTCCCCCACCCACTCCCCAGGAGAAGTCACAGTAAAGGCTCTCGAAGAAATATCCTTCCACATATTTGGCTTGTGAGGGGAACAATAGTCAAGAATACATCTGAGTATGAGACAAATAAAATTATTCCCAAGAGGCAAGGACTGAAAACCAACGTCAGTCATCTAAAAAGTGGCAGAGACAGGAATGAAGCTCTCCTTCCAGTTCTCACCATGATGGGAAAGTCCTAGTTTTCTAAAAGTGGCAACAACTTAGATTCCTTGTAATAAATTCAGTGAGACTCAGACACCAGGGAAGTAGGAAGAATCTTGTTACCATCCCTCCTCCACACACACATACACACACCCCTCCCAGGAGAACAGAAAATTCCTCCTATACCATAACTAATACAGCAAACTAGGGGGTGGTATCTTCCAAAACCAGAAATCTCTCAAGACTCAAGTCTCAGTGTCACCATCCTAACAGCCCAAAGATCAAGGGTTCTGAAGCCAACCAGAGTTGGAGGGGTTCACTTTCAGAACCCCTTGTTTCTGTTCAACAGAAACAAATCATCTAACTTTTCTGAGCCTCAGTTATTTCATCTGTGAAATTGGCAAAAAGTACCTCTTGCACAGGGTTGTTAGGGACTTTAAGACATATTCATGCCTTAAATAAAGCATTTGGCAACAATGCTAATGAAATTGCAGTACCTTATAAAAGGTCCTGAGTTCTTCTTTCATATCTGTAGATTTACTCGAAAACAAAGAAGCCAGAAGAAATTGAAAGTAATTATTTGTAGAATTTCAAATAATATATATACTTCCCAAAATAATGGAGAAGTTAAAAAAAAAAAACCTATATACCATATATAGTGACCCTCTAAAATGTAAAAAGAAAGTAGAAACAAAATGACAAAAAACATATGTAAAATATATCTGTTTTAACAAAAACATGTAAATGGGTTATAACCCCTATTCAAAGATTCTTAGATTGGGTCAAAACCTAGTATTTGCTATTTACCAAATATATCTTAAAATAAATCAACCAAAAATGCAAGGAATATTATGTAAATGCATAAAACATAAAGCATGACTACAATATTAATATTAGATAACATAGACTATCAGGCAAATGCAAGAAAGACCATAGTTTTATATTGGTAAAGGGTTTAACTTATCATGAAAATATAATTGTCATAAACATGTACATGTACATGTCAGATCATATTGCACTGACACATTTAAAGCAAAAATTAGAAATACAGAGAAAAATGACAGAAATATGATTATATTCAGAAATGTTAAAACATCTGTTTTTGACAGATAAAAGAAATAAAGAGTAAGCAAGGAGGGCAGCCCGGGTGGCTTGGCGGTTTGGCACTGCCTTCAGCCCGGGGCCTGATCCTGGAGACCCGGGATTGCGTCCCATGTCGGGCTCCCTGCATGGAGCCTGCTTCTCCCTCTGCTTGTGTCTCTGCCTCTCTCTCTCTCTCTCTCTCTCTGTCTCTCATGAATAAATAAATAAAATCTTTAAAAAAAAAGTAAGCAAGGAAATAAAGGTACTGATTAATCTATTAAAATTGATTTAATATACAATTTTATAAATTATACAATATTGTACAAACAGAAAATATACTTTATTTTCTAAGACCTATAGACCATTTACAATAATTTATGATATATTAGTATAGAGGGAAATTTTCAAAGTTCTAAAGCCAAAGTCTCACAAGCTGTACCTTTAAATTTAATTTATCAAAATTCTAAATTAATAACAAAAGTTTAAAGAAAAGCCCAACCCCTTAGAAGGTTAAAAATCACTTCATTAAGTAATTGTTAAAGAAGAAATATGGGGATGCCTGGGTGGCTCAGCAGTTAAGCATCTGCCTTCGGCTCAGGGTGTGATCCTGCAGTCCCGGGATCAAGTTCTGCATGGGGCTCCTTGCATGGATTCTGCTTCTTCCTCTGCCTATGCCTCTCTCTGTGTGTCTCTCATGAATAAATAAATAAAATATTTTTAAAAAATAAAATAAAAAAATAAAGAAGAAATATGAATCATAATTGCAGATAAAGATGAGAAACCTATAAATAGAAATGTATATGAAATTCCCAAATAATTTCCAAAAAAAGAAAGCATAGCTTCAAATATTTAATATGTAACAGGAAAGATGGGAAAAAAATGAACTACTCTTACTTAAAATCTAGAAAAAGAACAGTAGTACAACTTATAAAAATAAAAAAAGAAATGAATAAACATCAAAGCATAACAAAGGTAAATAGCCAGTACTTAGAACTGGTAAATAAACCTGAAAGCTGGTCTTTCAAACACAGCAATTACACAAAGAAGCTTCTAGCATATAATTTTTTTTATTTAAATTCAATTTGCCAACATATAGTACATCATTAGTTCAGATGTAGTTTTCAATAATTCATTAGTTGTGTATAACACCCAGCACTCATCACATCACATGCCCTCCTTAATGCCTGTCACCTAATTACCTCAACCCCCACCCACCTCCCCTCCAGCAACCCTTGGTTTGTTTCTCAGAGTTAAGAGTCTCTCATGATTTGTCTTTTCTCTCTAATTTTTCCCCATTCAGTTTCCCCTCCTTCCTTTATGGTCCCTTGCACTATGTTTTATATTCCCCATACTTCTAATATATAATTAAGAGAAGGAAGATGGAGACGACAGTGGCAGGATCATTTTTGGATATTCCTAAATATCCACATAAAAACAGAGTAACTAGACTGCAAAACCAAAGTCTATAGACAACATTTACAACAAAACTAGGTGATAGGTGTCTTTATGATTCCCTAAATACAAGTGGGTGGGACATATCAATAAAAATCAAGACCTGCTTATCAATGGCATCTGTGCAAGAAAAAATAGTAGCATATGCAGATGGATCTGAGAACAGAAGCACCCTATAGGGGCCAGCAAGTTTTCACTAAAAAATGCAATGGGCCAAATTAAGAGCAGTGGCTAAAAGTGGCAGGGATTTTACTCACTCCAAGATCAGATAAGTACAAAGGAGCCTAAAAGGGATGAAGCAGTCCTACCCCTCTGAAATGGGAGAAATGGGAGAGAGACATTTGCAATGAAAAATTTTCTCTTGATACTACAAGATTGAAAATGTGAAAGAAATGGAACAATTTTAAGGAAAGAGAAATTATTTGAATTGATCCAAGGAGATATAAAAGATTCGAATAGATAGAAAATCATGACATAAATAAAAAATATTATCCAAAAATTACCCTTCCTAAAAATGATGGGCACATATGCTGTGATGGACAAATTCTTTCAGACCTTTAAAAAACAGATTAATTCTCTTTATTTCAAGGTTTGAAAATAAAATAAATAAACCTTAATAAAGTAATCATACACCCAAAAAGCCTATGAAACACAATTATTTATGAACAGAGATACAAATTCTAAATACCTTATTTACAAACCAAATACATTATCATATTAAAAGAACAATAATTCTTATTCAAGTAAGATTTAACCTAAATCTACTAAGGTAATTTATTCTATCAATAGGTCAAGAAAGAAAAGTAATAAGAAAACCATAATGTCAACTTCATAGACGGTAAAATGTCTTAAGAAAATATCATATCTATTCTTGATAAAAGATTATTCATAAATTTTAAAAAATTCATTCTTAACACAAATAACATTTATCTCACTAATATATACAGCTTCAGGTATTATGAGGAAATAATAGAAACATCTTATTAAATAGAAGAGTAAGTCTTCCTGGTTTTACCACTAACATTCAAAATTATTTTAGAATTCCTTGCCAATTCAATAAATAAAGAAAAAGGAAAAAGAGTTATGGATACTGGAAAGAAAAAAATCATATTTGCTGATTTTGAAATTATCCTCTTAGAAATATGAAAAAATAAAAGTAAAAATGACTAGAGATAATTCTCTCCTCCAAAGTGTTCCTCTAGTTAAAGACAGAAGAAACCAACTGTTTCTGATAAGCAATATAATTATATTTAAAATCAAGATGTACCCCATAAATACCCTTTCTCTCCTCCCCAACACAAATTTATTCTGAGTGCCAGATCGTATTTTAATTAAGGAGAGATTAATTTTTTGATTCTGACTCCATTTTGAAAAGTAAATATCATTGGGGTGCCTGGGTGGCTCAGTCAGTTAAGCATCTGCCTTCAGCTCAGATCATGATCCCAGGGTTCTGGGATGGAGCCCCATGTCAGGCTCCTGGCTCAACAGGGAGCCTGCTTTCCCTCTCCACCTCCTGCTCATTCTATCTCTTCTCTCTCTCAAATAATAAAAATAAAGTCTTAAAAAATTAATTAAATATTATTTGCATTTTTCTTTTCATAAATCAAATACATATGCATTTTAAAAATTTTAAATACAGATAAACAAAAATTAAGAAGTAAAAATTAGGGATCCCTGGGTGGCGCAGCAGTTTGGCGCCTGCCTTTGGCCCAGGGCGCGATCCTGGAGACCCAGGATCGAATCCCACATCGGGCTCCCGGTGCATGGAGCCTGCTTCTCCCTCTGCCTGTGTCTCTGCCTCTCTCTCTCTCTCACTGTGTGCCTATCATAAATAAATTTTAAAAAAAAATTAAAAAAAAAAAAAGAAGTAAAAATTACCCATAAACCACAGAAAACCACCATACTCTGAAATACATACACCACTTATTCTGGTTTATTTACCCATGTTGTATAATTAATCTCTTGCCTATATAAACTTTTATCATATAAAGTTAAAATTTAGTCTTTTGTTTTTCTCATTGTGGTAGGTTGAATAATGGTCCCCAAAGATAAGCTAGGTCCTAATCCCTGGAACCTATGAAATGTTACCTTATACATCAAAAGGGACTTTGCTGGTATGATTAAGTTAAGGATCTTAAAATGGTGAGATCATCTTGGTTTATCCAGATGGGCTCTAAATGTATTCACAACTGTCCTTATAAGACGAAGGCAGAGAAGAAGACACAGAGGGTCCATGGATGTCAACTAACTGACAATGGCAAAATCACTCAGCCTGTGCCATGCCTTTCTTTTTTCACAAAAGGATCCCCAAAAAGAGAAGAAAAAAGATTGCCAAAATGGAATTAGTGTCATGATGAGAAAAATGACATTAAGAGAGTTTCTTGTGATAAGTCCACCCATCCATCTGTCCATCTATTCACCCATCCACTCATCCATCCATCCATCCATCTATCCATCCATCCATCCATCCATTCAACAAATATTTATTTGGTGCCTCATATGTACCAGGCACTGGGACCACCATATAGAACCAGAAAGCCAGATCTCATCTTACTGTTACAATGCAGTGGGAAAGGTGACATCACAATTAATCACAAAATGTATCATTACAAGTTATAATAAAAGCTATGATAAAAGGAAAAGTTTGGATGAGATTATATTGAGGACTCACTTTAGATCGGGGTGGCAGTAGAGGTAGTCAAGAAAAGTTTCTCTTGAGAGGCAGTATTCGTGTTGTCCAGCTGAGGTAAATATGCTAAGGGACTAAAAGAATACACAGGTATGACTGCAGAAGTAGTCACTAATCCTGAAAAACACAGGGAATATAAGAAGGGAGGGAGGAAAATGTACACATCTCTAAAAGTGGAGGAAATGTGGAGTCTGGAAACTGCAGAACAAAAAGTGAAAAGCTCTGAGTGTGAGAAAAGAAAGAGGCTGTCCTAGTGAGCTCAGGGAGAAGGCAAGCAAAGGAAACTCACGCAAGCACTCACTCCTGTGTAAGTCCACAAGCTCACTCTGAGTCTCTTACTGAGAGACCGAATCTCCTAAGATTTACTGCTGAGTTGGGTATGTTTAAAGCTTTCAGAGCAACTTAGCATCACAAACCCTTCTAGGTTCCTTCCATTTGTTGCCTGTGTCTTCTCTGGCTGAAGGGATTTTCAACTCTACATTTATGGAAGGAACAACAACTTACGTCCTTTTCAAGGGCCATTGTTGTTACGACTTATATCCTCTTACCGCATGGAAAAGAATCATACCGTGGTCTAACCCTACTGGCCCAAGTCAGAACTGCAAGGTGACCCTGACCAATAGATTCCTTCACTTCCTCACAACTTTTATCCTCTCTGCTTTTTTGATATATATATAATTTAAAAGTTTTCTAGTAGCCATATTTTTAGAAGTAAAGAAAAAAAAAAGAAACAAAATGAACTTTAATAACATTTTTCATCTAACCCAATTCTATGGACTAAACATGCCTCCTCAAAAATTCACATATCAAAGCCTAATCCTCATTGTGTTGGTATTTGAAAGGGAGCATTTGGGAGGTACTTAGGTACAAAGGCAGAGCCCGTCATGAATGGGATTAGTCCCTTTATAAAACAGACACCAAGAGCTCCCTTGACCCTTCTGCTATGTGAGATTACAGTGAAGAGACTATCATCTATAAACCAGGAAATGGGCCCTCACCAGACATCAGATCTGCTGGTACTTTGATCTTGGACTTCCAAACCTCCAGAACTATGATAAATAAATGTTTGCTGTTTATAAATTACTCAGTTTGTCATATTTTATTATAACAGCCTGAGTGGACTAAGGAAATAGATATATCCAAAGTATTTCAACATTAATCAACAAAAAACTGTTAATGAAATATTTCACTATTGCATTCTCTCCCCTCCCCCCTCTTTACTAAGCTTTTGAAATCCAGTGTGCATTTTTCACTAAATGCATGTCTCAATTCATACTGTCCATACTTCAAATCCTCAATAGCCATCTGTGGCTAGAGGTTGCTATACTGGACAGCACAGCTAATACACTGTAACTTACTTTTATGTACTAGAAAATTTTAGAAGTCGAATGTATTAAGATTTTTAAACAAAAGTTTGAAATGGCTTCTTCAAAGCAGTATACTGAAGATCTGGCTCATAGGAAAATGCAGCCCCTCTCATCAAGACAAAGAAAGTCCTCTGATAAACCATGTGATTTCAGGCAGTGCCACTGGATTGTACCATGCCAGGATACTCTACTGCTGTGGTGGAGCCCAAGTAACTGGCCAAGTTTTGATTTTAGGGGTGAGAAGACAAGTCACTCTGACAAAAGCAACCCTAAATACAGTGCCTTGGTGCAAAAAAACTCCACATTACTCACTTCTTTAGCATAATACATTGCAAATGTCAGTCACAAAGCAACTTTTACCTAGACACTCTATATATTAAGTCATCATCAGCTAATAGGGCATTTGTTTCAATTTCTTCATCAGATTATACATTTAATTTTATAGGACAGAATAATAGTACATGGTAATGTGCAGTTTGCAAGTATTTTTCTGTCATTATCTTATTTAATCCTAATATAATCATGCATCCTTGCACTGGGAGAAAAGGACAAGAAAGCAGTAAGTCTTGTTGGGAGTACCAGATCATGAGATATCCCCTAGTTCTAATTAAATGACAGACATATGAACCATCATTAATGCAAGTTTTTTTCCCCCCACATATATCAAGATTTCCAAACTAGAGGGAAGAAAAATATTTCTTAGCTCATTAGCATATGTTAACATAAAATAGGTGTTACTAGTTTTTTTCCTGCTAATGTCTAAACAACAACCGTGGTAACCAAAGAGAAAGTTAAAAATAGGTGAAACCTCATTTTTAATAACATTAAAGTTGGAAGTCTCTCTCAGAGAAAGTGGACATTATTGACAGTCATTTTTACTTTCATCAAGACTGTGGTTCTAAAGAATTTAGTCTTATGAAGCAGGTAAGAGTGGAAAGCTTTGTCTGGATGCTATATTCGTGAGCTAGAAGCCCCTGTTTTCTTTCTGTCACCATTTCTCCATCACCTATTATGGGAGTGCTTAGACATTTTGACAAGGGTGTTATTTCACAATGAAACCTTACAAAAGGGAGGAAGAATATTTCAAAAAATATGATGAAAACATCCAAGGTCATTATGCTCCTCATTCCTTTGTACTGAATTTATTTCCTTCTGGTATTTTGCTGTGCACACAAAAAAATTTCAATGTAGAAGAAATTCAAAAGCTCCTCTCTCACCAAAAACATAAAATCTTTAAAAATCATATCTTTCCCCAGTGCCTTGATTTGTTTTAAGAAAAACAGAATCGAATATTTAAAAATTCATTCTAAGGGCATCAGTCATACAAGTCTTATTTAATAAAAATTACGTATGGCAAGTATAGCGCCCACATTTAAGAAGAAGGTCTAGTCAGCACAGAAGAGCTACCATCTCTTAAAATAGTTATCACCATATTCATAAATCATCTCACTAATATCTATACTTTTCCTTTGTGGCTCAGTATATCTGGCCACATATGCACTGCACACACACACATACACACACAATTCTTGATCATACCTTTTGAAAGGTCCTGTTGACTATAGCTTGCGCATGGGAAGTAGTGAGGGACTGCCTAATGAGAGCTTCGCCTGAAAACAGATAGACATGGGGGGGGGGGGGTTCAGGACCAGCAATATGCAGGAAAACCCTGCTTATTGTGAAGTGGTAAGCAAAGCAGAGGAGTCAAGCATCCCCAAAGTTAAATTTCAGTGAGTTGCCAAAATGGTATAAATGGAAAGATAGTGCAGGGAACAGGTGTCAAAACAGAATAAAATGGGGGATCCCTGGGTGGCGCAGCGGTTTGGCGCCTGCCTTTGGCCCAGGGCGCGATCCTGGAGACCCGGGATCGAATCCCACGTCGGGCTCCCAGTGCATGGAGCCTGCTTCTCCCTCTGCCTGTGTCTCTGCCTCTCTCTCTCTCTCTCTCTCTCTGTGACTATCATAAAAAAAAAAAAAAAAAAAAAAAAAAAAAAAAAAAACCAGAATAAAATGAAACAAGCTCAAGAACCAAGTGAGTTAATAATAGTCAGTATGGGAATTAATCTGGTGAGGACGCACAGCCAGTCTGCCATTGTATCTTTTGGGCATGGCTTGTCACTGGGTTGGACTGAGGACACGTCTTTTAGAGCAGTATTTTTCCAAACTGTACTGGGCATAGATTTACCCGAGAAACTTGTTAAAATGTAGAATCTGATCATTCTGATTCAGTAGGTCTGTTGTCAGGAGGAGACTCTGCATTTCTTACAAGCTCCCAGGTGCTGTTGGTGCTGCTGCTCTTATGGCCACATTCTGAGTAGCAAGGACAATAATGACAAAGCCAATGATGACTCAGTAGCAACAAACCTTTTGCTGCTTCTGTCTTTGCTCTACATAACTCTAATAGCATTTTTTAAAGCTTTTTAACCAGTGCTCTTTAGGAATCATACATAGGTAAATGGGCCAAGCCTGTACTTGGACAAGTATCAGGATCTCTGCCAGCCAAGAAATACTATGTCACCGAGGAGATCATGATTTATGAAAAACAGAAAAGCAAAAGGAACTTTCTGAACTTCTTCCTGTTTCAGAAGTGGCCCAGGGTACAGACAGTGATATAAAAATGACCAAAGACAAAGCCTGCATGAATCTTGGAAATGGCATGAGAGATCCCACTCTTTAAAGTGGGTTGGCTCAAAATAAATAAATAAATAAAGTGGGTTGGCTCCAAGTTTCTGCTCAATAGCAACTCCAAGAAAAAATGTAAAACAAGAACAAAAAAATTTCCAAGAAGAATGGTAGTCAAGGATCCTGAGTTAAAACCTCCAAACCCAACACCAACATCAAACCCAAATTCATAGAACTGAGAGCTTTTACTTCCAGTATTATCAAAAAACAATGATGCTAAGGTTGCCTGCAACCTAAAAGACTTTAGGAAAGAATTGCCCCTTGTCAAGAAATCATCAAATAATAGTAGTTATTTTATTTTAGCATTTACTGATTCAGGTGAAACATGTGCTCTCTAAGCATTATCTTATTTAATGCTCACAACAAACCTGTGTAGTAACCACTGCTCTTAACCCAGATGAGGGACCAAGTTTCAGAGAGATCAAGTGACCTGCTGAAGGTCATTCAGCTAGTAAGAGGCAAACTAATATTCTAAACCAAGGCTGGTTATATGTCTGCATAAAAATATTTTTTAATTAAAAGACTATATAATTCTAAAGCCAAAATGCAATTAGAAACTATAACCTAAAAAAAAAAAAAAAACCTAAAAAAACCCTAAAAAACAAAAAAAAAACAAAAGAAAAAAGAAACTATAACCTTATCTACCCAAGCTACCTTGTATAGTATTTACAAGGTTCCATGAAGATTAAAGACTTGAAAGTACTTGGAAAATATCAGTAGGAGAGAGAGAGAGAGAGAGAGGAAAGAAAGAAGAAAGAAAGAAAGAAAAGAAAGAAAGAAAGAAAGAAAGAAAGAAAGAAAGAAAGAAAGAAAGAAAGGAGAAAGAAAGAAAAGCTGGCAAACAAAGGTACTTTGTAAACTATAAAGGATGAGTTTAGTTGCTGATGTGATTTATCATTCTTAGATCCCAAGATTGTAGAGCCAAGTCAAGGCTGCAAACATAAATCAATCCTTCTTCAAGCTTCAGGAGATAAAAGGACCCCTTTGAACTCTAAACTTCAACTTTTCTTGGCCTTGGTATCACCCTGTGGTAATTTATATAAACGAAGACTAATTGTGAGAAAGATTATTTCTCTTTCCTCAAGGAAATTCTCTGTGTGTCTATCTTTCTGTCTTTCTCTCCCTCTCTCTCTCCCCGCTCTTACCTCCTGTCTTACATACACACACACACAATTAGATCTAAGACTTAACTTCCCCTTCTTATGAAAGCAAAAAACTGAAATCCAGGGAATAGTGATAAGCCCAAGGTCTAACCATACCATAGAAGAGTCAACATTTTAACCATCCATTTGACTCCATACTGTCTCTTTTTGAAAGGGAACTGGAAGCAAGTTTTAGAATAAATCACAGGGACAGAAGGAGCGCATAAGAATAGAATCAATGCTATTGTAATAGTGTTGTATAGTGACAAAGGGCAGCTACGCTTGTGGTGAGCAGAACATAAGGTATAGAGTTATTGAATCGCTATGTTGTACATCTGAAACTAATGTAACGTTGTGTGTTACACAACTACAATTAAAAAAAGAAAAGGAACTGGGAGCAGGATGGACTATACCTTCCTTCCTGGAAATGTATTATTTTTCATTCATTCATAATTCAACATGTTTATCAGAGCTCAACACTGAGTACTGGGATCACAAAACTGAATGAGACATAGTCCATATTCTCACGAAGCCAAAGTCCAAGACTTTCTCTGTGCCATGCATAGCCTTAGTGACTTTCAGAATACAAAGATAAGTCAAAGCCAGTTTCTATTCTCAAGGAAAGTGGTAAAGAAGAGGACCTGGACCTATAAATGTTTGATTGGGAGACAGGTGCGAGGAGGACGCAAAGAAGACCATGATTTGGGTTTCTTGGGGAAAATAACAATTCTAGCAACATGAGAGATTTGAGAAAAAAAAATCAATGTGCCTAATGGGAGATGTGACTATGGTAGAGACTCCTGGAATTAAATAACCGATGATGGAAAGAGATTTTACATAGCTAATCCAAAGCTGACCATCCTCCCAGCAAAGTATATTTTCTTGGATAGGTGGTTTTTCAAGGCATGTTCTGAGAAATTTCAGGGGTTGGGGCTAAAAGCATTATACTAAAACCAGGCTGCTATTCTGGTGTCATCAATAATTTTTATTATTCATTTTATTAAATGTTTAAGAGAGTACACATGCTGTCTCTCCAAAGTAGAATCAAGCTTCCCATTCATTCTTGGAAGCCCTCTAGGACCTCTTGGGCCATGATTTTTGATTTGTGGAAATTCTTGCTTTGGACTGGTTTCCTAGAAACAACAATATATCCAGAAGAGAGTTCTCCTAAATCCCCCACTCCTTTCCGACCTACCCACATATATAGCTCAAAAGCTTACCTTGAAAACTTTAAGGAAGGAAATTCCAAGCCTCTCTGGTAAAGGATTCTGGATCTTGCCTGATGGGCTGCCACACCTTAAATTTGGTTGAGCCAGGATCCCTCCCCCATGGTTTAAGCTCATTCCTGCTTCACAAGACTTCAATAAAGATAGCTGATCTTAGTCCATCTTTTTTTTAAAGATTTTATTTATTTATTCATGAGAGACACACAGAGAGAGAGGCAGAGACACAGACAGAGGGAGAAGCAGGCAGGCTCCATGCAGGGAACCCAACATGGGACTCGATCCCGGGTCTCCAGGGTGACGATCTGAGCCAAAGGCAGGGGCTAAACTGCTGAGCCACCCAGGCATCCCTTAATCCATCTCTTGATGATTAATCAAGCCTAATACTATGCTCCAAGGAAGATCTAACTTGCTCCTTTTATTCATTTCTTCATCAGCATTCAGTATTTCTGAGCACTTCCTATATGTCAGTTCTGTGCTGCCAGAGACCAAAGCAGATACAAAAAGAATCAGACATGGTTCCTGTTTGAATATCTTATCTTCTAATATGGAAACCATGCAGTAAAATAACTCCAGGAACAAAGAGAAAATGCTCAGAGGCATAAGAGAGAAGCATAGACAAAGTGCTCAAGAATTTGAGAAGGAAGGGACATCTGGGTGGTTCGCTGTTTAGCACCTGCCTTGGGCCCAGAGCCTGATCCTGGAGTCCCAAGATCGAGTCCCACGTTGGGCTCCCTGCATGGATCCTGCTTCTCCCTCTGCCTGTGTCTCTGCCTCTCTCTCTTGGTGTCTCTCATGAATAAATAAATAAAATCTTTAAAAAAAAAAAAAAAGAATTTGAGAAGGAAGAGATTACCTTCATTTGGGGGACAAGGGGGCTCATGAGAGGCTTTGTGATGAAATAGCAACTAGTTGGGTATGGAAAGATAAGGAGGTGGACACGTGGATGTGGAGAAGATTAGAAATGGCCAATCCCTTAAGTCAAAAGACAAGACACCAGACTAGATTGGCTGACGGACTTTAAGGGAAAGGTGGAGCCACTAACCGGTGATATATTCAAGGATCTATGCTAGGGAGAGAAAACTGGTTTTAGCCACACACAGCACAGGGTCTGTGTGAACCCATGAATCTTCTTTTGTTTATATTCAGCCAAGTGAACCTGGATTCAGAAGGAAGATACATTAAAGCTTTCATTTTAGTCTCAGAAGAGGAAGTCACTGCCAGGGAGGAATAAAAAGGGTTTATTATAAAGGAGGACGAGAATAACAGATTCACTTTTTTTTTTTAAAGATTTTATTTATTTACTCATAAGAGACACAGAAAGAGAGGCAGAGACATAGAGAGAGAAGCAGGCTCCCTCTGGGAGTGGGATGCGGGACTTGACCCCAGGATCCTAAGATCATACCCTGAGCCGAAGGCAGATGCTTAACCCCTGAGCCACCCAGGCACCCACAGATTTGTTCTTATATCAAAACTGCATCATGGCATAGACCCTAAAGTTTTATTTACACAGCGACACCAAGAAGGTGTTTGGATAAAATATCTTTTAGAATGAAGTGTTTCTTAGATGTCACACCACATAACAACATATAGGGAGAATGCCAGCACAGTCAAACAGGGTAGCAAGCAAATCTCCTTAAAAAGTGAATGTCAGGAAATGGTCATTTTCCCCCACTCTTGCCAGGCTGAGTAATGTGCCCGTAAATTTTACACAAGAGCATCTTCGAAAGAGAAAAAAAAAAAAAACACAGAACAATGAAATTAGGGAAGGGTCTGGCAATCAGATTAAAGACTCATGGGTGAAAAAAAGTCCCCAAAACAAATGTGTTGGAAAACCCATTTTGCTAATCATGCCAAGAGCTAAGCCCCACTTGAACTACTAGAGATGTGTGAACCTCCCTTAATGTCATTTTTTTAAAAGAGTGCACCTAACAAATACAAGTTTCCCTGGGAGAATCACAGTTGTGCAATGGCATTTTTCGTTTGGTTGGTTAAAATGTCTCTTTTGTGTGTCTTCTATTTGTAGAAGGGGCTTCTTTTTGTCAAGATACGGGTATTTTCTCCACCTCATGCAACTCTGTACATACAAAAGGGGGGAAAACACATTTATTTGCAGATAGGATTAAAAATAAAAAATTGTCTTGAACTTGGGTAAATTTGATGGCAAATATTTTAAAACACAGCATAACTTATTAGGAAATATGAACCAAGGATTCTTTTAAAAGTAAATCACTTTCAGAAAACTAACCTTGGCTGCTTTGAAAACAGAGTTGCATTTTCATTCAGCCAACACACCATTTCTGACAAAACAATCCTATCTGGGAAATACTGGTGATCCCCATTGAACTCAACGCAGCTAAATAAGGGTGGTTCAAATTACATTTCCCCCATGGCAGCAGGGCAGCAAAGCACTAATTCAACTTCTCTAATGAAGGATAGTCAGGGCAACAGGTATCTTGTTGGGAGAAAGGTATTCAACAAGGCTATACAAGACCATATAAGTTTATAAACATTGGCATTTGCCTTTCTGTAAGGAAATGGAAACAGAAAATAAGGCCTTTTCATTATATGAACTGGATAAAATGAAAATAGGGAAGAAAAACAGTAAAAGTAACCAGCTCCTACAAAGGATGACAACGTGTATTTTTGTTTGAAAGTACTAGAAAATAAAGGTGTGATCATCAGCAACCAGTATGAATTCCATAGGAGTTCAGAAGGCATGTTTAAAATGATAGTACTTGGGGATGCCTGGGTGGCTCAGCGGTTGAGCGCCTCCCTTCAGCCCAGGGTGTGATTCTGGAGTCCCAGAATCAAGTCCCACATCAGGTTCCCTGCATGGAGCCTGCTTCTCTCTCTCTCTCTGTGTCTCTCATAAATAAATAAATAAATAAATAAATAAATAAATAAATAAATAAATAAATAAATAAAATACTAGTACATACATACCTATCACACACACACATACACACATGCACACAGCAATTTGGCATTTTGAATGCATATGTGTCTTCCCTACTCTTTTCCCTAATAAATGAGTTCATGTAACCAGGAAAAACATAGATCTCAATCCAAAAATGTAATCGGGTAGAGAAGAAGTATCAGGAAAAAAATAATAAAGAAAAAGGATGTCTTGATTTCTTAAACCTTTTAAGGAATCTTAACTCTTACTTTGCACCAAATTATGACTTCAATGAATGTTATGTTGGCATGGGTAGGTAGTGTCCACTTTCCCTGTCTGAGGCCAGCCTAGAGCTGCATTTACTCCCTTCTCCTCATTTTGAATAATTAGAAGAGCCATTGTATTTCAAGCCACTTGAAATGACAACCCTCCAGTTGTGAAGAAACTCTAAAACTGACTCACATAAATTTGCTGGCTTTTCTAGCTCCAAGGAGTATAGATCCACAAACACTTCATCAACAAAGCACAGAGCCTTCCCTGGTGTCCTTCTCTTGACTGCATGCTGGATGCCAGTCTTGCTCTTCTGGTACAATAGGAAAGGAAGATGGAGTTCTCAAGAGGCCCTGAGCATCTACTGACATTGCTGGTTTACCTTATATAGATTCTTTAAGTCTGTAGCAAGTGCCCTTTTGATTAAAAGTACTTCATCTTCTCAGCTTATGTAATTATTTTGGAAAGTTTTTTGATTTTGCAAACCCCAAAAGCACAAAAGTCAGCCTCAGTGGTCTTGGGAGAGAATAAAGTGGTCAAATATAAGGGCTGAGACTTAATTCCTTAACAGCCAGGAAGGCATTAGAAGATGGCAATCGGTGGGGGGGAGGGGGGCGGCACTTGGGTAGCTCAGTCCATTAAGCATCTGGCTCTTGGTTTCAGCTCAGGTCATGATCTCAGGGTCATGAGATGGAGCCCTGCATCAGGCTCTGCACTCAGCACAGAGTCTACTTGAGATTCTCTCTCCCTCTTCATCTGCTCCTTCCTCCTCTCTGAAATAAATAAATAAATAACATCTTTTAAAAAGAAGAAGATGACAATCATACTTGGAATGGAGTAGAACAAGGGCATGCATAAGTTCACCAAGAACAAGACAGAACAGGGCAGCCTGTTCTCAGCAGTTTAGTGCCGCCTTCAGCCTAGGGTGTGATCCTGGAGACCTGGGATCGAGTCCCACATCAGGCTCCCTGCATAGAGCCTGCTTCTCTCTCTGCCTGTGTCTCTGCCTCTCTTTCTCTCTCTCTCATTCTCTTGAATAAATAAATTTTAAAAAATCTTTAAAAGAACAAGACAGAACAAATCTCATCTGCTTTTCTCACACAGAAGACCACAGATATAAAGTTTTATATCCCTCTTAATATTATATCTGATCAAGTATTTCAAAATACACTTATGTGTCAGAAGGATAAATACAGATTGGTTGATCATATAAGTCTTGGTTAATGCACCAAGATCAACCAGGAAGGATATCTCCATTGGTGCTAAAGACTGTTTAACTAGCCTCAACTTCTAACAGCTCTCTCAGACCCTACAAATGTGGCATCAATCTGGAGGGACAGAGCCCTTATTAGAATTGCAGTGTATTATCTTTCATGGTTACTATATCAATAATACATTTTATGTGCATTGGTATAGAAATGCTACCTGACCTGTTATTTTCCCCTGAGAATTTCTGAGCACTATTTCCCACTGGCTTCTTTGAGGTCCTACCTACTGCAATCCATGTTGCTCTTATATTTAGCATTTTTACTCTCCTCTCCAATATTTAGTTAAAATCCCTCTTGATAGGTAAGTCTCCTACAAAAACAAAACACAAAACAAAAACAGCTATTCTGTCCTAGTCTTTATAAAATATATTCTGTAATAGTAGCCTGAACCACTTTTATAAAGTC
The DNA here is from genome assembly GCF_048164855.1 of Canis lupus baileyi. Classification (NCBI taxonomy): domain Eukaryota; kingdom Metazoa; phylum Chordata; class Mammalia; order Carnivora; family Canidae; genus Canis; species Canis lupus. The sequence goes on from NC_132847.1 coordinate 58,439,892, forward strand.
AAAAGAAATAGTCAAATATCAGTGATTTCACATAGTTCTACATAGGAAACCAAATCCAGTGTCTTCTGCTAGTAATTCATTGGAAATCATCACAATCTGGGGGGAGAAACTTTAGTCTATATAAGTCTGTGAAGATAATAGAGGATAGCATTTGAAGTAGATGTCACCACTAATGTGAGCTCAGAAAAAATAACAACACTAATTGGACAGAGGTCAATGAGCTTCAAACACATTTTCCTCCTTCTATTTACAATCTATATTCCTGAAGATGAAGGTTTTCTCTTTCTGCTTGATAGAGTAGAGGCCATTATTTCCCAGTAAACTTGAGGACTTAACATGTAGTAGTATAATGTTGATGATTTTTCTCTGTCCTCAGTTTTTAAAGGCTTCCTATAAATACTCTCTTCCTTAGAATTTAATAGCTGGAAATTCCATTTAGAGCAAAAGTGAAAACGAGTAAAAGTTAATTTAATCATTTCATTTGAGATTATTAATAAAGAAATATTACATGAAATGTATCAAATAGTATTATAAATGAGGTTATGCATAAAATATTTCATATTTGTGAACAAAAGTAACTTTGCAATCTAGAAAAGTATTTTATTAATTTAGTTGATTTTAGAAAATATAACCCTGCTTTCCTCCAAAGAGAAGTATTTTTATAAACTTTAAAAAATATTTATTTATCTTAAGTCTAGATTATAGTTGTTATATTCTATCTCACAAGTCGAATTTTAATTCCTGACACTCTATCAATGAGCTCCCAAAAGACATACCTGTGTTATTATAGAATGTGCCTTCCATGAAATATATCAAATATAATTTGCCCCCAATTAAAAAGAAAAAGAATTATGGCCAGATGGAATAAAACGTAAATATCCAAAATGCTAACCTATTTATAATATATGACCAATTAGAAAGATGGGAAAAGGGAACTGAGAACATGTTGCCAAAAAGAAATATGACTAAAGGGAGATTTTGATAATTTTTGTTAAGTTTCTTAATTTGATAATTTTCATTGTTTCTGGACATTGAAAAACTATGAAAGCACAATTTAATGAACCTGTAGAAAAATTGGGAGTGAAGAGATGGGAGATAGTGAATGGATATCTATTTTATTCCTAGAATGTCCTATGGTCAGTTTTTAAAATAGCAAAATATTTTCGAGGCATGGGATGCTAAAAATTTGAACACAGAAACCAAAGAGGATTTCTACAGGCCTGAATTCTCTTCAACTTTCCTTTCTCATCTTTGTATCTAAGAATCTGGGACTTTAGCAGAACAGTTCATTGTGGGGGGAAAGAATGAATGTGAAGAGAAGCAAAATTATGACAGTTAATCTCCAGCCATGTATTCATTTTAGGCAGGTATTATTTCATCTTGCCTAGTTCTGTAAAATTTACTCATAAAAGTCCCCAGCTCTCACCAAAACAGTCAGGACATGATGGAAGAACTCTTTTTTTGAGTTTGTGACTCATACAGTTAAAACTTCACTTGCATTATCAGAGTTTCGGTTTTAAGTTCCCTTTATTATGCCCCCTGAGGATGTAGTAATTTAGACGTTATCTAGACATTTTAGGTAGAAGAAATAGATATTGAACAGAATAATCCGTATTAGCTATGGGTAGAAATAGAAATTACCATATAAATTATTTACCTGCCTGGTTGAATTTGTCTGCACTTAACTAAACAAGCCAACTGTGGGCAAGACACAATGCTAGGAGATTCTGAGGGTTTTTTTTAAAAGAGCATTTATCTATTTGCTTTATTCTTGCCTCATTTCACAATGTAAACACAAAGAGATGCTTGCAGTCAAATTGGGAAAATATAAGTTAAAAATAAAAGAGGACAAAGTTAAAAAAAAAAAAAAAAAAGAGGTATAGGCCAGGGAAAGAGAAGCTCAGATAGGTAAGCCAAATGACCTCACATAGACTACAGAGTTTACTCCAAACTTCTAGAACGTCATGGCAAAAGAGCATTATTCTTACTTGTGATGCTGAAATGTAGCTATCCATCTAGAGAAGGAAACTTTTTTTAATCACTTACCTCTAAAATAATTATCTCTAAATTGAGGAATGTGGTGTAATGCCCTTAACCATGGTGCTAATTATTTTCTATTTGTCTCTGCCCCCAACTCGCTCTCTGCCTTTCTCTCTCCTCTGTGCACAGGAGACTCACCCCACAGACTGTCTCTCCCAGTCTTCTTCCTGGTTGGCTCCAGGTTGCGTTCAGCTGTAGACTGGCAGTCAGAAGAGGATAAAGGTTGAAGAATCCCTTCCCTGCTTCTATCTGCTTTGATCACATTTCTGTTAGAGACTGCCTGTCTTCAGTACTGCAGCTCTTTCGGGTAATTGTCCTGATGACTCCAATAATCCATCAGCTCATAATGGTAAGAGCTTCCCACTGTGTTAAACTCTGGCTGCCTCAACATTTTTTGTTAGTTCTCTAAATTCTTATCCACACCTTGCTGTCCTTGAAGACTCTTCCTTTGAAGCAATGGTCATGGCTTTCCTACCAGAACCCTGATTGATACAGATGAAATGTGTATTTCAAAAGCCTCCTTCTCAAAAGAAAGGTCAGAGCATAACAATTGCCCTCAAATACATCTTAGTCAAAACACCTCTATAAGAGTCAAGAAATTATTGTTCACGTATACCAAAACTAACAGTCTAGAACAGCACTATTCAATAAAACTTTCTGATGTAATGGGAATGTTTTATATCAGTGCTGCTCAATACAATAGCCATTAACTCTGTGGCTATAGAACTTCTGAAATGTGGCTAATGAGACTAAAAAACTGAATTTTAAAGTTTATTTCACTTTAATTAATTTACATTTAGATAGCCACATGTGGCTACACTATTGCAGAGCACAGGTTTGTATGAACTCAAGGACAAAACCTAGAGACTATCCAAATATAAGGTACAAAATTAAGTACCATCCCTGCTGATCAAAAGCCTATAGTTGGTAATGATGACTACAATATGAGGAAAATTAAAGTCAGTATCATCAAAAGGATATAAAATCTAAAAGAGGAAAAGTTCATACCAAATCACAGGTATCAAGAAAATCTTCACAGAGGATTTTGTGATGAGTTTGGACAACTGAATAGATTGTATCAGCTTTCTATTTCTTTTTTTTTTTTTAAGATTTTATTTATTTATTCATGAGAGACAGAGAGAGAGAGAGTTAGCTTTCTATTTCTACTAATAAACTACCACTAACTTAGTGGCTTTAATACAACACAAATTTATTATCTTACCGTTCTGTAAATTAGAGGTCCAACATAGGTCTCCCTTGGCTAAAATCAGAGTATCAGCAGGACTACATTCCTTTCTGGAGGCTGTAGGGGCAAATCCATTCCCTTGCTTTTTCATTGCTAGAGACCACAAACATTCCTTGGCTCTGGGGCCTTCATTCATGCTTCGAGGCCACAATGTTTCAGCTCTTCCTGCCTTTCTTCCATAGAAGAAATATCCCTTCTGACCATAATCACAAAAGGTTCTCAGTTTTAGAGGACCCCCGTTATTACATTAGGTCCACCCAGATAATCTAGGATAATCTCCCCATCTCAAGATTGTTGACTTAACCACATCTGCAAAATCCCATTTGTCATATTTACCGGTTCCAGAGATTAGATTATGCATATATTTTGAGGGCCAGTACCCTGCCTACCAAAGATTTTCTACAGCAAGAGTTTAGAGATGAAAACAAAGGGATTCTAGGAGGAGATGCAGGGCAAGAACAAGGTAGACCAACAAAAATTGACAATATAATCCCTAGAATCTGTGAACCAGTTCACTTGATTAACCAGCATCCTCCCTTCCTTCTATAATCTCTATTGTAACACCCGCTGAATGCTCAGGGCAGTAGGCTATCCTGAAACATCTGTTCACACCTACTTCCGCCAGATGAGTTGTATGCCTACCAAGAGCCAGCTATATTTCTTGCCAAACCTATTTAGGCCAGATGTATTTATCATTGTAACATATAATTTAATTAAATAGTACATAAACCAATATGATGTGAAAAGAGAGTTGTTGATTCCATGCAAATTAAGTTGAATGTTTTGGAAGGACCCCTTATAGGTAAGATGCTAAAAACTTTTGCTAACAATTTAGATATGACCAAGAGAACCACAAAGATTATGGAGAAAAGAGTAAAAATTTAAAAAAGGTCCATAACCAGATTGTCCTTAACTAGGTTTACTATATACTATGCATTATGAGTTAGTTTATACAAGAAATATTATAAAGAACTTCAGTCAAATGACTCACACTTAAAGAAATGCCCTATCTTGAGGCATTGGGGTGGCTCAGTGGGTTAAGTGTCTGACTTTTGATTTCAGCTCAGGTCATGATCTTAGGGTTGTAAGACTGAGCCCCAGTTTGGCTCCATTGGCTCCACACCTAGCTTGCTCGCTCTCTCAAAAAAAAAAAAAAAAAGAAAGAAAGAAAGAAAAGAAATGTCATATCCCTTCCTCATATGAATGTACAATGTATCTTCTAAATATAAAAATGTTTAAGATTTATGTAAGTTTTATACTTTTTTTTTTTTAGAGAGAGAGTGTGTAGTGGGGGAGGGGAGGGCAGAGGGAAAGGGAGAGAAAGAATCCCAAGCAGGCTTCATTCTCAGCTTGGAGCCTGACAGGGGGCCAATCTCACCACCCTGAGATCAAGATCAGGGTCAAGATCAAGAGCCACATGCTTAACCCATGGAGCTACCAGGCGCCCCTCGGTTTATACTTTTTTATAATGTCCTTCTTTCAGTGACTTTTCTCAATAAACTAGTTAACTAGACATGTTACAAAAGAGGACTTCTGGTGCATTTGAAAAACAGAGATGGCACAATCGCAGATGAAGGGAGAGTGGGAAGGAGAAAACACCATCAGAAGAGGCTGAGTAGACACGAAGAAGGACCTCCATGTCACACTGAGAAATCTGGATACTGCAACAGGCCTGTTGTTTTTGTTATTTGATAGTAAATGTTGTTGAGCATATCAAAGGACATGCTAAGATCTGCCTTTTATGAGATTAATCAGGCAACTAGCAGGCGTCCAGTCCCCAGAAGTCCGAGTCATTCCTCCCCTAGCAAAGGCCACTGGATTCCTTCCCACAAACTTGAGTCTTGCCCCTTGCGCTCTAGACCTGCACTGTCCAATAGGGTAGCCACTAGCCACATGCGGCTATGGAGCACTTAAATGGGGCTAGCCCAAATTGAGATGTGCTATAAATGTAAAATAAACCCAGATTTCACAGACTTAGTATGAGAAAAAGAATGTAAAAATCTGATTAATAATGTTTTACTGATCACATGTTAAAACAATAATATTAAATATATATGGGTTAAATAAAATACATGATTGAAATTCACTTCACTTATTTCTGTATACTTTTTAAAAATGTGGCTACTAGAAAATTACTGAAAACTATATGTGTAGCTCACATCTGAGGCCTACATTATATTTTGTTTTTTGGACAGCAAAGCTCTAGTCTTAGATCAGTCCTGGCATGAGATAGAAAGTTTAAACCACCCCATCCCTGAACCCAATGTTTTGGGACTCACATTCCTATTATGGGGGTGTCTAATTTAAAATAGAGTCCCTGTCACAATCTTCTTTCTCCACCTTGAGACATGGTCTGGTTTCCCTGATTTTCGCCTTAAAATGTTTAAGGCTCTTCTTACTTCCCCTCATTCCCAAATCCATGTTTCCTCCCTCTGGTGACTGTTGGCTTCCTCTGGAGAAGCAGAGATTTCTGGAAAGATGATCAACAATAAGGCATTGGATCTGGTGGTTAGGGAATCATCACTGACCTTCAAGACAATGATCATATCAACTGCTTGAGTGGACAGCTGAGCAGTCAATGCCATGTCAATGATGTCGTGGGCAAAAAGACCTGAAGAAGAACAAAACAGTGATAACAAAAGCAATTGCCAATCCCTGACCCAGCCTTCCTCTACTGATGCAACTAAGACTTGAAGAATAGAGGGCTTCCTGCCTGTTAGTCTGAAGTAGAGTGTTAACCAAGACTACACTTTCAAAAAGCACCCTGTTGGATGGCGAGGGATCACAATAAGGTTAAGAAGAAAAGAGATAAATTTGTAGCACTGAGACTACATTCAGAAATGAGAGATATGCCCTCAAATTGCCTCACCTTTATGCAAACAAAGTGGAGTATGCCCTGATTTATTTGCCCATCCAGGGAACTGGCCAGATTTTTTTCTAAAACTCTTGAAGGCAGGGATCCCTGGGTGGCTCAGCAGTTTGGCGCCTGCCTTTGGCCCAGGGCGTGATCCTGGAGTCCTGGGATCAAGTTCCGCATTGGGCTCCCAGCATGGAGTCTGCTTCTCCCTCTGCCTGTGTCTCTGCCTCTCTCTCTCTCTCTCTATGAATAAAAAAAAAAAAAAAATCTTTAAAAAAATAAATAAAAATAAATAAATAAAGTAAAATAAAACTCTGGAAGGCAATCTCTGTTTTTGTATTGCCTATGAACATGACCTGGGAGAAAGCATCTGATTCTGTCCTAGAAGTAGCTCTAATTCTCTTGGGCTGCTGGGGAAACTCAATGGAAAATGTTTCAATACATAGGAGCATATGCATATGAGTATATATACATGTGCCTCTGTCTCATGTGTGTGCTCATGTATTTATGCATGTGAGCATTTTAGTTGATGTAATGCTATAGATACCTAAAACATGGACACACAAGACAAAACAGACTAGTCACTATGAAAATAATGTCAATGAAGTTGGACAGGCATATGTTTCATTTTGTTTTAATTTTTTTTAAGTTCCTACATTGATCTGCATAACATCTTACATTTCATAACTTCTTATAAAAAACTGATTCCTTCTGGGAGTGCCTAAGTGGCTCAGTCCATTAAGCAGCTGACTCTTAGTTTCAGCTCAGGTCATGATCTCAGGGTCCTGTAATGGAGCCCCACGTTGGGCTCTGTGCTCAGTGGAGAGTCTGCTTGAGGATTCTCTTTCCCTCTCCCACTGACCCTCCCCTCCCCTGGCCCTCTCTTTCAAATAAATAAAAATAAATCTTTTTTAAAAATCTGCTTCCTTCTTATTTTTCAGTCTTAACAAAATGCTCAATGACTTTGCTACTGCAGTCTGAAACAATTTAAACTTTTAGCTTTCTGGTTCTCTAGGGATCTCCCTGCTGACCACATGGAAGGCAGAATGAGTGGTAAAAAGAGTTCTAAACATAAGCCAAAGTAATGGATTTAAGCTAAGACTCCATCCATTGTGAATCTAGGGAGGAGTCATCACACCCCTTAGTCTATTTCCTCACTTATAAAATAAGACTATAGGGGCGCCTGGTTGGTTCAGTCAGTTAAGCACTGGCCCAGGTCATAATCCTGGGGTCCTGGGATCAAGACCCAAGTGAGGCTCCGTGCTCTGTAGAGAGCCCTGCTTCTCCCTCTCCCTCCTGCTCGCCATGTCTACTCTCTCTCTCTCTCTCTCTCTCATAAATAAATAAATAAATAAATAAATAAATAAATAAATAAATAAATAAATATTTTTAATAAAATAAAATAAAATAGGACTATGAATCCTTGACCCATCTTTCTCATGGGAGTCTCTGGGAATCAGTTTTATAAACTTTGAAGTACTAAGTAGAGGGACAAATAGGTTTATTTGTTAAACTATGTCTCAGGCCTAAGAAGCATTGAAACCAATGCTCAGTTCTTTGATACAGTGAGTCAGGCAGGAAAGTATACCATTCCAACACACACCTGTCCTGTGACTTCATTCATGAAATTCAGGGTAGAAATTTAAAATGTTTCCCAGATTCCATTAGAATTACATTGGCTTCAAAGGAGGTAAAAGTCAAGATGTAACAGAAATTTTTATTCTAATTTGTTCTGAAATACAGTTTTCAATCATCATGACTCCTTAAATTAGAATGGATCTGCAAAAATAGATACATGCAAACATTTTTTCCTAAAATTTTTTCATGTAAGAGTATGCAGCCTGCTATGTAATATCACACATTAAAATAACACTGGCATAGAATGGGAGTAAAATCCTTTCTCTGGAAATAAGCATATGTTATTAAAATTATATATCATTTGTAGCCAACTACTAGAAAAGAATCCACACTGCTGTGCTTAAGTTTAGGACCTGGAGGACCGTGACATTGTGCAGTAAGCATAGGACTAGGAGGTGAGGGGCTTGGGTTCTACTTCCTGATACTCCACTAATTAAGCTGGGGACTTGAGTCAAGTATTGACTTCCATGAGCCTTAATCTCCTCTTGTGTAAAGTGGATTAACAGCACATGCCGACCTGTCTGTTTCTCATAGAGTTCTTCCAGGGATCAAAGGAAAAGTATCTATGAAAATGATTCTGTAAATGATGAAATGGTATAGACAAATAAATAATTAAGAAAATGAGCTTTATATAAAAAGTTCTGATAGCATAATATAGATCTTCACCAGTTTCTTTATCATATGTGTAACCCACAGAGATACACTGGCAATTCTGTTCTTCATACATTAGCTTTAATAACGTTATGATAACCTTGACCTTAATACACTAAAGGAGAGAGCTAAATATGCTCTTCATCCATCATTCCTCTCCAGAGTTTTTGTACAGAGCTCACCATCCCCCAAGTAATACAAACTTTAGGTACTCTGATAAAGTTGTATACAGAACAAGCCACAAAAATTGCCATTATGAAATTAATAACAAGAGTATGAACAAGACCTCTGAATATGTAAAAGAAATCCTATAAACACAATGCACTTACAGAATGATAATTAAGAATATAACAGCAGATAATACGGAAAATGATGTCCTTGAAAACTCAACACATCTACTGAATGCAGCCAAAGTAACTCTTAGAAAAAAAAAAAAGTCAAGATGTTATTCATCTCAGTTTTAAAAAATTAAAGAAAATCAGCTGAATATTTTAAAGGATAAAAAGGCAACCCAAACAAAAACAAGAAAATGGAAAAATAAAATTAAACAAGCATATTGGAAAATTGAACAGAAGTGTAATTGAAAAATAAAATCATGATCTGACTTGCTAAAAACAGATAGATCAACAGCAAAAATTTAATCAAAAGTAAAATGCAAATAAATTAAATAGAAGTGAGAAAGAATACATAATCAAAACACAAAATAAAATGAGTGAATACACAGTTGTATGAAAATGAATTTCATGTAATGAATAATTTCTTTTTATAAAATATGACAAACAAAAACTGAAAAACAAGCGGGAGATAAGATCAAAGAAAGCAGAGGGATTATATGGCTTTATAGATAAATTATCTAAAATGATCAGGGAATAGTATCAATGTGTTATAAACCATTTTTGAACATAGCAAAAATGATAAAACTATAAGTAAACTATGATCCTGGCTCTACAACCTGATAAAGATAATAAAAAAAGCTACAGGCCAATTTCATTTATTAATATACAAGTAAAAATGGTAAACAAAACGTTAGCAACAGAATTCAGCTCTTCACTAAAAAACACACAATGAGCAAGTGGGAATTGTCACAGGAATTTAAGGAATACTCCACATAAGAAATAAGAAAAATTACCAAAACAATAGATCACATTAATAGCATAAATAACAAGGACCAGATTTAAATATATCCCCAAAGGGTTTTCAAAAAAACATTAGAACTTATTTATAAGTTTTAAACACAAAATATAGAAATAGAAAGATATTTCCCTTTGACTTCACAAAGTGTTGTTATTAAATCCTTATGATGTGGAAAGATATTCAATGCAAAGGAGTACCTACTTAAAACCATAAGCTAGCATTCTGTGTAACTAAGGGAAAACATTAGAGGTGTTCTCACTAACATCAGAACCTAAACTTAAATGCCATTGTCACTGTTTACTAATTAACACTGCATTTCAGTTTCTTACAATTGCAATGACACTTAAAAAGAAATAATCTGAGATTTTATAGACAAACAAGAAAATGCTAATTTCCAACAATATTATTGTATACAAAAATTTTTAATCAACCGTAAAATTATCAAAGCTTTTAAAGGAGTTCAGCAAAGTACTCAGCGATAAAATAAATGCACACACCTACAGTATTTCTCTATATCATTTCCATATCATCAAAAGTAGTCAGAAATTAAAATAAAAACAATTTATTCATATCAACAACATATTCATATTCATTTCAATTTATTCATATCAACAACAAAAATGTAAAATAGTTTTTTTAAAGAACAATTTATGTCAAATTGTGAATTAAAATTCTAGAAAGAAAAAAAATATTATTAGAGTGGAAACCTGGGGCACCTGGGTGGCTTGGTGGGTTAACTGGCCAATTGTTGATTTCAGCTCAGGTTATGATCTCAGGGTCCTGGGATCAAGCCCAACTTGAGGCTCTGCGCTCAGTGGGAGTCTGCTTCAGGATTTGCTCCCTCTCTCATCTTCTGCCCCCTTCCTCCTGATTGGTCTCACTTTCTCTCTAAAATAAATAAATAAATCTCTTAAAAAAAAAAAAAAAAAAGAAGAAAGAAAATCCTCCAAAGGTTAGTCTGTAAATTAAAGCAACCTGAAAGTGAACCTCAACCATTCCTAATATAACTTGAAAAATTATTTTTAAATTCATTTGCAGTGGAATTCCTTTTTAAAATGGAAGCAAATCAGCAATCCCTGATGCAGTTACTTCCAGCAGCCCAGTAAAATTACCAAGAGAGGAGAAGTCCAAAATGAAAAACAAGTCTGAAAACTGAGACATGCAGCAAGCTGCTTGCCAGAGGAATTTTCAGTATCTACAAGACCTATGGAGCTGGATTGAGAAAGACAACCGGTGGCTTCCTTCTGCTTCACAACACCAATAATAATAAATAAAAAGTCCAAACAACATGAAATAAAACATGAAGGCACTTGTCTCTCATTCACAATCTCTTCCCTGGCTCAGAAAACTAGGATCTGGGCCAATCAAATTGTTGAGCATCTATTCCTCTGATATTATGGTATTCCTTTTTTATGACTTTTCTTTCAACCTTCTCTCTACTTTCTACATTCATTCAAAGAGAGTACTTCTAGGAAAAGATTGTTAAAAGGGGGAAATGATGTTTCACTAAAAAAGCAAAGCTAACAGTGATTGTACTGGAATGGAAATTCTCCCAAGAACAGTAGGCAGGTGTAAGAAAGAGCCCTGACACACTACAGTTCATGTGGTAGACTGTAGCTTGTCTTTTATTCCATTGTTTCAAAAGCACCAACAAACCAGAAAGAGAAAACAGAAGATAGCACACTAGTGGGCAGAACCATACCACATGAATACCAGACAAATACCTAGAATTGTGCTCAAAATTACATGCAAACAACTATAGATCTAAGTGGGGATTTGGCATAGAAAACAGAAGTAGAAGCTGTGCAATTTCTCTTTTGTAAAAACCTCTGATAACTTTCTCATTTGAAAATGAGTAAATATCATACAACAGACAACATGAGGTCTATAAAAAAGAATGCAGAAAGAGATAAGTCCATAATCCTAAAAATTAAAAGAAAAAAAGCTTCAAAAATAATCTTCTGCAAGAAGCAGAAGTCCTCATTAGAAATTTTTGTGTGATATTTTGCTCAGATGCAAAAACTAGGTTTCCATGAAAGAGTCAGAGAGCAATACAAAAAGAAAAAGTGGAAAGCATGACAAAAGAATAAGAAATAAACTTAAATCTCACCACAACCATTCACTTAGGAAATTAACATACCCTTCCAAATATTCCTGGCCCAGTTGATTTTATAGGTGCATTTTTTAAAGTAGGTTTCACGCCCAGTTTGGACCCCAGTATGGGGCTTGAACTCATGATTGTGAGATTAAGATCAAAGGTGAGCATCTTGAAAGCCATTTACGAAAAGCCCACAGCTAATATCATTCTCAATGGGGAAACACTGGGAGCCTTTCCCCTAAGATCAGGAACACAACAGGGATGTCCACTCTCACCACTGCTATTCAACATAGTACTGGAAGTCCTAGCCTCAGCAATCAAACAAAAAGAAATAAAAGGCATTCAAATTGGCAAAGAAGAAGTCAAACTCTCCCTCTTTGCAGATGACACGATACTGTACATAGAAAACCCAAAAGACTCCCAAGATTGCTAGAACTCATACAGCAATTCTGCAATATGGCAGGATACAAAATCAATGCCCAGAAATCAGTGGCATTTCTATACACTAACAATGAGACTGAAGAAAGAGAAATTAAGGAATCAATCCATTTACAATTGCACTCAAAAGCATAAGATACCTAGGAATAAACCTAACCAAAGAGGTGGGTAAAGGATCTATACCCTAAAAACTACAGAACACTTCTGAAAGAAATTGAGGAAGACACAAAGAGATGGAAAAATAGTCCATGCTCATGCATTGGCAGAATTAATATTGTGAAAATGTCTATGCTACCCAGGGCAATTTACACATTCAATGCAATCCCTATCAAAATACCATGGACTTTCTTCAGAGTTGGAACAAATAATCATAAGATTTGTGTGGAATCAGAAAAGACCCTGAATAGCCAGAGGAATATTGAAAAAGAAAACCAGAGCCTGGGGCATCACAATGCCTGATTTCAAGCTGTACTACAAAGCTGTGATCATCAAGCCAGTGTGGTACTGGCACAGAAACAGACAAATAGATCAATGGAACAGAACAGAGAACCCAGAAATGGGCCCTCAACTCTATTATGGTCAACTAATATTTGACAAAGCAGGAAAAACTATCCACTGGAAAAAGGACAGTCTCTTCAATAAATGGTGCTGGGAAAATTGGAGAGCCACGTGCAGAAGAATGAAACTAGACCATTCTCTTATACCATACACAAAGATAAACTCAAAATGGATGAAAGATCTAACTGTGAGACAAGAATCCATCAAAATCCTAGAGGAGAACACAGGCAACATTTTTTAACTTGGCCACAGCAACATCTTGAAAGATATATCTATAAAGGCAAGGGAAACAAAAGCAAAAATGAACTATTAGGACTTAATCAAGATAAAAAAGCTTCTGCACAGCAAACGAAATAGTCAACAAAACTAAAAGGCAATCTACAGAATGGGAAAAGATAATTGCAAATGACCTGTCAGATAAAGGCCTAGTATCCAAGATCAATAAAGAACTTATGAAACTCAACAGCAAAGAAACAGACAACCCAATCATGAAATGGGCAAAAGACATGAACAGAAATCTCACTAAAGAAGACATAGACATGGCCAACAAGGACATGAGAAAATGCTCATCACTTGCCATCAGGGAAATACAAATCAAAACCATAATGAGATACCACCTCACACCAGTGAGAATGGGGAAAATTAACAAGACAGGAAACAACAAATGTTGGAGAGGATGTGGAGAAAGGGGAACCCTCCTGCACTGTTGGTGGGAATGTGAACTGGTGCAGCCACTCTGGAAAACTGTGTGGAGGTTCCTCAAAGAGTTAAAAATTGAACTGCCCTATGACCCAGCAACTGCACTGCTGGGGATTTACCCCAAAGATACAGATGCAGTGAAATGCCGGGACACCTGCACCCCGATGTTTCTAGCAGCAATGTCCACAATAGCCAAACTGTGGAAGGAGCCTCGGTGTCCATCAAAAGATGAATGGATAAAGAAGATGTGGTCTATGTATACAATGGAATATTACTCAGCCATTAGAAGCGACAAATACCCACCATTTGCTTCAACGTGGATGGAACTGGAGGCTATTACGCTGAGTGAAGTAAGTCAATCGAAGAAGGACAAACATTATATGGTTTCACTCATATGGGGAATATAAAAAATAGTGAAAGGGATTAAAGGAGAAAGGAGGGAAAATGAGTGGGAAATATCAGTGAGGGTGACAGAACATAAGAGACTCCTAACCCTGGGAAATGAACAAGGGGTAGTGGAAGGGGAGGTTGGAGGGGGGGATGAGGTGACTGGGTAACAGGCATTGAGGGCAGCACTTGACGGGATGAGAACTGGGTGTTATACTGTATGTTGGCAAATCGAACTCCAATAAAAAAAAATATACTAAATAAATAAATAAATACAAAAAAAAAAAAAATCCAAGCTGAGATCAAGAGTCAGATGCTCAACTGACTGAGCTACTCAGGCACCCTGATTTTATAGGTGCATTTTGCCAAACTTAAAAAACAGATCATCTCATCTTATATGAGTTTTTCCAAAAATGTAACAGTCTAACTCAGTGTCTGAGACTAATATAATCAAAATTTTAACACTGGATAAAATTAAAAGAAACAAATAAAATTGTTGGCCTGGTACCTCTACAAATATAGATGCAGAAATTCTAAGTGAAATATTAACTGAATTCAAAATTACATTTAAAAATTGTATATCATGATTATAAGGATTTTTCCCTAGGAATGCAAAAGAAATCTATCACTGTAACTCAAAACACTAAATAACTTAAAAAACAATCATGAGTATTTCAATGGATTTTTCTAAAAGCATCTAGCAGAGACTGACTTCCAGAATTGATAAATTAAGAACCTCCAAAAATCTCTTCCTCCATCAAAGCAACAAGAAAACTGGGGAATAAATGGGGGTGGGGGAGGAATCAATTTTTTCAGAACTCTGGAGATTAACTAAAGACTTGCAACAATCTAAGGATGAGTTATTCAAGAAAAATGACTGTATCTTATTATAAACTGAGCTTTGTGGTATCTTACCCTACTCACATCCTCCTTTCTCATTTCCATGGTAGTCTTGAAAACAGCCTCGAAATCATGATAGCTATGAAAACCAACAACGTTGCAGCTACTAGAGGAGGCTGACAAGTTTGGAGCTGCCTGGAAGCCCTAGCTCCAGAGAATTGTTGCTATTAAACTTGTCTGGCAGTTTCCCTAGTAACCCCCACTTGCAGAGTTTATCTTTATACAACCTGATTCTAAGCTTGCTCAATGAGAAGAGCCTTTTCTCTGAGATATTTGTCTAAAACAATCAGCAGCAACCTTTTTAACATGTGGCTGCCTATAGAATTGATAAGAGTTGGGGCCAAAAAGAAGCTGATCTTAAAAACATTTTTTCAAAATCTGATCTATATGGGATTTTTAAAAGCTCCAACATATTCCTGTAATCCAGAAAGCCACCTCCACATACACAGCAATGAACATGCCTGTGCAAGCAGGAGATGAAGGCTAAGGCAGAGTTGTAAACTAACTGCCTGAGTGCTAGAGGAATGATCAACACAAACAGAGTCTATTAGTGAAGCCTTGAAATATTATTGGCAAAGCACTTAAGGCAAAGAACAAAGGAAAACCCCAAATAAGAGACATCAAAGATTTAAGCAAATGGAGTGCTATGCCAGGTTCACAGAGAGATGATTAACCTCATCAATTCTTCCTATTTCATCTCTGAAGTCCGTGAAATCACAAAAAAAAATTTCGGTTTTTTTAAAACATTTAAGCAAACCACCCTAACTTTATATGAAGTTATAAAAGTCCCCAAATAGCTTGTAAAACTTTGAAAAAGAAGAGAAAGGAGGGAGTGATTTCCTCTAACCAGATATTACATACTAAAAAAGCTACTGTAATTAAAACAGTTTGGTACTGGTGAAGGTCAAATAGGTCAATGAGACTAAATGGAGAACTCAGAAATAAGCCTACATATGTATGGATACTTGGTATATGATAAAGAAATATTTTAAAATAAGGAGAAAATAACTTATCTAGATGGTATTGGAAAGATTGGCTCATTATATGGATAGAGATAAAGTTGGACCCCCCTACCTGACATCATTTATGAAGGTGAACTCAGAATGGATTAAAGACCTTTCTGTATAAGGCAAAACCACAAAGCTAACAGAATAAAATATGAGAATATCTTTGTGACCTAGGAACATGAAAAATTTTATTATGCACAAACCATAATGTAAAAATATGTATGCATATATTGCTGGATTTTACTATATCAAAATAAAGAATTTCTTACTTAGGGGTAAATCTGAAAAAATATGAGCAAAACTTAATACAAAACATTGCTGAGAAAAATGAAGAGAAACTGAAATAAATGGAGAAGTATACCTTATTCATAGGTTATAAGACTAAATATTGGTAAGGGGTCAGCTCTTCCTACACTGATCTATAGGTTTCATGAAATCCCAATAAAAATTCTACTATGCTTTTTTTCTAGATATTGACAACTCAATTCTAAAATTCCTATAAAAATGCAAAGAACCTAGAACAGCCAAAATAAGTTTGAAAAAGAACAAAGTTTGAGGATTAATGTTGCCTGATTTAAAGACTCATTATAAAGCTACAGCAATCATAACAGTGTATTATTGGTGAAATGATAGAGAACTAGGCCAGTGGAATAGAAGAGGGTCCAGAAATGGACACCCATACATATCTAGGCAACTAATTTTTAACAAATTAGATTCAAAGGCAATTCACTGGGGAAAGGATCACTTTTCAACCAATCATGCTATAACAATGAAATATTTTTAAGATGATCTTCGATCTATATTTTGCACTGTATTCAAACATTAATTGAAAATGGACCATAAACATAAGTATGAAACCTAAATCTATAAAACTTAGAAAAGATGAGAAAATCTCTGTGACCTTAGGATAGACAAACATTTCTTATATAGGAAAACAAAAGGGAAAAATGCTAACTTGGACTTCATCAAACTTCAAAACTTCTTTAAGAAACATTGTTAAGAGAATGAAAAGACAAATCACAGACTAGAAAAATATCCTTGCGAAGTACTTGTATTTAGAGCATAAATACAAGTCTACAGAAATATAATCACATAAATACAAATATATATAAGATATAGAAATGCAAATATCTATACAAATACAATATGTGATAAAGGACTTGAACCTAGAATATATTTAAAAACTCAAAATTCAAGGGGTGCCTGGGTGGTGCAGTTAGTTAAGCACCTGTCTAATGGTTTTTGGCTAAAGTCGTAATCTCAGGGTTTTGAGATTAAGCCCCATGTCAGTTCTTTGCTCAGAACAGAGTCTGCTTAAGACTCCCTCTCCTTCTGTCCCTCTCTCCTGTTCGTGCTCTCTCTCAAATAAATAAAATTTTTAGAAAGACTCAAGATTCAAGAATAAGAAAATAAAGAACTCAATTTAAGAGTGGGCAAAAGATTTGAAAAATTAAAACAGATATACCAAGGGAAAATAAGCACATAAAAGGATGCTCAACATTAGTCATTAGAAAAATGTTGATCAAAACCACAATGATACCACTTATTATCTAGTAGAATGGCTAATATTAAATAAACTGACCACATCAGTATTTGTAAGGATGTGGAGGAACTAGAAATCTCATATATCCTGTTGATCCGAATGTGAAATTGTATAACCACCTGGGTAAACAGTTTGGTAGTTTCTCATTCAACATTATGCATTGTGTGTGTGTGTGTGTGTGTGTGTGTGTGTGTGTGTGTGTAAAATCTTTATGCTGTGTATATTAAAGTTTGATTTTTTATCATGTAATATTTTATAATATCCATCCAGTATATCTCATTTATCCATTCTCTGTAGGAAGAAAGTCAAATATACCTTCAATTTCCTGTTACATACATATACAGCATCCCTTTGTACCTTCGTAGGAATTTATCTCCTGGAATGGGATGCTGGACCATAAACCATAGGATGTATGTACATTAAATATGGTTATATTGCTTTCCAGATAGCTGACAAGAGTAAATTCCACCCAATAGTGCACAAGAGTTTCCATTTCCCTTCTTTTTGATAATTGCCAAATGGTGATCTTTTAATTACATAATTCTTTCTACATTTATTACTTGGCATATAAGGGAAAGCTTTTCAATCTCCACCTGTTCATTTTTTATTCATTTATTTATTTAATCAGTGTGGGCTCACGGATTTCTATTTTATTCAAGGGATTATAACCAATCAAAATCATTATTTTGGTATTCATATTGTCCCAGAATAGGAGCCCCTTCAAGCTGGTACCTACATTCTTTTGATAAGTCCCATTATTTTTAAAATAGACTTTTTTAAAGATCAGTTTCAGATTTATAGAAAAGTGGAGCAGAAAGAACAAAGAGTTCCCATATACTGCTCTCCACACAGTTTCTCCCTTGAGGTCAGGTAATGAATGAAATTTACCCTTGAGTCCTCAGCATCAAGCATAATAGTTGCCACACAGTAAGTATTCATCTATTTGAAGAAGAAATAATCAATTCATAAATCCAGTCTGAGATAAGCTACCACCCATCAAGTTCTCAGAGATTCTGAATATCCTAATAAACCATAGAGGGATAAACACATTCTCAGAAATGGGATTTTTCCAGTCTTTTGTTGCCAAAATGTTGCCTCATACAGGCTTTATATCTAAACAATAAACTCCACACTCCATCTACACTTGGAGAGATCTTCACAGCCTGACAACCCTCCTAGAATCTTTCCCTCTACTCACAGAGAGAAAAACAGAATGTTTGGAGCCTTTTCCCCTTTCCCTGAAAAGGCATCACATGCATGTCGTCTCTAATTTCTACATATCACAAAATCACATGCTCATAGATCCACAGAGTTAGAACTTCCAAAAATTTTCTGCATTCATCATTTTATAGATGGGACAATGAAGGCCTAAAGAGGTAAAATTATTTCCCCAAGATCATAAAGCAGATAAGCAGCAATGCTAACCCAAGTCTCTTGGTTCCTAATAATCAATTGTCTTACCGATGTTACTACAGTAATAAAAATTAATTCTCCTACCCACATAGAAGCCTTTCAGCCACCGGTTCACTTATAAATTGTTCCAGGATCATTGTTAATAATAATTACTAATATGAATAAGTTTGGATACTAAGTTGTAAAATAACAGACAATCACCCCCCCACCAATATACACACAATTGTTGCTACTGATACAAAACTAAGTGACATGGTTGACCAGTGTCCCATCTAATCAATAGGTCCCTTTGGTTTGTTTTTGGTGTGTGTGTGTGTGTGTGTGTGTGTGTGTGTGTGTGTGTGTGATTTTTTTCTACAATTTCTATTAGCACTATATAAAAAGGGAAGTTGGAAATGTGAAGGCTCCTATTGTTGTGCAGACATGTGACTCTTGTCTAAATGGCATTACAACTGTTCAGACATTGAAATGAAAGCAAATGTGCGTATACCTATCACATTACATAGGGAAACTAATGTAGGCTGAGTTGCATGTCACCAAATGCCCCACATGTGACATACAGGGAAAATGACATAATCCAAGTATTCGGCAAAAGCAGCCCACAGTAACAAATGCATCATTTCTGAAGAGGAAGAGAGAGCAGATGGCTCAGCAAGCAATTGTAGAACAGCCAGCTTCCCCCTCCGCACCTCCAAAACCAAATTGCCTCCCGGTGTCTCATCCTAGGCCCTGGGGAAACTCAGAGGCAAAACACTCACGTACCACATTAACAGCAGCCCTAGCAGAAGGAGGCTTAGGTCATGGTGCCCTGGGCTTGGACCCAAAGGACCTGTGTTCATAGCCACATTCTGCTTCTTACCTTCCTTGCTACCTCAAACAAGTCACTTACCGTCTTCAAATTTTATTTCCTCGTCTATAATGAAGAATTAGTACAATGCTATAATGTTAAAGGAGATATCGAAATGAAAATGTTTCATTAACTACAAAGTACTCAACAAATATTAGAGTTCATTAATTTTAAAAATGCAGATTAGTTGAAACTACTAGTTGAAAGGCAACCTGAAACCTAATAGCGTATATTGTACACAGTGTTCACAGAACTCCAAGCCTAGTTGACCACAGCTTTATGGTTCCTTTTCAAGAATGGTCAGTGAGTAAAATGTGGCTGTCTCTGTGTTAAAAAGTCACCATGACTTTATTCCTATCACAGGAATGGAATAAATCTCTTTTATTCACTACTCATTCAATAAACATTTATTGAGCATCCACTCTAAGCCATGAACTTGCTAAGTGACAAAAGATATAGTAACTGAGGCTCTTTGGCTACTGATTTTTAAAAGGTAATTATTTCTTTTTCTTTTGCTGCTATTGCTTAAAAGGCAAGCATAGTGGACAAAAAAAATAAATATTTAGCTACATCAAGAAGGCTAGAGACAGACATTTCTTGATGATTTGTGTATCAGCATAAGAAATAATAATGATTTACATTCCTAGCATTTTCTAAAAACTTATTTCATGGATGCTAATTCATTTAATTGTCACACTAGCTCTGTAAAGTAGGAATTATTTCCCACTCTTTGGAACCTGAATGCAAATCCAGCTAGTTTGATTCCAAGTTCAAAACACTCCCCATTATGCCACACTGCCTCTCACTTTAATGCTAAGGGACATTTGGATGGGAAGAGAAAAATATCCTCTGACAAGATAAATCATAATTATTTTCAGTACTCAAGTATAGGTTGTTGGGGCAGATTCCTAGGACTCTACTGTCCTCAAACTTCATAAGTGGTAGAAAAACAACTAAAACAAGCATTAGGAAAACCATAAAAATGAGACTAAGTAATTTCAATAATCTCTTTTGCTACTGTTTTAATCCCACACAATACATTTATTTTATTTGTTTATTCACTGACATTCTGCTAACTGAAGAAGAAACTCCCAAAAGCTGAGACTAGACCAAAATAGTAGAACACTACTAATTGGTGGATCAATAAAGTACTCCATTCTGTTTGCATAAATAGACATTTTGATGGCAATCCTTTGCTTTGATGGCAACCAAAATAGATTAACTGGATCTTTAATAGATGTATATAATAAGAACTGCAGACAATATGCCCTGAAGATTGTCATTCTTATATTCAGGCAGATGGTAGAAGTGGAGGAAGGGGGAAAGAAGGGAAAGAACATTCCTGGAACAGCTGTTGCATGTGGGCACCATGCTGGGCACTTTACATATTTTAACTCTTTGAAGCTTCGTAATAACCCTAGGTGCAATTTTACAAATGAGGAAACAGAGGCTCAGATAGGGCCCAGTCCTATCTCTTTACCCCACTGTCTTACATTGTCTTTGAAAACAATCTAATGTGGGAGGGCCAGAGCACATGTGTGTTATAGAGGAGCACCCTGGTGTGTTAGAGATGAGCACTCCTTAGAATTCAAGTCATGAGGTCCCAGGTGATACCCCTGAGATCCCTCAGCCTGTGCACTGAATAGTCCCAGACAGGAGTAGGGGCAAAGGATAGAGCTTTAGAAATGCAAACTGGGAGGCTAGGAAGGCAGAGAGAGAAATGCAAGATGTGAAAGAACTAGAAAAGTACAAATCCACAGAAGTCAAGTATGTGTTAAAAAGGAAGTCAGGACAATAAGAATAAAGGCTAAGAAATGATCTCAGGATCAGGGACTGAGTCTTTATTATCCTGCAAGACAAGAAGGTCAGTAAAAGGGTGGAATTTATTTTTTTAATGATCATAAAACATAATGTTGCATTTTATGATAGAAAATTGGGAAGCACGTAAAAGGATAAAGAAATTGGGCCTAGGCAGGGCAGAGGGTGGAAGGTAGGGGTGGGGGAAATCACATAATTCCACCCTGACATGATTAACGTTTTTCAACATTTTTGTATACTTTCTTCTAATCCTTTGGGAACTTTTTACATAGTTGAGATCACACCGAATACGTAATTTTATATGTCATTTTTAAAAATGTAACATTTTCATTCATCTGCCCAGTCTTTACTAACTCCTATAACTGCTTAAGCTCACATTCTAGTGGACATAGAGGGTAAGGTCAATGTTGTATTCTTTTTGTACATTTCCATAGAACTCGGCACAGTCATTTACAGATAGTAGGTATTCAAAAAATATTTACTGAGTAGAACATGAACACCAGTACATTCTCATCAGCCCTTAATTTACCATCCTCTTCCTGCTGGGTCTATCATTTATTTTATGGTATCTTGTGTCTGCTCTCAGGCTGCTTTATTTTCTCTATTTCAGGCATGGATGCTACCCCTAACTAGATAGTCTGTCCTATGAGAAAGAAATCCATATCTTGCAGTTCCTCCTATGTCTTCTATTTCCATCTTCACCAGCAGTGCCTACCATTGTGTTCGTTCTACAGAAGACAATTTAATTTAATTAAATCTAATTTAATCTCATTAAATTATAAATAGATTGCAGCTTTTAAAAATTCAGAACACATATGTCTTGATGATACTTCTCCTAACACCAAGAGAGCCTTGAATTTTTTTCCTAAGTTTCACTCCCTAGTATCAAATCCTCTTTATGCCTTCTTTCTCCCCTTCTTTTCCCCTTACAGTAGACTGAAACTATATATAGGTGTGTGTGTGTGTGTGTGTGTGTGTGTGCATGTGTCAGAACTGGAAAATTCCCATAACCATAAACAATGTAGAAATCAGAAACTAGAACATGATCTTTCTTTGTACTCTTGATAAGTCATCTAAACAGAATACTTCAAACTTCGGCTGAATTGAATAAAGTATCCAGAACAAGGAAGGAAACATCATGCTCTGCTATGGAATGCCCAGTAATCCTAGGAATACTGCATTCAGTTCAAAAGACAAACATGGCAAAAGAAAATTAAAAGGAGAATAATGTCCAAAGTGAAATGCCCAGGAAGGTGATGGGTCTCAAAAACATAAGCAGTTATCAAGGGAGCCGGTTTTCATGTAGGAGATAGATTCAAGGACATAGGAACTTTTAAGACATGGAAAGTCCTTGACTTTTCTCTAAAGGAGATGGAAAGCGAAATTTGAACAGAAGAATGACATGATAAAACTAAGGTTTTTGGAGGATCACTTTGTGGAGAATAGATAGATTATAACAAGGCAAGAGTAGAAAGTAGCCTGAGTAGGAGGCTATTGCAAAAATTCAGAATTCATGACTCCAAAGGGTAAAACCTCCATTGTGTGGAAGTCGTAAGCAGGCATATGGTATGTGCTGACTCAGAAGGCTGTCTGCCATCAGAGGTGTACAAGTTGAAAACCAGTTGGCAAAGATATTACAGAGGTTGGCCTGATAACCTAAATGTCATTTCCAACATCAAGACTCCATGACCATTGTTTATAATCTACCCATATCTTCAGCTGGCCTACGAACTCCACAATCATGTTTACAATTTATTTCTGATTGTAAAAGCACAATATAGTCATTGTAGAAAATTAGAGATTATAGATACAGGTAAGTAAAAGAAAAAGAAATAAAAATTCAGGCTTAACATACAGAGATACTCACTGTTAGAACCTTGGTATGTATCCTTCCATTATATTTTCTTGGCACATGCATCTTTAGGTAGCCAGATTATAGAAAATGCAGATTTTTTCCCCAAGTAAATGAGATTATTATCTTTATGGCTTTTTATAATCTCCTTTTAAAATTAAATATATGGTGACGACGTTCCCCTGTCAATTTATATTTTCTTCCAGAATCAGAAACCCCCTATAAATAGCCCCTATAAAAGCCCTGAAGTAATGGGTAATATAAATAACACAGAAACTGGCAGGGTATACGTAGTCTTAGGAGATCTTAATGATGAGATAATAGCTTCCTCATGAGTGTGTCTCCCACCTAGGTTTAAGAGGAATATTTTCAACCATCTCCCTTATAATATTTCACAATCTTCTCCCCGTTTCAACTCCTTCCCTCCATCATCATAACAAGCTATATCCCATGTCAAATGACAGGAACATAACCAGAAAAGAGTGAAGGAATGCCCTTCATCCTAATCGAGCCTCAGAGGTCTTATCTGACTTTTCCCTTGTTACATCTGGGCATCTTATGATATTAAGGCAGTCACTCATGAGCCTTAAAAGTTTCCAAATAACCCTGAATTTTATTCATCATCTCAGCACCAAGAGTAACACTCAGGTATTTCCTCAGATACAGCATTTGTAATTTATTCAACAACAAATATTTATTGAGTATCTAATATGTGCCAGGCACAATATTTGGGGTAAACCAGTAAACACCAAAGAAGAAAAATCTCTGCCCCAATGAAGCTTTCATTCTTGTTCGAGGAAACAGACAATAAGAAATAATTATGTATGTTAGCTGGTGGTACCACCGATAGAGGGAAAGAAAACAAGGAAGAAGACAAATAGTGACAAGAAGGAGGAAAAGGATTGTGATTTTAAATAACATGGTCAGGAAAGTCCTTGACACAAAAGACTGACAGAGTGGAGGGGTGAACCATGAGGACAGTAGAGAAGAGCATTCCAGACAGTGGCCTGAAGCAGGAAACTACTTGGGCATATTCTAGGAACACAATGGAGGAAACTACTTGGGTAGAACAGAAGGAGGAATGGAGTAATCAAAGATGAGGTCAGAAAAGGTAGCCAGAGGCAAGGTCACACAGACTCTTATATATATATCATGGAATTCTTCAACTTCTTTCTGAGAGAGATGATAACCATTGGTGAATACTGAGCGGACAAGAGTGACAAGACATGACTTGGGTTTTTGGAGAATTATCTTATTGAAAATAGATTGTAGAGAAAAGAATGGAAGCTGTAAGACCAAGGAGGAGGCTGGAAACATTGGGAGATAGTGGCTGGGACCAGAGGATGAAGGTGTGGATGGGAAGAGTCAGTCAGATCCCGCATAGATTTCAAAGATATAGCCTCAGGATATCGTAACAGTTTTGACATGGGGTATGAGAAAGATGAGTCAAGGATGTCACCAAAGTTTCTAATTCCTGGAAACTGAAAGAATAGAGCTATCATTTACCTGACAGGGGAGCACTGTGGAAAGAGCAGGTCTGCAGGGGGGTTATTTAGGAACTCAGCTTCAGACATCTGACTTGAGCAGGTTCAAAAGTGGAGGCATTAAATAAATAGTTGGATATGTTCATCTGAGACTTGGGGAGAGGTCAAGTTAGGAATTTGGGAATTACAGGCACATAGATGATATCAAGAGCCATAGACTAGAAGAGATTACCAGTAAATGTAAATAGAAAACAAACAGGTCCAAGAACTGAACACAGGGGTCAGTATTTAGAGGTCAGAGCCTATGTGAGGAACCAGTGAGGGAGAAAAGGCATCAGATAAATACCAATATGCATAAATCCTTCATGCTAACTCCTGAGGAGGTGTGAGTGAAAAGTTCTAAGAAAAAGGAAATTACACATCATGAGCTTGGCAACCCTGAGATATGTAAGATGATACAGGACTGTAACAGTGTCCAATCCTGATAAATGAAAGAAATATTGACCAGAACAGATTTGATCCCTACCACTTAATGGCAACTTCAGAACAACCCTGTTAATTCCAGTTAAAGTCACTTCCAACAATGTCCATCTGCAGTGTATGAATATATAAACAATGTAATCTTAATGATTGCATAATATTCCATTATGTGAATATAAAATTACCTCTTTATTTAAACAGCTTCCACATTCTGGGCATTTATGTTTTTATATCTCTTGGCTATTTAAATAATACTTTAATGAATATCCTGGCAAACACTTCTTTGTAGATAATCATTTCCTTAGAATACATTGCTGCAAGTATAATTACTAGATTAAAAGTGGTACACATTTTATAAAGATTTTTAGTATATATTTCCAGATTAGCCTCTATGAAGCTTACACCAATTTACATTCCCACTAACAGGGTATAAGTGTCTTAAGAATGAGACATAATAAAGCTAGCCCATGAAGCCAACAATCTAACTTTTAGCAGAATGGACAGCCTTCATCTGATTTTTTTTCTAGCTTCTAATATCTAGATATCCCATTGTTTTTTATTCTGGCTTTAGACCTTGGACTTGAGATTTTAGGGTCTCCTCCTAACCCCATCCCTGATTAAATTGTTCCAGGGATCTTTCCATGCCCTGATCTTCCTTACCTTTGGTGACCCCATCCCTGTTCCAGATGGGGTACAATCATATTCCTGCAACAGTTCGGCACACCTCAAGGTTTTGCCTCATTCAAGCTCCAGGAACACCAAGAAAGAAAACCCACCCGTCACAGTCCCCTCACACTGAGAATGGGGAGAGGTAGTTGGAGACCATCTGTCTTCATTGCTCATCTTCTGTGGACCCCTTCCAAAAGCTTGTCCACCCACAAAAGCCTTTCTTTATTCTGGCCCAAGAAGGACACCAATGTTCCCCACTCCCATGACCCTGTCCAACCTCAGTGACCTGCATCAAGAATAACAAGACAGAGTATCACTTCAATAATTACCTCACCTGAGACTTACAGTGACCCTATGAAGAACATATGTATACGATCATCTCACATGCACTCAAGAACTAGGAAAAGCATCCACTTTTCAATGAAATGTCTTACTTCTCCTAAAAGAACAGTGCTTATTGAGATAAATGAAAAGAGGGTGGTTGTTTTAAATCAGTATGACTAATGTTAAAAAACAGCTGGTAAGGAATCCTAGGTAATCACACACTCACAAGCTACCAACTGGGAACATTACAGTGTCATACCTACCATAATTTAGTTCTCCCTCCCCACGTAGGCACTCAGAGTGGCAGCTGTGAGCCTGGGCTTTGCACGTTAGAGACCATTAGGCAAAGCAGCATGATTCATCATCTTCTGCTTGTGTTATTTTAACTTAGTCATTTGGGGGCAGATCTTCTGAGGCACTAACAATAGTCTGAGACTAGATTGATTTTCTTCCTTAAATAACTGGTGGATTTTTTTTTTTTTTTTTACTGTTGAAATTTCTACCATTTTACAGAAAGGTGCATAAAATCTTGGAAGTGGAAGGGAATATGGAGGTCACCTAGAACAATTTCTCACCTGGTTCACCAAACTATCCTTTATAATATTCCCAGCAAATACACAGACTCTCCGTGATTTCTTCCAATGATAGGAACCTCACTACGCATAAGAGAGACAATTTTTATTTTTCAGATAGCTCTCATTAAAATATTTTCTTTAATGTGTTCCTATACAATGAATCATTGATTTTTCATATTTCCTTCTAGATTAATCCAGGAAGAAATTATTCTCTTATCCATATAATACCTCTTCACCTATATATGGCTTTGTCTTCTCATTTCCAAGATAAGCATCTGCAGTTTCCCTTAATTTTCCTTTAGAATCCTCAGCATCCCAGATACTCACCTTCGATTGAATATCTCTCTTGGAAAATGGTGTAAAAATTTAACACAAGGCTCCAGATGTGATCTAACCAGGGCATAGCACAATAGGACTCTGTGGGCACAATGCTTCTATAGATGCAAATTCAGCTTTCTTGGAAGTCATGTCACACTCTTAATCCATCTGAGTTTACAGTCACAGATGCTCCTGGGGTCCTTTTCAAACAGTCTGCTTTGCTTTCAGGGTGTTCCTGGTTCTATAACTCAAGGATTTGCTTTTTAACCTAAATCTACTATTTTATATACAATTAGAGCTACAATTTTATCTTTATCTTGTTCATACATTTCAGGTATGAAGACCACTTAACTGTATCCACTTCCCTCCCAAATTTTTGTTGTCCAAAAGTGAGGAGTGTATTCTGTGGTTTCATCTTTGATGATTATTCTGGGCATCCAAGGATAGAGCAGAGCATTAGAGACATCAGTCCTTTAATGAATGATCTTTAGAGAAGTTTTATAAGTCAATCTGTTGAACTAGAGCCTAATGGTAAAAGTGTTCCCCCAATTACCAGAGAATTGCATATCTTGATAGCATTCTCATGACCCCTGACCCTCAATTTCCTATAGAATTTTTTTTTTTTACCAGATAGTGCTTTGGCCCATACAAAGGTACTTCACAAAGAAGCAGCCCTTGAAACTCACCACTGCATTTCATGTGAGGATGTACTGAGCAGATGGTTTACTATATGACATATGTCCTCTTTACGAGAACCCACAGAAGTTTCTCTCTGTTCTCAGTACTGTTTTTCTTTCTTATAGACACTTTTATTTATGATGTTTCCTCTTTGCACGGACTATTAGGAAACCCACAGCAAAATCTGAAAACCACCTCTAGAAAATATACAGAGTATGGAATAACAGAAATCTCACAGCATACATTTCATGGACTAACCACACACTGTGGTTTCATCTTATTCTAACATTTACTCTAATTTCCTCACTTCTTTATTTTGAGGGGGGAGGAAAGCTCATCTTACTGAATTTTATGTATTGTTAAAGCCACCAAAAGTCTTTTTAGAACAAAGAAAAAGATGGAAGATAGGTAGATAATCCAGACCACATTTCTCTAAGTATTTTATCTACAAGGATACCATGAAGATTTTGTCATAGGCTTTGCTGCATCAGATTATACTGCCTGCAGCATTGATGTGATCCACAGGACTTACAATAATTTAGTCCTGGCCCTAGTGAATACACACTAGTTCCTAACAATCATGGCTTTCTTTTCTAAATGCTTACAAATCCTAAGTATAGGTGCATTTTCAGAACTTTTCCAGAGATTGATATCAAATAACTGCTCTATCATTTGGTGGGGTAGGCATTGAGAGTACATATTTTGTTATTCCTTTAGAAATTTGGAATATTTGCTCATTCCAAGTTTTTTTTTAATCTCTCCTATCCTCCATGTCTTATCAAAGATCACTGATGATTGCTGTGAGTTATTAACTGCCAGTTCTTTCAGCATTCTGGGGCAAATAATAAATGCAGTGAACTTTATATGTAAGCCCAAGAAAAATTAGGCATCATTCTTTTCAGAAAAAGTTTAAAGTATGTTACAAGCTGTTAGAGTGGTTAAATTATAATAATTAGTATTTTGTGCAAATGATTTTACCTCAATTAGAAACCTTAAAAGAGAGGAGTAGGAGATGTTAGGGAATTAAAATTTATTGAGTACTCACCATGTACAGGTTCCATGCTAGGTGGTTTATGTATTTTGTTATTTCACATACATAATAATCCTATTATTTCAGGTATTGTCCATTTTACAGACAAGAAAACTAGGTTTTAAGAAGTTAAGTAACTGCCCTAGATCACAAAGATAAATTGCAAAGCTGGGTCTTGAGCTGAAAGCCCATGACTTTCTCCCATATCAGACATGTGAAATTGTGAGGAGTCACATAAAAATGGTTAGCTAGTCAAGACTTTTACATGATGGGAAAATGACAACCATGAGATCTGTACCTTCCTTGGCAAACTTGTTCCTTCAGTCTTATTCCTTCTGGAGCTAAGAAAACCTACATGAAAGAAAAATTTTGTGTTCCTAAGAAAATCACAAAGAAAATATTCTTTTACCAGAGTACTAAGAGCTGGCAAGGTGATTCATACTGAAGGCTGAGTGAGAAACTCTCTTAATAACAGTTAAGCACTCATGTCTAAGTATGAGAAAATAAGACAATGTCCTTAGAGCAGAGTGAAGAAAGAAAAAAAAATTAGAGGTTACATCAGGCAATGACAGATTATAGTTAAAGCTTAGTTAAGAAAAAGGTATCTATACTTAGCTGCTTATATTTCTTTAAATTTGCTTTAAATTGCAGCTGAAGCCATAACATTAGGGTGTACAGAAGGAACAACAGATCCAACAGACTGGAATAAGTTCCAGATTATCTCTCCTTTCATAATTTTTTCTGGCTAACTCTAGTGCCCGACTCCAGGTGAGAAGTTTGGGTCATTGAGTTTGTATAGCATACCCTCTTAGCACCTAGGAGTAAAGCAAAGAAAAAGTATCATCTAAAATAGGGATTAATAAAGAGTTACTATGTAACATTTTGCATAACTTTCTATAGAAGTCACCCATCTTAAGAAGATTTTGTAAATTATTGTGAAGAAGAATAATGTGGTTGCCCGAGTCCCTTTAGACACCAGAGTATTTCCTGAATTCATTCAAGGCAACTAGAACACATTTCTAGGAAGACTTGACAAGAATGCAACAGAGGTAAAGACAGTGACAAATCCAATTGTCCTGTAACTCATCTTGCAAACATTTACTCCAGATAAGGGACAAAAAAAATGAACTGGATCACAAATATCAATTCACCAGTTTTTATCCAGCAGTATACAAACAAGATGTTTTCATTATAGATGAGCAATGTTATTTCCTTACATAGAACCATATCTACAACAGAAGGGGCAATCCAACCAGATAATTCTGCCTACCAGAAATAGCCCTTTAAGCATACAGTTTTCTGCTCTAATTTTTGTCCCTTCCTATTCCAGCTATTCATAATAAGGTCTTCACCCAATCAGATCCACACCTGGTGAGACTTTGGCAGTCCCATCCCATTGGCTATAGCCTGGTGGAACCCTACTATAGGTCATTCAGTCCCTAACCTGAGGACCTGGTACCTTTCATCACCTTTTTCTGGTAGCAGCTACCACTAGAGAAGCAATAGCCCTCATATTTTGAGTATCTACAACACACCAGTAGGCATGGGGTCCAGCTAGCTTCATAATTAATCTCAATTAAACTTTATCACAATCCTACAAGTTCTTTAATACTCTCAATTTAAAGATGAGGAAATTAGGTCAGAGAACCAGGATGTGGCTGAAATAGAATTGAAACCTAGGTCTGTCCAACTCTGAAGCCTGTACTTTTTCCAATATGTCACACTGCTCCTCTAACTACAAGCAGAGTATCCTCTTCCTCTGCAGCACCCACTCCTTTCCCTGATCTTTTTCCAGTGGTAAGCACCATGAATCTACCATAACATAGCTCTTCAATCAAGCAGGATGCTTTTATTGTCACACTACAGTTCCAAGTACTAATAAACCTAACCCAAACTGGGTTAAACAATCAAGGGGGTCTATTTAGTTCATGTAACTAGAAAGTCCAGATGTAGGGAAGCAGCAAGCATACATTCCTCAAGACTCCAGTCCCCTGTCTCTGACATTGTGTTGGCTATGCTTGACTCCACAAGTTGGCTTTGCAAGATGGTTACAAGCAACAGTTTCAATCCTTACATATAGGAAAAAGGAAGTGTCATTTCAGAGAACCATCAAACAAAAGTACTGAGGTTCATTCTGATGGAACTACCCCCAGCCCTCCACCCCCACCCCACTTAAATTAGTTTCAATGGCCAGGGGCAGTAATACTAAGGAGACAGTGGCTGCCTTGGGTCTACATTCTTCATTTCCAAAACAACTCCTGATTGAAACATTCTAGCAAGAAAAGTAAGAGAACCCACTGGTTCTCAGCCCTGGTTGTATATTAGCATCTTCTAGTGAGCTGTGTAAACACTACCAATTCTCAGGCTCCAACCTCGATCAATTCATCTCTAAGGGTGATGCCCTAGTATCTGTAATTTTGTTCAATTCCCCCAGTATTTGGAATGTGCAACAGAATTAGAAACTACTGGTTTACATTAATCAAACCCCGCTAGAGTTAGCAGCCAATCCCACTGACACCCTAGCTCCTCCAGGAGAAGTGGAATGAGTGAGATGAAGGGGGAAAGAGGAAGTCTCCACGCCCTCTACAGCATTTACCAAGCTGTGGTAGCTGTACCTTATTTTAATTGTGTCTCTCTCCCTCTAGACCATAAACTCCATGTCACAAACTGTGACATAAACATTATGTCAACATTACTCATCATTTTATCCCCAGAACCTAGCATCTAGGTTCTGGCATCCAGTAGTAAATGACCACTGGAAATTTTTCTTGAGAATGAAACTCAAACTCTATTAGACTGGCCTTGCAAATGAGCCCTATTATCCTTGAAATGAGTCAGGCATCTCCTGCAGATTAATCTTTCAATGTTCATTGTCAGTCCTCCTCCACCCCCACATACACACTTGAAACTCTCAGGGGTTCTCTTCTGACTTTGTTGTAAGCTTTAGCAACTTTGCCACATGTTAAAGGTTCCCTACAGTTTATCCTTCATCTACCTCTCCAGTCTCATCTCTGAGAATTACTTGTACTTAGAAGACCTCATATTTATTGAACTCCTCTCAAATGCATACTACCTATAAGAAGCTCTGTTTAATTTTTTTCTTTTTGCCAATATAGAGCATGACTATAAAATAACCTATTTTATTTTCCCCTCTTCTTTTAAATTCAAAACCAATTTAATTAACATAAAGTGTATTATTAGTTTTAGAGGTAGAATTTAGTGATTCATCAGTTGCATATAATACCCAGCATTCATTACATCAAGTGCCCTCCCTAATGCCCATCACCCATTTACCCCATCCCCCCCAGCAACTTCTTACACTGTTGCTGGGAATGCAAACTGGTACAGCCACTCTGGAAAACAGTATGGAGGTTCCTCAAAAAGTTAAAAATAGAGCTACCCTATGACCCAGCAATTGCACTGCTAGGTATTTATCCAAAGGATACAGACATTAGTGATTCAAAGGGGCACATGCACCCCAATGTTTATAGCAACAATGTCCAAAGTATAGAAAGAGCCCAAATTTCCATCAACAGGTGAATGGATAAAGATGTGGTGTATGTATGTAAATATATATGAATGAATATTACTCAGCCATCAAAAAGAGTAAAATCTTGCCATTTGCAATAATGTGGATGGAATTAGAGGTTATTATGCTGAGTGAAATAAGTCAGTCCAAGAAAGATAAATGCCATATTATTTCACTCATATTTGGAATTTAAGAAACAAAACAGATGAACATAAGAGAAGGGAAGGAAAAATAAAATAAGATGAAATCAGAGAGGAAGACAACCATAAAAGACTCTTAACTATAGGAAAATGACCTATTTTACATTTAAAAATTGAACTGATGTTCTGTGCAAAGCAGTCTTGAATTGTATGACGGATAATAACAATAAAAATAATATAACCAACATTTTTACAGCTCTTGTATAAGCAAGGTAATGCTCTTAGCACTTTATATGTTATATATTACCTCATTTAATCATCCCAATAATCTTAGGAGATGGATATGAGTATGATCCCTAGTTTCCCAGATGAGAATACCGAGGCACAGGGAGACTAAATGACTTATTCAAAGCCATACAGCTAGTACATAGCAAATCCAGGATTTAAGACCAAGTTATCTGGCTGCAAAATCCAGGAATTTAACTGCTACAACTCTGAGGTGCCACAAGAGGCTAAACTAAGATGATGGCAATGGAAATGAAGGGAAAGAGTCATCTGTGTATTCACTGAGATCTATTAGAAAGGAAAGAACAGTGAGACTTCAACAGTACCATGGCTTACAACTGTTATCATGAATATATAAATACTACTGTAAAGGACAATAGAGAAATCTTGTCAGATTATAGGCATCCTTAAAAAATGAGCTTTTAACCGATTTTATATGATCTGAAGATTAATAATATCCAGGGAGCTGCCTAGAAAGGGTGTGAAGGTGAGGGTAGCAGGGGTCAGAACCATATGAGAATCTGAGGATCAGGGCCCCATAACCACTGTTATCTGAGTCAGAATAGGACTCAAAACTAAAAAATTCAACAACAAAGTCAAGGTCTCAGAGGCCCAGCACATGTGGCATGCGTCCTCTTGAGAGAGGCCCCTGGATTTCAGAAGTCTAGAAATGTGCATAGAGAAATAAGGCAAAACACAGCAGGTGATGCCAGCTGGAACCTTCTCTGTTTTATTCATGCCTCGTTGGCAGACGGCTGGTTCCCAGGAGGTGGCTGAGTCTCACAAGGTTCAGATGTTAAAGGAAACAAATAACTAATTGTGCTGAACCTCAGCTTGGATTCATTCTGGGGTGTGGACAAGCGTTTGTGTCTCTAGAGCTTGCAGTGAAGTGGAAAGCATGTATTAGCCAGCTTGGTGATCTGAATTGAACAGAATAATTGAACTGTTGCCAAGTCTGTGGGTGACTAGATGTCCTGTGTGAGCCTGGACAGTCCTGAGAAATCGTAGTAATTATCAACCACGGCCTACATTTGAAAGATAAGGCATGTCCCTCTTTTCCCCTGGTAAGACCTTATGCATCTCTCTAAACTTAAATGTAAGTTAAATTCTCATAGGACCTATGTGTTTTTTCATCTTCCACATTCTACCTGGATGAGTAACAAGTTTACTCCTGCCTATCAAAGAACATTTCCCTTTTATTTGCTTTAAAACTACCAATATCATGCACCAAGCCCTCCCTCCTCTTCTAGTTCAATTCAGAGAGGCTAGAATTAGAACAGTTTCTGATCTCTCTCCTGTTTGTAGGAGCTTATGCTCCAAGTTGGACAGGTGAATAGAGAAGGATTAAAAGGTTATTCCCGGCCTTCAAGGAACTCCCAAGTCACTGGGGATACAGACACAACTTTTTTATAATACGAATTTATGATAGTGGTACAATTAAAATAACATGAGATCTCAAGTGGTGATTCCATTCATTATATGGTAGGGATGTAAGGAAGCTTCCTAGAGGAGACAACTCTCAGATTAATCTTAAAGATGGAGTAAAATTTCAACAGGAAGTAGGAAATGATAGTTTGAATCCTCTGAGGTTCCTTTAGAAATAAGGTATGATATGAATACAAAATAAATATTCAAACTGCAGGATGTGCAGAGACCTATATGAAGACATACAAGAGGTGGTAGGAATTCAAGATTGCAACAACAGACATGGAAGCTACATACTTACAGAGAAAAGCAAAGCCATGGATGTGTATATGACATGGCAGGAGTAGAGAGTCAGAAGGGCAGGCTGAGCAATCTTGGGGATCTTGAGGGACACCTGAGTTTGAGGCAGAGACAAAAGTGGAGCCAGCAACATGGGCTGAGGAGCACTGGTCAGAGGGAATAGTAAATTAGCAGTATATCGACAAGAAAAGGGCTCCTGAAAAAAAAAAAAATCATATAGGATCAAGATTGGGAAGAGGCCATAGGATTTGACATTGTGAAGCCACTGTCAACTTTCTTAAGAGTAGTCTCAGTAGGGTAGTGAGGGTGGAAGTCAGATTGAAATACAATAAGAAATGAAAGGCAAGTGAGGGAGTTTTGATAGATTGATTGATTGATTGATGTAAGTAAATGGGGTGAAGGAGATATGGCATCTTGAATAGAAGACAGTGGCTAGGCACTATGTATATCAGTTGAACCAAGTGATTTCTCACATTTTTAGAGTTTATAGTCTGAGAGAGAATTACAACAGAGAGTGTCAAGATGGGGGAGTTACACAAATGAATAAGTTATTTATGGAAGTTAACATGAGTTATAGGTTTAGAATTTTAGTAGGTGTCGTGGATTTTTATTGTTTTCTTTGCCTGGTTCTTCTTTAGGAAAATCACACTTCTTTCTCTGATGAAATATAGCTGCTCTACTAATGATTGCAATGAAGACTACCAATCTTAGTGTGCCTACACACAGTTGTTGGACCAAGTGACGAGTATGTAACCAACCAAGCTGATCAGAGTCCTTACTAGGATTTTTCAAACAGGAGCTACAAGAAGAGACTGAGTTCCTCTCATAAGACAAGGTTAAAACATAAGCCTGGAAGCTGCTAGTAGCTACGTTTCATGTCTAGTGGGGAAAAATTAAGAGTGAGAGAATAAATCCAACACAGAATGAGAAGCAAAAAAATAGCAGATAAAAAGAAAGAAAGAGAGAGAGCCCCACAGATATTCCAGTCCCTAATTCCAGAGGTTCCTAAGGCCCAACTGGATCCCCACCCATCTTGCACTTCTGTAAGCCTCTCAATAAATCTCCCTGTTCATGTAAACTAGATGGATTCCTATCACATGCAGTCAAGAGGCCTGACTATTATGGAAGAATTGGTAAAGGGCAAATAATTTTTTTTGGAATTTTTTTATGGGTTCAAGGTTAAGAAGTTAGGGTTAGAGTCAGGGTTAGGGATTAGAGTATATGCCTAGTATCCTGCAGTTCAGAGACCTCTCTAGACAATAAAACTCCAAACTTCTGCTGGAGTGAGAATGGACATGGCAGCCATCTACTGAGCTGAGGCAAGGAGGGGGATTTGAGCTCTAAATACTCTTTAAATAGATATTCAATTGGTCCTTCTGTTTTTATTTCTACCCTCACAAGGGGTGATCAATTTTTAGGAGTTGCTGATTGAAGCAGCCTAGGTGGTACAGTTGGTCAGAGTTGGACTCTTGATTTCCACTCAGGCCCTTATCCCAGGGTTGTGGGATCGAGCCCAGCATGGTGATCTGTGCTCAGCACAGTCTGCTTTGGTTCACTCTCTCTCCATCTGCCACTTCCCCACCACTCAATGCTCACTTGATCTTGCTCTCTCTCAAACAAATAAATCTTTTTTTAAAAATATAAGTTATCAATTGATGACAATATTTTCAAGATTTCTTTTAGTTGACAATCGTATAGTAAGCTGGAGTTGGAAGAAGACGGCATAGACAAAAAATTACATGGTAGAAAACTTGTAGATACTATTAGATATATAACACTCACTAGAAGATACTCAGTAAATGTTTTAGAGGCAGAATAGAGTAGGTTTATGTACCCAGACTTTGGAGTAGACTGCCTGGGTTAGAAGTCCGGCTTCACCACTTACTAGCTGTGTGATCTTGGGCAAATTTTCCTTTTTATTGTGGTGAAATACATATAATTTAAATTTGCCATTTTAACTGTTTTAAAGTGTGCAATTCAGTGACACTTGGTATATTAATGATGTAAAGCCACTATCTAATTTCAGAACATTTTTATCACGCCAAAAGGAAATCCCAAATCCATCAAGCAATTGTTCCCCATTTTTCCCTACTCCCAACACCTGGCAACCACTAATCTCTTTCTGTTTCTATCAATTTGCCTATTCTTGGACTTTTCCTATAAAAAGAATCATATAGAATGGGGTCTTTTGTGTTTGACTTCTTTCACTTAGTATATTTTCAAGATTCATCCATATTGTAACATGTATCAGTCTTTTATTCCTCTTTATGATTGACTAATATTTCTGGCTGAATAATAATGCATGGGTACTATCCATTTTGCTTATCTATTCATTATTTGATGGACATTGATGTTGTTTCCACCTTTTGAGTGCTGTGAATAATGCTGCTGTAAAGATTTATTTTTTAACTGATTATTTAAGCTTTCTTTATTCATCAACATTAACATCAGGGGTTGAGAAGTATAATTGCTATAGTAACATTCACAACAATTTCATAGGCAGTTTTATTTATTTCAAAAGTTCTCATTACCTAAAGTCTATATATCTTCTTATTTCTGGATCACCTCTAATCCTCTGCATTAACTGGGAGCATGAGTAATGTCAAAGAGTTAAAAATAGAGATTCATTTCTGGGGTGAAGATGGCCAAAGGCTGGTTAGCAAGGCTGCGCCGAGGTGGTTGGTGTTGCTGCTTTTGGCAAAAATCCTAATGAAAACCTCCCGGAGCTGAAACCACCTCATGGACCCATCTGATACACTGGGTCACCAGCTTGCATCTTGCCAATTTTCTCCACTGAATAATAGAACCTGAAAAGTGGGGATGACTTGTATATTTGTTTCTCCAAAGGAGCACACAGGGGGTAGCTCTTCAGGGTTTCCAGGGGCTCCTTCCTATCTATGATTCCAGTATCTGGGTCTGTGGTGGTCAAGATGCACCTGGGGCAAGACAAAACTTTTATCATTTCTACGTTGCCAATGAGGAGTTCATCCCAGGTGTCCTCCTCGGAAGCATCACAGCCTGTCACCATGATATTGGATCTGAACTGGTCCATTTTCACTTTCTTCTCCAGCCTGGTACTCAGAGCCACCAAGGAGGCTTCAGGGAGGACCATGATGGGGCTGCAGTCTGGGTAGGCCAACTGGTAATTCAGTACCACAGGAGAGAAAATTTCCTTCAACCATCTTCCTTTCATGTGCTTCTCAAACTGAACCAGCCTGAAAGCTTCTGTTTTCAAGAAGCTGGTGAATCACTGCGCTGCCTCATCGCCACAGTCCCTGCCCTTAATGTCCATGCCCAATAGCCTGCAATCGTGGACCTTGTTTGAGGGAGGCAGCTTGCTCAGCAAAACCAGCTGGTCCATGCCCGGAGCCTTGAAGATCAGGCGCTCGCCCTCACAGGTGATAGACACCAGTACCAGGCAAGGCTCCTGCCAGGCGGCGACCATGTGCCCATCTTCCTTAGTCACCAGCCAAAACCTCTGACAACTGCAGCATTTTCCTGCTGTAAAGATTTGTGTACAAGTTTTCACCTGAATACCTGTTTTCAAATCTTTGCTTTATAATATAACTCAAAAGCCTCCACCCCAAGATTGCTAGAACTCATACAGCAATTTGGTAGCATGGCAGGATACAAAATCAATGCCCAGAAATCAGTAGCATTTCTATACACTAACAATGAGACTGAAGAAAGAGAAATTAAGGAGTCAATCCCATTTACAATTGCACCCAAAAGCATAAGATACCTAGGAATAAACCTAGCCAAAGAGGTAAAGGATCTATACCCTCAAAACTATAGAACACTTCTGAAAGAAATTGAGGAAGACACAAAGAGATGGAAAAATATTCCATGCTCATGGATTGGCAGAATTAATACTGTGAAAATGTCAATGTTACCCAGGGCAATTTACACGTTTAATGCAATCCCTATCAAAATACCATGGACTTTCTTCAGAGAGTTAGAACAAATTATTTTAAGATTTGTGTGGAATCAGAAAAGACCCCGAATAGCCAGGGGAATTTTAAAAAAGAAAACCTTATCTGGGGGCATCACAATGCCAGATTTCAGGTTGTACTACAAAGCTGTGGTCATCAAGACAGTGTGGTACTGGCACAAAAACAGACACATAGATCAATGGAACAGAGTAGAGAACCCAGAAGTGGACCCTGAACTTTATGGGCAACTAATATTCGATAAAGGAGGAAAGACTATCCATTAGAAGAAAGACAGTCTCTTCAATAAATGGTGCTGGGAAAATTGGACATCCACATGCAGAAGAATGAAACTAGACCACTCTCTTTCACCATACACAAAGATAAACTCAAAATGGATGGAAGATCTAAATGTGAGACAAGATTCCATCAAAGTCCTGGAGGAGAACACAGGCAACACCCTGTTTGAACTTGGCCACAGTAACTTCTTGCAAGATACATCCATGAAGGCAAAAGAAACAAAAGCAAAAATGAACTATTGGGACTTCATCAAGATAAGAAGCTTTTGCACAGCAAAGGATACAGTCAACAAAACTCAAAGACAACCTACAGAATGGGAGAAGATATTTGCAAATGACATATCAGATAAAGGGCTAGTTTCCAAGATCTATAAAGAACTTCTTAAACTCAACACCAAAGAAACAAACAATCCAATCATGAAATGGGCAAAAGACATGAAGAGAAATCTCACAGAGGAAGACATAGACATGGCCAACATGCATATGAGAAAATGCTCTGCATCACTTGCCATCAGGGAAATACAAATCAAAACCACAATGAGATAC
Organism: Canis lupus baileyi; assembly: GCF_048164855.1. Taxonomy (NCBI): domain Eukaryota; kingdom Metazoa; phylum Chordata; class Mammalia; order Carnivora; family Canidae; genus Canis; species Canis lupus. Next base: position 58,479,029 of record NC_132847.1, read on the forward strand.
CACCTCACACCAGTGAGAATGGGGAAAATTAACAAGGCAGGAAACAACAAATGTTGGAGAGGATGCGGAGAAAAGGGAACCCTCTTACACTGTTGGTGGGAATGTGAACTGGTGCAGCCACTCTGGAAAACTGTGTGGAGGTTCCTCAAAGAGTTAAAAATAGACCTGCCCTACGACCCAGCAATTGCACTGTTGGGGATTTACCCCAAAGATTCAGATGCAATGAAACACCGGGACACCTGCACCCCGATGTTTCTAGCAGCAATGTCCACAATAGCCAAACTGTGGAAGGAGCCTCAGTGTCCATCGAAAGATGAATGGATAAAGAAGATGTGGTCTATGTATACAATGGAATATTCCTCAGCCATTAGAAACGACAAATACCCACCATTTGCTTCAACGTGGATGGAACTGGAGGGTATTATGCTGAGTGAAGTAAGTCAATCGGAGAAGGACAAACCTTATATGTTCTCATTCATTTGGGGAATATAAATAATAGTGAAAGGGAATATAAGGGAAGGGAGAAGAAATGTGTGGGAAATATCAGAAAGGGAGACAGAACATAAAGCCTCCTAACTCTGGGAAATGAACTAGGGGTGGTGGAAGGGGAGGAGGGTGGGGGGTGGGGGTGAATGGGTGATGGGCACTGAGGGGGGCACTTGACGGGATGAGCACTGGGTGTTATTCTGTATGTTGGTAAATTGAACACCAATAAAAAATTAATTTATTAAAAATAAATAAAAAGTCGGAGTCAAAAATAATAATAATATGATAACTCTGTAACTTTTGAGGCTTTTTCTACAGTGGATATACCATTTTACATTTGACAGTATTGTAAGAGTATTCAAATTCCTCCACATGTTTCATGGTGTTTTTCATGTTTTTTTTTCACTTGTCATTTTTCATGGGTTTTTAAACTAATATTATAGCCATCCTAGTAAGTGTGAAGTAGTATCTCATGTAGTTTTATTTGCACTTCCTTAACAATTAATAACACTAAGTATCATTTAATGTGCTTGTCGGTTATTTGCATATCTTTTTTGGAGAACTGTCTATTCAAATCCTTTGCCCTTTTAAAATTCAGTTATCTTTTTATTGTTCAAATGTGAATATTCTTTATAGATTCTGGATACTAGACCCTTATTAGATCTGTGATTTACAAATACTTTCTTGCTCACATTCTGTGGGATTTCTTTTCATAGATAGTGTCCTTTGATGAACAGAAGTTTTAATTTTGATGAAGCCAAATTTATCTATTTTTCCCTATTTGTGCTTACAGTGTCAAATTGAAGGAACCACTATCAAACCCAAGGTCATAAAGACTGAGCCCTATGTTTTCTTCTAAGAGTTTTATGCTTAGCTCTTATAATTAAGTCTTAAATCCACTTTGAGTTAATATTTGTATACGGTGTAAGGTAAGGGTCTTGAGCAAGTTTTAACCTCTCCATATCTCAGTTTCCTTATGTGTAAAATAAATATAGTGAAAGTACCTATCTCATGGGATTTTGTGAGGATAAATTGTAAATCAATAAGTTAAGATGTGTAAAGTACTTAGAATGGTACCTAGCACATTCAATAACTAAATATTCACCACTGTTAATTATTATTTTCTGTTGTTGATTTGGGATGGGAGAGATCATCTGAATATGAGCTCATGAAGTAGAGTGGAAGAGAAGAACAAAATTTACCTCTCTTAGTAAAACAAATGTTTTAGATGACTTAAAATCAAGTACCATCATGTGTGTATTTTGGAGTTTTTTATAAGTTAGTATTATCACTGCAGTAATACTGGTGTAAAGTTCTTAAATAAAAGAAGATGATAGTCCTCTGTTATCCTGGGCTAGTCAGAATACACCTGTAATCTTGTGCTTATTCTTGAGTGCACTTAAAAAGAGATTTCAATAACCCAAGTTAAAGCAGGTAGAGCAACCTAGTTGCTAGAAGTCTCAAAATGACTAAATTTGGAAAAGAGCTGAAATAACTGAGAACAGAGGAAAATTTTTCCATGAGGCTGATGAAGCTTAAACTTCAGGGCACCTCTGTTGCACAAACTCCTCCAGGCCCTAATTTTGTATTCTTCTTAAGAAGGAGTCCAAAATTACATACACTCTAGCGCCAACAAAATCTGTACCACCGCTGACTGAGAATACACAAAACTGCCTCCATCTATCTTAAAATCTCACTGCCACTGTAGGTCATTGAGCAGAGGCCGGACCCATGCAACTGATGATCTGTAGAAAGAACTGAGTCCAGCATTCAGCAGAGAACAGAATCCAGGACTGGTAGGGTGCTTTCTAAACACTATGGTTCCAACCTTGAAAAGTTTCACCCCTTTTCTAGAGAGCAGTCTTCAAGGATTTTTTTACTCTTAATTTTTAGTACAGTAGTTCTTAGCCATTATAATTAATAATGATAAATGAATAGATGGATAGGTAGATAGACTGGATCTAGTTATATGTGATTTTGACATATAACTTCAATATGAGAAAATGTTGAAGTTTTTTTCAAGTTCTAAGCCTAATTGTACTACCAACTCATTGTGTGTTCAATTTTATTCTACCTTAAAATGAATATAATTCTTAGATTAACCTGAAATTTTTAAAACTGTCTGCCTGCCTCTAGCACCTTTATTTTTAATTTTCTTTAATTTTTTTAATAAAAATAGTTTATATTGATTAGAGTGTCTCTAAGGTTTTGGTATAACTGATCCCTTAGCTTTGTGAAATTAATTGAAAAATTTACCATCTGTTTATTAAGGAGCAGTTTATACATAGGAATTCACCATTCATTGCAAGTTGTTAAAAGATTGTCTGTAAATCCATTTAGCCTAGGGCCTTTCTAGGAGTTAGTTCTTTTTTTTAAAATAATTTTTGTAATTCATAATTTTACAATTTTTATAATTTCTCTAGTGGTTACTGAAAGTTCAGGTTTTCTAACTCTTGTTGAGGTCATTTTGGCAATATATTTTTCCTAGAAAAATAATTTGTTTTATCCAGATATCCAGATCTTTAAAAAACCTTGCAATGGTATTTTTAATAATTATTTTAATAATATCTATATATAATTCTTATTTTCCTTGAGTACACTTGCCAAAAATGTACACTTTTGTTCACTGTTTCTTTATTGAGCAACAATTTTTCCATTTTATAATTCATTAGTCTATTTTCAAATTTCAACTCTTCTGAACTTTGACTATATCTTTCAATAGATGCCAAAGACATCTTGGCAGTGGCCAAAGAAAGGGCTAGGTTGAGGCACTGTTGTAGTTGCCGCATGCATGTGATCTTGGCCATGCATGTTCACCCCATTGTTACCTTGGAAGAGTTAATTGCATTGACAGCCCAACATAGTGTTAAACATTAGCCTAAAATGAGATTCAAAATATCATATTGTATAGCAGTATTGAAATGAAAATTTTAGGGTATGCAGATGATTTTCTGTCTCATATAAGGCAATACAATTAAAGGTAGTCAAAATGGACAAATTTCTCAGACAAATAATAGAACTTCCAAAGCTAGAAACAGAAGTGTGACCAATGCTGGCTGACTTTCTAGTGATGCTAATTGTCATCCAGCTATATATACTTCAATTAAGGGGAAAAAATTATTAGTTTAACCCAGCAGAAAAAAACAAGTGAACCCCTTTCAGTATGCTTTCAAATTAAACTGTCAACTCTAAATGTGAATAGTGGTTATGCTCAGAAAAACAGGAATAAAAAGCAGTGTGTCACCATAATGTTAGATAAAAGCGATGACTACAAGAGATGTAGGAGGGATTTCAGACTTGGAGTATGAAGAAGTCTCAAATTAATACTAAAAAAATAATAAAGTAATATGGAATTGTATTGATAAATATGTACTATATGTATTTATTAGTAGATAAAATGATTGTATACATAGAAAATCCTGAAAAAATCTACCAAAAAACTACTAGAACTAGTAAGTGAATTGAACAAGATCAAAATATACTATGTAAATAAATATATACTGCATTTTTGTATAACAGTAATTGAGAAATTATATCTTAAAAAAACAAGATACAAACTAAATATGCAAAATCAATTATGATTCTATATAACAGCAATTGGTAATGAAATTTAAACAATTTCTTTTACAGAGGTATCAAAAACATAAAACATTAATAAAAGATGTACAAGACCTTTACACTGAATGCCAAAATAAATACCTAAGAGAAATTTAAAAAGAACTAAAAGTAGCAAAGATAAATCATATTAATATAAAGATGTAAATTCTCTCCAAATTGATAACTTGGTTTCAATGCAATTCTAATAAAAAAAAAATGGCTTAAAAAAAAAAAAAAGAAATTGACAAACTGGGGCACCTGAGTGGCTCAGTGATTAAGAATCTGCCTTTGGCTCAGGTTGCGATCCTGGGCTCCTGAGATGGAGACCCGAATCAGGCTCCCTGCAGGGAGTCTGTTTCTTCCTCTGCCTATATCTCTGCCTCTCTCTCCGTGTCTGCCATGAATAAATAAATAAAATATTAATGAAAAAAAAAAGAAATTGACAAGCTGATTCTAAAGTTTTTATGGAATTGCAATAAATCTAGAATAACCAAAATAATCTTGAAACAGGAGAACAAAGCCAAAGAAATTATAATATCTACATCTAGATTATTATCAAATTAATTCATACACTATAAATCTCCTTTAATAATCATTTTTAACGTCTATATTCAGTTCTATAGAAAGATTTACAATAGATATTTTGGAGCAGTCATTTTCAAACTTTTTTCCATAGAGTCTTAACATTTTGGGGAGGTACCTCACAGGTTGTATGTGGACAACCTCACAGGTTGTTGGTTCTTCATATCCTCTTTAACCTGTCAATGGCAATTGTAGCTGTTTTATATTTGAGGTTTTCTTTTTTTAAGATTTTATTTATTTATTCATGAGAGTGGCAGAGACTTAGGCAGAGGGAGAAGCAGGCTCTTCACAGGGAGCCCAATGTGGGACTTGATCCCAGAACCCCGGATCACGCCCTGAGCCAAAGACAGATGCTCAACCACTGACCCACCCAGGCATCCCTATATTTGGGGTTTTCAAGGAAGATTTCCTCTAGATAAAAAATTTAATGACTGAAAATCATTTGATAAACACTGATTGAACATATCCCTATTTTAACTGGTTTCAGACCTCAGGACAATCCTTATCTAGCCTCTTCTCCATTTTTTACGCTTTTCCAAGTAATCAGTTTCAATAAGGGTTTCTGAGTCTTGCATATCTGAGATGTCTTTTTGTGATTTCACCAGTTAAAGATAATTAGACTGGGTATAAAAGCAATAAGTTACAAACTTTGGTTCTCAAAACTGTGTAAATTCTCTAGTTTCTTCTAAATTTAGACTTTTAGAGTAAAAGTTGCAGTTTTTGTTATTTTTTTTTAGGTAATTGGTTTATTTTGCTTACATACTTGTGAAAATTTTTTTCTTGTCTTTATGAATTAAAATTCTTGCCAGGATACATCTTATGTGTGCTTTTGAGCATTAACTTGTCTGGAACACTATGATTTTTCTTTTCCAATATGGGTCTTATTTCTGTTCCTGAATTTTTCCTGTTACATCTTTGGTGGGGAGGATGAGGTTTTTTTTGTTTGTTTGTTCATATTCCTGTATAGTTAACTTACAGTGTAATAATACTTTCATGTGTGCAAAACAGTGATTCAACACTTCCATACAGCACCTGGTGCTCATCACAACAACAAGTGCACTCCTTAATCCCCATCACCTATTTAACCCATCTCCCACCCGCCTCCCCTCTGGTAACCATCAGTTTGTTCTCTATAGTTAAAAGTCTGTTTCTTTGTTTAGAACCTATTTCTTTATCTCTCTCTCTCTCTCTCTTTCTATTGTATTTTTAATTATTGGTTTTTTTTTTTCATTAGCTTTAGTGCCTTCTTCAAGGATGCCAATTATTCATGTATTTACTCTCTGCTCTTTAACATCCATATGTTTTGTATCTTGCAGTTTCTGGACTCTCCAGTAAGTCACTTCAGAGTTGTGCTCTTCCTTTGGGTGTCTTAGGTACTTTTTCACACATTTGATGTGGTTTTATCCTCCTCCTTATTTATCTTTGAACAGGATGAAACTTATTTCTATTTTGTGTTTATCAAAACACAGAGAAACTAAAGTACCCTTGGCTCCACTCCATTTATTCAATGTGCACAGCATCTGCCCTAAGTCCTGCGTTTCCATCATGGCCTCATCAAAAATTAATTCCCAGCATGCACTGTTAACTGGAGTTTTAGTCATGGTGGTTCATTTTTGTTTGTTTGTAACCCAACCTAAATCTAAGGAGCTTTACCCTTCAGAAATTTTGCCTTGAAAATGCAATATACCTCCACTAATTCTCTGGCTCAGCCAAAGCTGACCTCGTTTTCTGAGGATCCAAGTTGTTTTCTGAGAATTTTAATTTGTGGGATATAGAATGATGTGCAAATACTCTCAGCCTCACAAAACACCCATGGGTAAAAGCCCACTGGCTCAGTTGTGTTGATAATAAACAAGACAGTAGAAGGAGCACAGTAACCTCCCCTCCCATTTCAAAAGTTTTTTTGTGTCATGTAGTAAAGCCAACTTTGTGTGCCATTGAAAGATATTTGGGAAGGTTTGTCTCAATCTTGCCTTATAACTAGTGTAGATTCTTCCCCCCAATTTTGAGATTATTCTATCCATTGTTTTTATATTTGTGTTTAAATTTTCTTTTTCTTTGTCTTTACAGGCATTTTATTTTATTTTTTTAATTTTTTTAATAATAAATTTATTTTTTATTGGTGTTCAATTTACCAACATACAGAATAACACCCAGTGCTCATCCCGTCAAGTGCCCCCCTCAGTGCTCGTCACCCATTCACCCACACCCCCCACCCTCCTCCCCTTCCACCACCCCTAGTTCATTTCCCAGAGTTAGGAGGCTTTATGTTCTGTCTCCCTTTCTGATATTTCCCACACATTTCTCCTCCCTTCCCTTATATTCCCTTTCACTATTATTTATATTCCCCAAATGAATGAGAACATATAAGGTTTGTCCTTCTCCGATTGACTTACTTCACTCAGCATAATACCCTCCAGTTCCATCCACGTTGAACTTTACAGGCATTTTAGTAGGAAAATTGGAAAGACTTCACCAGGGACTTCCAGCCAGGCTCCATTTTTAGCTGGAATTCCTATAGTTTCTTAATGAATAATTAAAACATGTCTGAGGAGGATATTCAGCAACTAAATCAATGCTAGAGATTGTTCATTAAAGATATAAAATCTGGGTATCTCAATATGAAGAGAGAGAAATATTATTTGTCAGGAGCAAAATAAAATTCCTAATAACTGACTAACATTCCTTGCAGAAATGGTGACAAAGAATGGTATTCCCAAAATAAAAGGCTTATGCTGAGAGCTCAAGTTGCTCTCCACCCAAGCAGAATTAAGAGTACCATTCTGCAGATTTGGGATTAATGTCACCACATCGAGTCCTAGCTATAATGCAGGCAATAATGTTTGGTAAAAAAGAACACCATGTGGCGGCCTTGCTAATCTTCTGGATGAGAATCAGTTGGAAGTTGGCAACACGTAGTGACATGCCTTGGACTAAAAGGAGTTCTTAACATGACACTGCAGTTTTTAGGGTTATTCAGAGATAAGAGCTATATGGTCAAATATAGTGTAGAACATGGGCAACTATAAAATAACTGAATACTAAGCACTTAAGTCAAACGAAATTTTTAAAATTTAAGATAGTTCAAACAAAAGCCTTGAAGTAATTAGAGACCACAGATAATAGTTGATATCTACTCAAGTGGGATATGAGAACAGTGCTGCTAGATGAGGGTCCACTTCAAGTTGAATCTTGCCATCCTTTTTAAAAAGAATTTAGGTTAAGTTATTTAGCTTTAACTCAAGAACTTTAATAAAGGAATGGGTAGATGGCTCATTCTGGGAGTTGAAACTGTCTCCACCAAGAATAAAATGTTCCCCCATGAGAAATATGAGCTCTCCATGGCTAGTGCCCTAAATAAAGGAGGCCCAATCACCTTTCTGAGGTCAATGTTAATATCCTCAACCTTCCAAGCACTGAACAGCTCCAAGTTTTTCACCAGCCAAATGAGCAGAATTTAACAAGAAAGGCTTGCCTTCACTATGCTGAAGAAAGGCTAAAACTACAGCCTGCTTAAACCTGATTTCCCAAGAAAGAAGTACCATAAAGAAAGACAGGAACAGGAAAACAGAAAGGGGATAGAAACTGAGCAGCTGAGACTGGGATGGGATCAGGAGGTGGGCAAAATATTTTTAAAAGCAGAGCCTCACTACTCTGGCAACACATAACAGGGAAACATCTTGTTTGAACTAGTCTGTCCTGTCCTCCCAATAGGAGGGGCCCTGCTAATCCTTGGATAAATTTATTTTAGAGCCGAAAGAGAATTTAGAGATTATCTAGTCCTGTCCCCTCACTTGAGGACACTTAGGCCACAAGGCATTAAAAGGCTTGCCAGGCTCATGTGGTAAATACATTGCAGAAATGGAATTATAACCCCAAACCTCATATGCTCATTGTGATGTTCCTTCCATAACAACACCAATCTCCTCATAGCCCTTCTTGTGGGAATTCTAAGGGAGGCAGTATATTACAATGGAAAGAGAAGTATATCAATTATAAGTTCTGAGTTTTAGTCTTTGGTCTTCTAGTTTGAACGACAAAACCCTAGAATTCAAGACTTCATGTAGGTCAACCTGCCACTCAAAGCAAGAAACCCCTAGGTAATATCCATGAACAACTGGGTGGATGGCCAGGTTCTTGTGACCACTTCCACAAGGGTAGATATCTCACTACCTTGGTGAGAGCTGATATGACTCAGTGACCTGAAGTCTGCTTCTCTGAAATTTCTATTCTGATCTCCAAGAAGGGGCTTTCATCTCTTCTACATGATAACACTGCTCAATTAGTTCAACATTCACTAAAAGCCCATGCTTACTAGATTCTGGAGCTATAAACTTAACATTAAGGAATGCATAATCTAGTCAGAGAGACAGATGATCCTTAATCACTATTATATATGATAATGCATGCCTACTAGTGCCAGGCACATATAAACACTCAACAAATATTAGACATTATTCTTATTAACTATTATATAGCTCTTCCATTGCCTTGTGTTCATACTGAGTCTCCACTTTCTATGTGGCCCATAGATCATGAATCAGCAAGCTCTTTTTTCTGGAAAAGGCCAGATGGTAAATATTCTAGGTTTTATAAGCCATATATTGCTGTCACAACTACTCAACTCTGCATTTCTAAGACAAAAGCAGCCACAGAGAATATGTAAATGAACGGTGTGTTCCAATAACACTTGGCCCATAAAAACAGAGGGCTGGCTGGATTTGACCCCCAGATAGTTTGCTAACTTCTGTGCTCCATGCTTTGCCATCCTCACACCTGTCTCAGTAAAAACAAGGGGAGTAAGTGAAAGTTGCCATTCTGAACAATGAGGAACCTCCAGCCCCCTTTTTCCTAATCACTCTCAACATTCTGAGAGGGAGATTTAAAACTCCTACTCACCACTAGGGCAAGAGATTAAAGGATTCTGTTCTAGGGAAATAGAGAGGCCTAAAAAAAGATACTGGCATTTGAGAATCCCCAACTAATAGGAGCTGAGTTCTTTCTCAGTGGGCAGTGAAGTCCACTCTAGCAGTTGCCATCTTTGCCCATGAACATATAGTTTTCAGTCAGCTTTTTAGTGCCTCATTTCAAAATATGAACAGACAACCAAGGATCACCAGGCATTTCAGGAAAACCACAATATCAATATTTAAGACAGAGACCAATATAAACATACAAAAAGAATAAGAAGTAGAAGAAGTAAAACAAAAGAAGAAGGCGAAGAGGATGATGAGGAGGAGGAGATGAGAAAGGAAGCAAGTGGGAGGGAGATGGGGAGAAGAAGAAGGAGAAGTCACCATCACCTGAAGAAATGGAAACAATACAAGGAATTTAAAAAGAAACCCTCCCCCAAAATCTATTATAAATATCTTCACAGCGTTTGTTTAACCTATTAGTTTCACTAAGCAAGAATAAGATGCCATGAACAAAAGGAATATTTAGATATTTGGAGAATAATGAAAAAGAAAAAAGTAAATAGAAAGATTGAAAGATGAAATTGAAGAAGTTATCCAGAGAGCAGAAGAAATAGAAAAAAAAATGAGACTATTAATAAGGAAGATTTAACATTTAACTAATAGGAATTCCAAAAAAAGAAAGAATAGAGATAACAGAAGAGAGGACGTTCTCTAAGAAATAACATAGGCAATTTTCCTAGACCTGAAGAAAACTAGATTCCCTATTGAAATGATCCATAAAAGCTCAACACAATGTGCAAGCACCTTGGCATTTTATAGCCCAAGTTTTAGAAGTTATTCAGACAACTAACCTTTATTGAGCTGGGCTAAGTACTGGTGGTCCAGCAACAAATAGGAAAGACACAACCCGTGACTTTGGAAGTTTATAGGCTATGGTGGGTAAGCTTTTTTCATATATCCTCCAAAAGATTCTCCTCTAAAATGTACGTTTACCCCCAGGCTACAAAGTGTTTCTTAGTAAATCATAAGCCTGGTCCAGATGATCAACTTGCCCCATCATGACTAACAGATTCACTCCTAGCCCCAAGTGGCTAGTACAAATTTAACTTCCTTACACCTCTTCTCTGAAACAGGTTTTGTAAATATTTATGCTTTCTTGCTTCAGTCCATCCTGACAACTGACCTTCCCACAGAGTTGGTATATAGTAGGAAACCATGACAACAACAACAAGCATGATATACATCTGCTGTGTCCAATTCTTTCTGGAAAAAAAAATGGTATCTTAACAAGCAAATGAAGATAAACAGTTATATAACATTCAGTTCAGCACTTTACTGGGCTTTTTCACACATTAATTTTCTTTACAGCCACTTTAATCCTCTTTACAACCTTGTGATGTAGATACTCTTGGCCATTTATGTACAAAGTTCAAAGAGGTTAAGTAACTTACCCAGGAGCCCACAGCTAGGTAATGGTACTTCTGGAGACACTTGCAGGTCCTCTGACCCAAAACCCAAATTCTTCCTTCCATTGTACAGACTTAATTGCACAATGAACACCCCTATTTGACTACCCTCAATATACACACATACAAACAAAACTCAGTTTGTGTAAAGTAACATCTACCACAAATCACCTCTAAAATTAATCATTAGCAATCATGACTCACAAACTAATCTCTGAATTGGCACAACAGAGCACTTGGTATTGCCGAGAAGCATGTATAAGGTACCACGCATGTACCTAATCTGAGAAAAACAGCAAAATCTAACAGAAAGCTCAATGAGTTGACAGGTCAGATACCAGCCATAATTCTCTCACATTTGGTCAGATTATATAACCTCCCTGTACAAACTGAACCTTACCTATGAAATGAGAGATTGAGACTAGATGGTCCTGATTCCTTTCCAGCTATAACATGACTCTGAAAACACAAGACTTTAGTCCTTATTTAACTATATTTTATTAAGTAAGTAATAAACATTAAAAATTATTTAAACTCACTAGTAATCAAAAACTTAAATCAAGAGGCCAATTTGCCTATCAGATTATCAAATGTTTTTAACTCTTAAGGTTTCTTTAATATCCAAGAAATAAAATCCAAGAGGGAAAATCAGAAATAGGATATGAAAATGTCATTACCCACAGTCCTATGAGTCAAATATAACTACCATTCACATTTGTATGTCCTTCAAAAGCAACATCATATTATTCTTTTAGTTTCATAACGAATTTACTCCCAAAAATGTATTGCAGATACCTTCCTATTTCAATACAGAGCTACATCATCCTTTGATGGGGCTATATCATTATTTATTTAGCCAGTTCCCTAGTTATAGACATTATTTGTTGTTATTTTACTATTATCAACAGCACCAGGGTGGACATCCTTGTAATATACAGCTTGTCTGCTTACTTCCTCAGGCTAAATTCCTACAAGTGGAATTTCTGTTATGCAAATATTTAAGACTTGTGGCAACTTTTGCCAGACTGCCTCTAGAAGTATATTTCAGTCTCCTACCAGCTCCATATGAGACTGCCTATTTCCTATAGCTTCACCAACATGAGGTATAATAATCTTAACTTTTGCCAAAATGACAGTGAAACCCGTTTAACTTGAAATTCTTTGGTTTTTAGAGAGTTAAGACTTTTCATACATGGCTTATCAAAATTTTTAATTATTTATTTCTTTATGATGATTATATCTTCTGCCCATTTTTCTGTTGGAATATCATGGCTGGCAAGATGGCAATTACTATGTCCCCACGGAATTTTTCATATTAGGAGTAGTTGAAGGAAAAGAAGTTTGTTTAACCTGTGAGACATGATTATAAACTATAAGCATTTGAAGAACTTCCCTGGACACAGAAGCCTGTGTAGGGTACAGAATGTGGACCAACATTTATTAAGTGTTTGAATATGACAGCTGGGATTTGTACAAACCACATAGCCTGAGACAGGTCCCATGCTAATCTGGGTGTCATTTGAAGGTGGTCTCCCATCAATCCCCCCTGCCTATGGATAGATTAGGGACTCTAACCATCCTACCCCAACCTGCAGTAGGTATAGACCCCAGCCCTACACAGCCTAACCCAGAAAATCAGGGACAAGTGGAAATGAATTCTAGTTTGAATTATTACCACAGTCAGGAGATGTTACTCACAGCAGAATTGTGCTTGTCCCATCTTTTGTTACAAATAGTATCACAGAACTGGGATATTGCAGGACAAATGAACCTTAGCCACAAATTTTTGCCAATATGTTTTCAGAATTCTTGGGCCCTAGTTTCAAGAGGAAGTATACTCCTTTAGGTTGGAATTCAATTACAAGTACAAGGATAATTTCATACTCTCAGCTAATGGTAGGCAATGCCATGCCTGGCTTCTCACTCTGAGAACAACCACACAAGGTCCACTTGGAAGGCAGGCTGTGTAGTGATCTTCAAGAGCTACTTGAGTTCTGGAGGCAGTATAACCACCCCAAGACCAAAGTCCAACCACCCCAAGCCAAGCTGGACTCAATACCCAAGATAACATGGGAAGTAGGGAATTCAAAAATGAACAGCCCCATGTGGCCATCTGCCTGGACATCCAAGAGTAAAGTTACTTTATCTACTGGGCAAGCTTTCCCAGCATTAGCTGCCTAATGATGCGTTCACTTTCCCCCACGGGATTTCATCCATGTTAGAAGCTACATTGGTAAGCTATATTGGTAATCTTTTAAATCTGGTCAATATTCTACAGTCCATCACCCCCATGGTCAGCAGGCAATTGCAGAGCTCATCATTCAAAGCCTTTGGAAACACTCTAGAGTAAGTTGTCAACTACAAAAGAAATGAGGACACAAAGCTAGACCTGATGACTTCTTCCCTTAGAGGACAATTCAAAAATTACTCAATAGCTGTAAGTAAGTGATTGAGGAGTCTAAGATTACTACAGCATAGACAAAGCATCACTCCAGTTTCCAGCATCAAGCATTTAGGTAGGAGAGAACCCCCTCATGCTGCCTGGATTCTTCCTCATACATGGGCACAGTCTATCCCAGGACCCCAGCAGGTCTGATTAGCTGGTATGGGCAGTGGTCACTCTACCTTTTCATCAATAACTATACACAAGAAGTCAAACTTGGACAGACATCTCTGCTAGCTTATTTTAAAAAAGGTCTGACAAGGCTCTTCAAAAACTTGGCACCTAAGGCATTAACATTCAAATAATAATTACATCCAAATAATAATTAATATGATCCTCTCTCACTGTTTTTACTCCACTCTCTTCAACCAGAGTTGATAGATCTACCTTTGCCAGGATGGTGCATATTCACTACAGCACTCCTATCACATAAAAAGTTTTCCCACACATGGAATTTCTTTGGTTTGCAGGTGAACATGAAATTTCTCCACCTTCCCATTTAAGAAATACTAAGAGATTTGACTACTTGATATTTTTAAATTCTGTAAATAAAATCACAGCCAAAATAAAAATGTAAACAACCAGCTGGGAAAAATATTTGCAGCAAAAATGAAAAATAAACAATTCATATCTTGGTTGTTGAAGAAGCTGATTGATAAGAAAAACACAAAATCATGAAAGGCAATTAACCAAAGAGAAAACATAACTATTATAAAACACACACACGTACACACACTGACCATCTAAAATATTCAAACATGGCACAAGATTTTATTATTACTTGGCCTCTCAACAAAATGCTTTTAATGATATTTTTCAAAGCCTCTGAACTATAATTTCCATGTTTCTGAGCATTACTATGGGAGCTTCTAGAGACCCTCAGGACAACTAGGATTTGTGCTCCTTTAAAAGAGATTAGTGACCAAGTAGCAACTAAAGCCCCCTGGAGACTCCTACCATCTTCTCCTGCTCTAGACACTATCTCCTTCACTTTGTCCTCTTGGGCCACCCTAGGAATAAGCTCACATAAGCCCCTCAGAGTTCATAGTCCTACTGTAACACATCAGATTTATCAGCTTCATTTCACCACTGAATGCCCCTTATCTCTTTCTGTGGATTCTTTCATGATCAGTCTAGCAAGAGGGAAAAAAATTGGGAGACCAGGCACTTCATATCTGAAAATGTATGGGCCCTTTCTTAAAGAAAAGTAATTCTAACTGTAGAGCAAAAAGTAAGTGTATAAGAGATTGGAACTTCGTAAACTGGTTTACTAAAGATACAACTGAATTTGAATTACTAATTGACACAGTATAAGAGACAATCAAGGAGTGTAGAAGGAATACTGCTGACCTAGGACCTATCCTGGCTTTCACACTTTCACAGTTTTTCAAAACACAGGAATCACTCACTAAATAGTGGTAAGAATTCTTAACATAGAACAGAGGGTCCACTAGAAAAGAAATTTGTCCCTGACCTTTGATTGGTCTACATGCAGGCCAAATGGATTCCATGACTACTAGTTTAATTAAACCCCAGGCAGCTGAGAACCACCGAGGGAGATCTGACCCTTAGAAACAAGGAAAGAGCCTTGGAGACTAGAATGTGCTCCAAGAAGGTATTTCTGATTCTAGATAGAATAAATCATCAGGGATTAGAAATAAGTGCCCACCCTAGGAAGGAATCTTAAAATTTTAGATTGGAGAAGACCTAAAAGGCTATCTTAAGATCCAAGTACCTATGCAATGCATGAATGTCCTCTACAGCATTCTGCATGGGTGAGTTCTATACAGTTTCCTTCCATTTCTTAAGCTAAAAATCTCCCTTTGTGTAAGTTTAACTTTAGGCGTGGGAGGTGTTGCTCATGTCACTTGGAAATCAGTCCTGGTTGCTTCCATCTAATATGGGAGCTGAAAGGCAGAATGTTACTACTCTGAAAGTGTAGGGAGTGAGTGGAGCTCAACTTCATGCATCCCTCTTCTCTTCCCCTTCCTTCCCTTTGCCTCAGAGGAAGGGGTGCTCTCCTCCAGCCAAAAGCTAATCTTTCCATCTGAACTCTATTCCAATGATTCTCAAACATTAAGATGTATCAGAATTACTTGGAGTGCTTAATACAGATTTTAAGTTACCACCCCAAAGTTTCTGATTCATCAGGTCTGGCTGTGACCCAAGAATCTGCATTTCTAAATTTCCAGGTAATACTGATGCTGCTGATCCAGGAACCACACTTTAAGAACCACTGCTGTAGAACAGATGTCAAAGCCCTCTTTCAAAAGACAAATAGTAAATAGGTTAGGTTTTGAAGGCCCTATGGTAAAAAAAAATATATATATATATATATATATATATTTATATTTATATATATATAAATATATACATATATATATAAATATATACATATATTTATATATATATATATATATATATATATATATATATCCATATCCCCATCCATCCTATGGTCTCTTCTGCAATTGTTCAGCTCTGCTGTTACAGTATGAAAGCAGCCAAAGATGATATGTAGATAAATGGACATGGCTGCATTCAAATAAAACTGCATTTACAAAAAAAAGCCATAGACTGGCCTGCAGGTTGCCATTTGCCAACCTTTGCTCTAGACTCTCTTGCTGCTCATAGTTCTACTGTCATCCCTAACTTTTACAGACCAATTTCTTGAACAAGTCAACACTCTTTGTTTCTACCGCCTCACTTCCCATTCACTCTGAAATCCTTGTAATCTAGCTTTCATCCACTCCATTGCACTGAAATTGATCTGAGCAAAGTCTTCAGGCCTGTCATATGAGAGGGTTCGGTCCTTTTCTTATCTACACTTTTCTCTTGCAATGACTCTATTGACTTTTCCATCTCTCTTAGAACATCTTCCATCAGCTTCTTTGACACCACTCTATAGCTCCTGTCATATATCTTTTTTTGTTGCTTCTGAGTTTTCCTTTTCTCTCGCCAGCCTCAGCTTCACAGAACTGAGTCCAGTGCCATTGCATAAGACCCAATGTTCAGAAGGGCCCCTGCTTGGGATTTAATGTACTGCAGTCACTTTTTTGAGATTCCTAATAATTTTCCTTTTGAATTTCTGCTTTGAAGTGAAGTCCAGTGGGACAATGGCAAATGCAGTGGGTTTGGAGCCTCAGCTCATGTTCATCCTGCCTCTGTCTACCTCCCAGAGATGAGTTCTTGCTGTCCACTGTCATGCCACCTTGCATCTCAGGGCCTGCATGGCCTCCCCCACTCATTTCTATTCCATGACTCTTGCTACTCTCTGTCCCTAGAAAGGGTCTGGGCACAGTACTGGGAGGATCAGGATTGGGTACAACATTCCATTCCTGTGCCACACTAGTGTATGTGGCAAGTGATCAACTGGAAGCTGAGTCTTAGTCCACCAACCTCTTGGCCACTCTCATCCAGGTACTCTGTTGTGGTTCAAAGTGCAGAGGTTTAAACATCTTTGGGGGCCACCTATCTGCCATGAGTAAGGGCAGCAGACCATGGTTAGAAGAAATGACTGGCTTCACATCCCCAAACCCACATTTGCCCAGGACTTGGTGTAGAATTCATGGTGACATAAGGGAAAAGCTAGTAGCCTTCAGGTCCAAGCAAATGAGTATCCCATATCATGGGGCAGGGCCCACACTTGCCTCACAAGCATTCCCTTGCCCAATAATGTTCCTTCAGCCAGTTCAGTAAGAGAACCAGATGTGGGAAGGAGAATCCTCCTTCTTCCTTTGCCAATCTTCTGGAGTTTGGCTTCAATTTGTCTCTTCTGTCCAGCTTGAGGTACCCTCCAGAAATGAGCCATGAAATATGAAATGTATCATTTCAGGAATTCCACATACTAGTTAAATACTCAGATATTTGCCCTTAAAATTGGCATTGCCAAAAGAAGGCACAAAAGACCACATATTGTATTATTCCGTTTATATGAAATATCCAGAATAGACAAGAATACAGAGACAGAAAGTAAACTAGTGGTTACCTAGGGCTAGGGGGAGTGGGTCACCGGGTATGGGGATTTCTTTCTGGGATGATGAAAATGTTCTAAAATTAGATTGTGGTGATGGTTACATAATTCTGTGAATATACTAAAAGCCACTGAACTGTACTTTCAATGGGTGAACTTACTATATGAAAATTATATCTCAATAAAGCTGTTAAAAAACTGGCACTGCACAATATAAAGATGAATGATAAAATTTATGCTAATAATATAAAGTTTCAATTTTTCTTTATTGGAATGACACTAAATGGCAAAATAAAAGCCATCATAATGTCAAAGGAGAGACCTCAAAGAACAGAAAATCTTCGTAATGTAACCATAATATATAATAGTACTTTTTTTCTGTGTTTTGAGCAACTGGTCCTGTATTTCATTTACTTTGACTCCACCTCTGACCTCTTATATTTTAGCATTTCCCGTCATTTTACCTTAAGCTTTTTTTTCCTTACAATCTCCCCAGGAAGTCTCATTTGGGACCCAAATTTCAGTTACCATATGTTTCTTCATGATTCCCAAATCTTTATCTACAGCCCAGAAAACTTAAGATACAAATATCCAAAGGCCCAGTGAATATCTCCACAGGCACTTATATCTCAACATATGTACACATGTAAT
Organism: Canis lupus baileyi; assembly: GCF_048164855.1. NCBI lineage: Eukaryota > Metazoa > Chordata > Mammalia > Carnivora > Canidae > Canis > Canis lupus. The sequence goes on from NC_132847.1 coordinate 58,497,143, forward strand.
CATAATCTGCTCCTTCTTTTACTTCATATTCTGGTGAAGGACATTACTATCCACACAACTGCTCAAACCAGAAACACTGGAGTCCTCTTGTTCTCTCTACCCACCCCACCCCCTTTCATTTAGTCATTCACTGAATTCTATACATTTTAAAACCCCAAGTATCTTCCAATCTAGACCTTCCTTTTGGTTGCTATCTTCATCAAATCTTAGCTAGATTACTCAAATAGCTTTTGTATGAATCTTTTCATCTTTAATCTCAACCACCTATAATTCATCTTCCATTTTTCTAAAATACAAAGCCGAACATGCAGATATGTTCAGAATGCAGATATGTGCCACCAGACCATAATTAAATGGAAATTCATCATGGCATGCAAGACCCATGAATTTATAGTAGAAAAACACTGGAAACAAAGTAAATGTCCAATAAAAGGGGAGTAGTTAAGTAAGTTGTAGTATATCAACTTGATGGATGCATTCATTTGAAATGTTAAACTATTAATTATTAAAATAAACCGTGATATATTCAGATGGTACTTTATTAAATTATGCAGTCATTTAAAATCAGATATTTAAAAAATAATTTCTGGTAGTATGGTGCTATAATTGCCAAACTGGTCATCAATTAAGAAAAAAAACTAAAACTGAAAGATAAAATCTTCTTAAATTAATGTATCAAATGATAAGACAATAAGATACCAAATCAAAAACTAAATAAAGGCAAAAATTCAGAGAAGAAAACAGCACTAAAGCTGGGTTTAGCCATGAGAGTATTTGCCAAGTTACCTCAATTTGAGTTTAATTTTTCACAACCTCTTGAGGATTGGTCAAGGTGGGAAAACTAATGGGTAACTCTTCCCATAAAGTTGAGATCTCAAAGGGCTATGCCCCCATGGTAAGAATGAACTAACAGAAATAAAATGACCCCACCTTCAAAGAACTTATAAAGAAAACTTCATGTGTGGGAACTTCATCATGAGCAGACGTAACAAAATTTAAATCTGCCCTGAGAACTTATAATGACAACCAGCACTCATATGGGTTTGTACCTCCAAACTTCCATAACTTGAGAGATTTCAAAGAAATAAACTTAAAATCTCAAGCTGAGAATTTAACTTAAAATGTCCCTGCTACACACTGATGTTCCTCCCCAGCAGGCACCTGGCAGAAACAAATGCAAATTCTCTCTGAAAGAAACTATCTTCATGAGGGTCTCATAGAGTTTACCCAGAAAGAGTTTCAAGGCACAAATCACAGAAAAAAATCACAAAATGCATAATAAAATAAGATGAAATAACAGCAAAATTAGAGCTGTAAATAATTAAATACTGTAATTAACAGACCAAAACTAACATTTAATAATTTCAGGAAATAATAGACTTGAAAATACAAATAAACAGCAATTCGATTTTTTAAAAGAGTAAAAGGAACATCTAGATATTAAAAATGTAATCTTTGAAAATAAAATCTCAATGGAAAGGTTTAACAACAGAGTAGAAACAACGGAAAAGAGAATCAATGAATCATTAGATCTAAGGAAATTATCCAGAATACAGTGCAGAGGGACAAGCACAGAGAAAGTATGAAAGTTTGAAAAACAAAATGTATGTAAAAGTCTAGAGTCTATTAATTTGGACTTACAGAATAGTTTCATAACCTTTAAAATTGGATTAGTTTTGTAACCATTAAAGCAACTGAATCAGAGTTTAAAAGTTTCCACATCTGGAGAAACCTCCAGATATGGAGGGCTTTGCTAGCAAGTTCTACCAAATGTTCAAGAAAAATGTAATTCCAAACTTAAGAAAACTCTTCCAGAGAACAAAACGTATTTTGCAATTCATTTCTCATTTTAGAAGCCTAGCATAGTCTTGATTCTAAAAGCTGACAAGGACCTGTAGCAATGGAAAAGCACAGACCAATTTCAATCAAGAATTCTGAGGCAATAATCTTAAACAATGTATTAATAAATTAACAACATATAAAAACTTATCCACACATAGAAAGGATAACCTAGCCATAGCAGGTTGATGTATGCCAGGAATATAATACTAGTTTAACACTAAAAATCAATGTAATTGTTCTCCATATTAATAGAGTAAAAATAATGTGATTTCTTCTTATAGACAAAGAAAAGACATTTTTAAATTCAATATCCATTCGTATTCTTTAAAAAAAAACTTTTGATAATCTAAAATTCTTTAACTTGATAAAGGATATTAACAACAACAAATACAAAGCTACAGAAATATCACAATTAGTAGGAAAACTGTGAAAGCTTTCCCTTTGCCATAGAGAATAAGACCCACTATCTCCACTTTTATAAAATATTATACTAGAAATCCAAACCAGTGTGGTAAGGGAAAAAGAGAAACAAATGATATAACAACTAGAAAAGAAAAACTGAAATTGTCATTTTTGTATATGATAGAATCCAAAACAATTAATAAATAATTAGAATTAGAAAATTTACATATTTTTCTTTATACAAAGTCAATTTACAAAAATCTATTATATTTCAATTACAGAAGAGACAGATAATTAGAATATGTATTTTTTCAATAGGTTATTTTCAATAGCATTAAAAAGGAATTTAACAAAAGTTGTACAAATCTTCTATGAGTAAAATATTTTTTTAATTACAAAAAGCATTCACTAAGACCTAGATAAACAAAATTATATTCCACATTCATTTGACTTGAAGACCTGACATTACCAAGATGTCCATTTCCCCTAATTTAATCAATGAATCCAATAATATTCTAATAAAATCCCAGAGCTTTTTTTAAATTGACTTTGCCAAACAGTTTGTAAAATTTATTTGGAAGAATAAAGGGCGAAGATTACTCAAAACACTCCTAAAGAAAAAACTAGGATATTTGCTTTACTAGATATAAAAACTTCAAATAAAGCTGACATAATTAAGAAAATGTAATATTGGCATAACAATAAATAAATTAACCAAAGAAGCAGATTACAGAGCATAGAAATTGACCCATTCATATATGGAAACTTGGTGTATGGCAAGGCTGATATCTCAAGTCAGTGGAGAAAGAGCAAATTTTTAATAAATAAATTGTGCTGAGCCAATTGATTATCCTTATTTAAAAGAAAAAGAAAGAAGGGATGCCTGGGTGGCTCAGCAGTTTGGCGCCTGCCTTTGGCCCAGGGTGCGAGCCTGGAGTACCAGGATCGAGTCCTGCGACCAGCTCCCGGCATGGAGCCTGCTTCTCCCTCTGCCTGTGTCTCTGCCTCTCTTTCTCTCTATGTCTATCATAAATAAATAAAAAATAAAAAATAAATCTTTAAATGTTAAAAAGATAAAGAAAAAAATAAAAGAGAAAGAAAGAAAATATGCTTTTACCTCACTTCACACACAAAGTTAAAAACCTAACTGGAAGACAAACTATAACATTTTCAGAAGACATGTAGAATACCCGTCATACTTGAGGGAGGAAATTTTACTTTAGACACAAAAGGCACAAATTTTAAAATAATTTTTTTTACTTTTGACAACATCAGAATTATCATTATCTGTTTACCACTAGATACCAAAAAGACAGTGAAAAACAGAATGGGAAAAGATGATTGAACCCATATATTCCAAAGAATTATTATCTAGAACTTCTATACACCAGTCAAGAAAAGAAAACCCAAGAGAAATATGAGCAGAAGATTTGAACAAGCTCTCCACTAGAAGATAAACCATATGAAGAGATGTTCTGTCTCATTACTAATTGGAAAAATACATATTTAAACCAAATGAGAAAGCATTTCATAGCCACCTTATTAGCAAAAATTATACTGTCTGACAATATCAAACATTGACAAGGGTGTAAAACAACCAGAATTCTTACACATTGCTGTTAAGAACATAATTTGGTACAACCACTTTGGAAAATAATTTGGAATTATCTCCGTGTTTGAAGAAGAGTTGCTCTTAGTTATACTTTACAAAGAAACTCTTAAATAATTGTAATAGGAATTATATATATTACAGTGTTCTTTGCCCTACCATTTATAATGGGAAGAAAACTGAATAAGCCCAAATATTCATTATGGACAATAAGTTGTGGTATATTCATATATTGGAATACTTTACAGTCATGCAATGAGTACAATGTAACACATGATTACATGGAAACAACACAGGTGTTTAATACTGGGTGAAAAAAAATCACAAGAGAATGCATCCAGTATGAATCCACTTAAGTATAGATTAAAAAGTATCTACTAAACCATATGTTGTTTAGAGAAATAACCAAATACATATAATAAAATTATAAAGAAAATCAAGGGTACAATAAACACAAGATTTAGGATAGTGGTCATGTGAACTTCAGGAGGTAAGAAAGGATGAGATAAGAAAAAGGGACAAAGATAATGGTAATGTTCTTCATCTTAAACTGAATGATAGGCATATGGGTATTAATTATACGTTGATTCATTACAGCTTATATGTAATTTATAAATTTTTGTATGTATTAAACACTGAATAAAATTTTAAAAGAGTACCTACTGATATGAAAATGTGTATTTGTTCAAATGGTCATAAATTATACTATGTAGCAATATAGAAACATGCTTTTGATGTATTAGTTGAAATTAGGATACTAAATTATGGATCAAAAACTATGGCTACAACTACACACAAATTATGGTTATAAAGGGATACAAACTGAATATAAGCAAGGCCAAAGAAAAGGTACTTGATTTTTAGATCAATTTTTCTTCTTTATTTTTATTTTCATTAACACGATCATAATTCCATGACAATAAAATGATATCATTAAGACAGAAAACTGATGCTCTGAACAGGTCTCCCGTGAAAACCATCTGGACTCCAGATCAAATAACCAAGGCACCACCATTCACCTGGTAGTAGCATATCTCAGTTGCAAACAAAATATTTAAGGAAAAAAATCAATCTCTTGATTGCTGCACTTATGAACCTTGCTTTATATAGCAACCAAAACATACCTCGTCAGCCTTCTTTATCCATCTTACCTTTGACCATAATCCTGACAACCATAGAAACATGGTACCCAGAGAGCTGAGAAAGGACACTGCCACAAAAATCTTTCCTAAGGACAACTGCAACCCAATGACCTCATTCTATAAAAGACATTAGAAGAGAGAGATAATGACCAATTGACTCCTTGTTACTAGGGGACTAAGAAGCAGGAATATGATTTAAGGAAACCATACCAGGTTCAATTTGATTTGCAACCAAAACTGCTCCTACTATCCTGCAATTAAGTATCATGAATAAGTCAAGGTCATCAGAAATATTTCATCTCAATCACCTTAAGAAAAAATAAAAATGTTCAAGGAGATATAAAAAGGAAATTTGAGGAAGACTAATAATTATTCTTGTACTCATTCAAATATCTAAAGTTTGTGAAAAAATAGAAAATGAAGTATAGATTAGTGATGGTGTTGAAATGACTTTAAATCACAATTAAGCGTTCATACCATCAAACTTAGAAGAAAAAAAAAGCCAATACTGCTATATTGAAGTTAAGAATAAATTAGAGGCATGTAAAAGTCTGGAATAACAATATGCTATAAAAATTACTGATATAAAAATATGCCATTTAACAAATTTGATACTACAGAGGCATAAAATTCTACATAGAGTCTGGAAGCAACCATGTGAGCATAAGGAGGTAGCTGGGGTAATGCCAACATGGTTAATTCAGAAAGGAACTCAAATTTATAACTGGTTAGGTTTAATTTCTGTTTTGAAGATAAATTACATGCCAGAAATCTATATGTTTCAGAAATTTTTCTACTGATATTTAAAGGTAAAAGCTGGACAATATAAAAAATATTTTTCAGTAAATATCTTCCGTCTTTTTTACCCAAATCTCACAAACCCCTCAGTTCACACACATGTATGCACACACTCTCACACATAGTCTCATGCACATCTCCTAACTAGATTTCCAGTGATGGACAATTCTAGGTTACCAACTATCATGCAATATATAGGTATAAAACATTGTTATTTTTTTAAGAACTAGTTGTGCAATTTTGGTGTTCAAAGATTTTAAAAGAAATTGATTTGGGAAAAGTTGGAAAGGAAGCCCAAGTTGATTGACAGTCTGGAGTTTGTGTTTCCACCATCTGAGCATAGCCAAATGCAAATGTGATTAAGTTCTGAGAGACAGGAATCTGGGAAGTGTCTGAAGCTTATTAGAATCTTCTCTCTAGACACTATCCTGCAAGGGCATCAAGGGTGACCTCCAGCTTAATGTCTTAGGAGCCCCCTAGATTAGGGAAGAGAAAACAATCTTTATTCTACACATCAAATCTAATCCATTGGTGGGGCTGTTATTGGAAGTTAGGGTTCTGAGTTCATGCCCAGGACCAATGGGAAGAAGAACAGAAACAATTTGTCTGCCATAAGCACACCAAGAGAAAATGGTGGCAGAGCTACTACATGGTTGCTATCTTTGCCCTAAGCAAATTCTGCAATTACTTACATCATTAGGAGGTTAAACATACACATGTTCTATGACAAGTACATTTCCTATGCCATTGCTTTTCTAAATAGAAATTTCATAAATGTAAACCTATTTCACACAATCATTCAACAAAGACATTCTCCAGTTCATTTAGAAAACCCATTTTTATGTATCCACTTAACAAACTAAGTCTTAATTCTATGTACCACACATCATTCTAGGTACCTAGAGATATAGAATAAGAACGGGCTCATGCTCTCAACAAATTCACAATCTAGACTAAAAGATACAAAAATCATCATCATACACTATGCCAGTGGAGAAAGGTACAAAATATGAGGGAGACACAGAGAAGGGGCAACTAACTCTTTCTAAGAGAACTCATAAGAGTTTTATCAGAGGAGGTGATACTGCTTTTGGTCTTGAAAGACAGGTGTTTGTCAAGTGAGACTGGTCAAGGCATTCCATTCAACATTTAATCAACAAACAGGTTCCTTTAGTTGAGCCAGACTCTTTGCAAATTGCTGGGAATAGAAATAAATGCCAAGTCATACCCTCCAAGAGCTATGGTCTACAAGTTTGGAGGCAGATGAGTAGAATCTGATAAAGAAACAGATTGGAGTGGTAATAAAGATTGGAATGGTAATAGGGATTGTGATTCAAAGGAATATTACAAAAAGATATTTTACCAAGTGAAAAATATCTTTATAAATCACCCTCCTGGGAATTCTGTTTCAATTTAGAATACAAAAGGCTGGAAAGAGCTCCAAACCTAACAATAAGAAGCTGGATGGACTACAAATCATAACTTTTCTTGAACCATCAGAGAGCTGCAATTATAGGACAACCTAGTAACCTGGATTCTAAGAAAAGAAAGGACTTTCCAAGGAAAGCCAGGGCAGGAGCACTTGCTCATCAGATCCAGAGTAATGGAGGAAGAGATACTGGGTGCTATATAAGTGGTTAAGAAATATGCAGCTAAAATTTTTAATCAATTGCAAAAGGTCAACCATCTTTTACCGCCCTCAGCTTGTAACAGCTATAGTGCAACCATTTGAAATAGCAGGCTTGAGTAAAAAGGCAACAATTTATTTAGGTTCAGGAATAGTTGATTTTTTCCAACCCTAATTCCCTCTGCTTCTGCTATCAAATCAGCTAATTCTTTTTTTTTTTTTTTCAAATCAGCTAATTCTTACCTGAGCTCATCTAATTCTTGAAAGATGTTGCTACAAGCAGCAAGTGAAAGCCTAACACATCAACACTCTGGTTCTTTTAACCACTTTCCTTAGAGTACTCACATGAGGATCATCATATAAATGATTATTGAACACACACACACAAATCTTCAGGTGGTAAAAGATGCTTAGTATAGGATTCCTACACTAATTCATAAACCTCTAGAAACCTAAGACTCTCAATCCATTCCTATTTCAAAATCATTACCAACACTTAGAAAACAGGTCTAGAAACAGAATAAAGAGTCCAGAAATACACCCACTCACATTTAGTCAAGTGACTTTTGACAAGGCACCTAAGAAATTCAGTGAAGAAAGGAAATCTCTTCAACAACTGTGTTGGAATAACTGGATACCCATACCAAAAGTGAGAGAGAGAAAAAAAAACCACCTTATACCATACACAAAAGTCAATTAGAAATCGGACATATACTTAAATATATATAAAGGTAAAACAATAAAGTTACTAGGAGAAAAAAAATCATAGTAGAAAATCTTTACAGCCTTGTAATAGGCAAAACTTTTTCAAGAATGCTATAGAAAGTATGAACCATAGAAGAAAAACATTCACATGACAAATACATTGTGTCCAGAACAAATAAATCCTATAAGCCAATAATACAAAGAATTAAACTTTTTTAAAGATTTTATTTATTTATTAGAGACAGAGAGAGAGAGAGAGGCAGAGACACAGGCAGAGGGAGAAGCAGGCTCCATGCAGGGAGCCCGACGTGGGACTCGATCCTGGGTCTCCAGGATCACGCCCTGGGCTGAAGGCGGCACTAAACCGCTAAGTCACAGGGGCTGCCAAGAATCAAATTTTTTAAATGAGTTTAAGACTTCAACAGTTCACAAAAGAAGATACACAAATAACCAATAAGCACCTGTAAAAAGTAGTCAACCTCTCTATTTAACACAAAGTAAAATACAATGACACACCACTACATACTACACATACACATACATATGCACACACATACGCACACAAAAACACCTGTAATCTTAAAAATATTAACAACACAAAAGTTGGAGAGGATGTGAAGAAACCCAAATTTTCATTAGTTCTAGAGGGAGTATAAAATGATACAACTACTTTGGGAAACTGTTGAGCAGTTCTTAAAAAGTTAAACATACATCTACCCTGTGACCCAGAAATTCTATTTATAGATATTTTCCTAAGAGAAATGAAACATATGTTTATATAAAGCTTTATATAAGAATGTTCATAACAGTTTTATTCATAGTAGCTAAAAACTGGAAACAATCCAAATGTACATCAACAGGAGAATGGAGTAGTTAAAAACCATGATACATTCAAAGATTGAATACTAATACTACTCATAAATAAAAAGGAATGAACTACTGATACGCTCATGAATGAATCTCAAAAATATTATGCTCAGTGAAAGAAACAAAACACAAAAGAGCACAGATCCTATGATTCTGTCTATAAGAAATTCAAGAATAAATAAGGGATCACTAACCTATAGTGATAGAAAGTAGAGCAGTAGTTGATGGATGAGTATAGGGACTGACTAGAAAGATGCATGAGGGAACGTTCTGGACTGATGAAAATTTTTTATGTCTTGATATGCGGTTGTCAAAACTGATCAAAGATCTGAGCATTTCACTGTACACAAATTCTACTTCTGTTCTGTAAAAAGGTTAATAAATGTTGCTAAAGGTTTCGATTTCACGTGGCAGCTTCCTAGACATAATTGATAAAAATGTAAACTTTTCCTGAAGTCTTGGCCTTGCACTTTCTTTTGAAAGATATAAAGTTTGAATCTCCCTGTAATTCCATGAATCTCCTACACTTGGGCTGGAGGAGAGGTCACGCCTACCCATCTGAAATGTTGGCCTCAGATCCTGGAAGAGTGAAAAAAGTAGCATTTCAGAAGAAGCTGAAAACAGGGTGGGATGAACCTAAGGGAGACACTACAAGAATAGGAGCCTTGCCACTCTACTATAGGACAGTGACCCAGAGCTGACTCATCAGATACAAAACTACATAAAGGTGGTTGCCGAGGACTGATTCTTCATATCCACCCGCTCTGTGCATAGATGCAGAGCCACAATAAGGATGTCTTGCCTTATGTTTCAACTAACCATAAGCTGAAAATTTACTGAAACCAATTACCTAATCCTTTGGCTCAAACTTTTCCCATTTTGTCTTTAGAGTACTCAATTTAACATAATCTTGGCTGGATGAAGCCACCTGTACTTCGATCTCACAAAAGACTTTCCATAGAAGCAAACACAATTGACTTGCACTTAAGTGTTTTGTCTTGTAAGTGCTTTAAGCCATTGGTGCCAGCCTCAAGTTAGTATCATGGCCAAAAATAACCAATTTGGTCCGTGATTCCTGATAACAGCTGGCACAAATCAAGCTACCATCCTTCAGAACTGAAGTCTTTGGGTGTATTGGTAAGTGGATGAAAAAGTTTCAGCAGAGAAAGCTGATAACTTTATTTTTAATGTGCTTATTCAATGCTGAGACAAGTGTTAGTGGATTTTAGAGACATTTGGAATAAGAATGGAAATTTGGTGTTCTTTGGTCATAGGAACACACTGTGACTTCTCAAATATAGAAGCAGATTACTTTTTTTTTTTTTTTTTTTAGAAAACAAAAGCAACTTAATGATTTTAGGGGGCTGTTTATTTATTTACAAATGAATGGGTCTTGCAGAATCCAATTCTGGACCACAATATTCGCTAGTGAAAACTACAGCCAAAATGTAATTTGTCTGCCTGTTACCAGTAAATACAGAGGTGGGGAGACCCTGGCCTTAATGCTTGATTTGTAGCCATCCCCAAACGTTGAAAGCAACTATATTATGGTGACAACAGTGTTGCAATTCACAGGGTAATTTCTTCCTGGTGGATCTCCACTGTTATTTAATTCAGGGAAGTACATAAGAGATTGTAATAACAATTTAAAAAAGAGCCACATTTAGTGGTTAAATTTCTTACTTTCTTGCAATAATACCCTTCTATTTCTGTGACCACTTCTTTGCAGGTGCAACCCTACTTTATTCACTCACCTGACCTGGTTCTATACGGTGGTTATTCAATATAGCTCCTGAACCCTCATTATTTTTCTTCACTATCCTGCTACTTGTAGATTCCTCCTCTCACATCTTAATTACCATGACTTTATGGATAGGTCCCAATATTATAACTACAATTCTTTTGTCTCTTTTAAAAATTCTAATCCTACTGCTTACTTTTCACTTGGATAATCCATCATACCCCCAACTCTGCATATCAAGCCAACATCACTCCCCACTTTCTCTAACATCCCTTAAAAGCACTTCTAGGCTTCAAGACTCCCATATCCAAAACTTTGATTGTTGATTTCTTTTTCTCCTTTCTTCATCCACATCCTATCAGTCCTCAAGTCCTGGTAAATCTTCTCTCATGATTTTCTCTCTCCACTACCTTTTCCATTGTTCTATACTACAAGATTCCTTCTTGAACTGCTGCAGTAGCCTCTTCCCAATTTCCCTGAGTGTCCACCTCTGGTCTATTCACATAGCAACAAGGGCAGCCATTTCAAGATGTGAAATTGAACATGTCACTTCCAGGTTAAGAATATTCCATTGCCTTCTTATTATTCTCAAAGTAAAAACAAAGAATTCAGTATAAGCTTTTCTGTTTAGTCTCAAGTCACCACCCTCTACTAGTCACATTTCATTTTTTTGAATGTATGCTCCCTGCTACCACGGGACCTCTCTATATGCTGTTCCCATTGTCTGGAATGCTTTTCTCCCTTTCCTCACTTCCCTTGGCATAGTTCACTCCTACTCACCATCAACCCAAAAATCTTTTTTTTTCTTTTCAGAGAAATATCTCTGATTTCTATCTACTCATACTAGAGCAGATTCCATCCTGTTATACATCCTCAAATAATCTTGTACTTTTTCTTCATAGCTTTATCCTAGTTTGTACTTAATCTCTATGTGATTATTTAACAAACATCGGATTCCCTTACCGGTCTATAAACTTTCAAATGGCAAGAATCATGTCTGTTTGGCTCACTAATATTGTATCACTAGCATGCTCTAACCCATTCCATAGCCTCACTAACCTCTCTTCTGTAATTAGCCACAGTGATCTTCATTCCTGAATTCCTAGAATACATCTTATCTGTGCAATTCCCTTCATATATACTATAGGCTACATGATGGTTTTTAACTTTTCTTGTTACTGTGATGGAGTGGAAAGAGTACTGGAACTGGAGTCAGAAGACATGCCTGGGTCTACTTCAGCAATAGTAAGGGCACTTCAGAAAACACAGTTGGGTGATCTTGGGAAAATTGCTTAATTTCCAGAGCCACAGTTTCCTGTCTGAGAAGTGGGAATAATAGTACCTCACAGGCTGCTGTGAGGGTTCTTGAAGGATCTACTCCCACAGGCTGCCAGAAGAATGATTTGTCTGAAGGCACTTTGCAAACAATGTAGCATGCAAAGTGTTTGCTGCCAGCTGGTAATTATCTTCCAAATAGACTAGAAACCCCTTGCCAGAAGGGGCAAGTGTATCACATTCTGTGTCCCTCAGAGTGCCTAGTAGAGTGTCCTCCACATGATAAGTGGTCAATAAATATTTGTTGTATAAAGAGAGAAGTCAGCCTGTCAGCTGCAGACAACAGATGATGGGTGTCCCACAGCTCCACTGCTACTGGCTGCCATCCAGTTGCCCCTCCCCCTCCGGCTGCACTCACCCCCTAGCCTGCATATCCCAGCCTCCACCGACACCGAATTCTCAACATACACCCTTGAACCCAGCTAACGGCTGTGTAATATGGCGTCAGTAATTTCTGGGTACTTTTCACTTTTTTCACTCTTAGGACAAAGAATGGGAGCAATGAGATAGCATGCTAACGCTAGAAAATGCTGTGACACTTTAGGTACCAAGGAAATTAGTACAGAGAGCTCTTTCCTCAGATCGTTCAATTCTCTGGGAGCTTTATCCCCCCAGAGAGTGTGAATGGGAAATCACAACTCAGCCTAATCAATATAGGCTGTAACAGCTCTCACATAATCATTAAAGAGTCTATATCTCCATCAAGAAAGTAGGGCTAAGGGGTGAGGATGGGGATGGATAGGCCTTCTGAATACATACAAAAATATTTTCTTAGAATTGAAAGAGATCTTTGATGTTATCTAGATCAAATTCCAAATCAAATGCAATAATGTCTACTTTAATATGTCTCATGGGCTACTTAAACATTTCCAATGATAGGAAACCTGCTATCTAGGATGACAGACCAACTATAAATTCCATTTTAGAGCACACTTCATCTAAATCCTGATTTCACAGATTATGAAATTGAGGCCTGCAGAGTGGAGAGACTTAAGATCACATCGTGATTTAGAGATAGATCTAGAACAGAAATTCTTCTGCTCATAAGAGAAAGTTAAAGCACTTCTGCATCCCACATCATCCCGTTATTCCTACTCTCTGCCCCATGTTCTGTCTCCAGAGCAACAGAGACTCTAATCCCTTTTCTACATGACAGCCCTTCAGATTTTTCAAGAAAGCTTTATGTCAGCTCTTGAGTCTTTCTGCAAAAGAAGTAATATTCTCTATTCCAGCCCTTTCCACTTTTCTTCACTTGGCATGACTCTACACCCTTGATCACCTTCAGCACTTGATCACCCACAGGTTGAAGACACTTTTTAAATTAGGGACACCCAAGTTGAACAAAATCCCAGTAGAGTACAGTGGGCTATGAGATTCCTTTGGTCTTTACACCCCACTTCTTTCATTGTACCTAAAGATTGTTTTACCTTGTTAGCAACCAGATCACACTGCTGAAGCTGTTATAATAGTTATCTATAGAATACTTAGTATGCTCAGCCATTGTTCTAAGTATTTCACATGTGTTTAATTCTTACAATTATTCCAAGAATATTAGCTAGAACTAATATTATAATTCTCATCTCCCAGGTATGGAAGATAAAACACGGACTTTTAAAAACATACCCTAGATCTCACAGTCATTAAGTAGCAGAGCCAGGGTTCTAACTCTAGTAGATGACTTCAAAACCTGCACTCTTAACTTAATGCCACACATGACTTAATGAAAAATAAACAATTTATAAAAAATTGTTAATTCTATTCATTTTTGCCAAGAGAGACCTCTCACGACCTGTGAAATGGGATATTTTTACTTTATTTTGTACCCATGCCTATTAAATTTCAGATTGTGAGTTTGGGATGCTCCTTCTCAGCTTCCATTCTATAATTCATTATATTAACTTTTTTCCTTCAATGTGTGTCATCTTCAAACCTAATAACATGCTTTCTAGCTGTTCATTTAAGTTGTTGATAAAAATTTTATAACTAGCAGAGGGCTTGGTGATAATAAAAACTTGACTGGCCTTAAATAAAAAATAATCCAAGAGTTGGTCCTTCTTTGCTCTTCCTGCTTAGCCAGTTAGAAAGCTACATAACCACTCGATGCTCTGGCCCACATTTCTCCATTTTGTCAGAAGGATATAATAAAGAAATTAACAAATACATACAAAAATCAAGATATACTAAGACTACAGAATTCCCAAACCTCTGTGCCTAGAATATCTTTATGGAAATGAGGCTAACACAGTCTGATGTGTTCTTTGTGAATCCATGTTACCTCTAAAACATTACAACTTTTGGTAAATTACTTATAAATCATTGTTTGATGGTCTATTTTAGAAATGAGGCCTAAAGTTTTCATTAAGCTTACTGATTCTCTATTGGGTCTAATATTCACCCTCCTTAAGGTTTATTGGAACTAACTATGGCTTTCTCACTCACTCCCCATCCATTATCAGAACCCCGATAAAAGTTTCCAGCACTGCTACCTCAAGCACATATGCACATTCTTTTAAAATCATGGGCAGCTGGTCATCTGAACCTAGGAACTGAAACATATTTTCACAGCTTCAGATTCTTTCATCACCTGCCTCTGTGACATCTTCATCTAAGCATCTATGAAGTGTTTCTGATTTAATATGTACCAAATGGAGCTTCTAATTGTGACCCCAGTCCCAAACTTGCTCCTCCTACAGCTGTTGTGAGTGCATCCATGAGAACTGCCCTTCAGCAATAGAAGCCACTGCACCAGGATGTGCCTGGGACTTACACTCTCCATCTCTCTCCCCAGAGTCTTTGGCCAATAACAAGAGGAGGGTAAAAAGCACCTCTCCCTAGCCTCAAGTAGGGAAAACTCAACAGCGAAATTTATGCTCCAGAGCTCCCCATAGGATCAGGCTGAAGGTTCATTATCATCCAAAACCATTTTCTTGCCATTCTTCTTCTTCATTTCAACCTTACTTCCTATACCAGTTTCTTCATAAATTATATGCACACACCCATCTCAGGATCGACTTCTAGGGAACTCAGCCTAACACACTCCTCTTGCAGCACTCCCAGTTGATCCTATTAAAACGTTCACATCATTCCTTTGCTCAAAACTCTCCATTGGATTCTCATCTCCCCCAAGGAAAAGAAAAATCCAAAGACTTTACCATAACCTAAAAGACTCTCCATGGTCTTCCCCAGCTACTTACTGACATGTTCCCTTTCCCTCTCCCCCTCATCCATTCCACTCCAGTCTCACTGACCTCGTTGACATACCTCCAATGTTGGGCACAACCTCCTCTCTCAACTGTGTACTCAACTATCCTCCACCAAGAAATCTCTCCCCCCAGGTGTGCATGAGGCATCTTCACTTCTTTCAAGTCTTGAGTAAATGTCACTTATTATAAGGCCTCCTCTAATTACCCTATTATAAAAGAGCATACATATTCCATTCTCTGTCACTCCCTTTGTTGTCTGACTACCATAAGAATGTTAATTCCCTGAGAATGGGAACATTGCTTTGTATACTCTTGTATCCCCATCACCTAAACAGTGTCTGGCATATATTAGGCACTAAATAAACCTGTTGAATTATTTCAGTAGACTATCTTTTGACTCCCTCTACATAATCCACACAAACACACATATACATCCAACAACTACCTCTGATTTCAAAGACCAATGAATAGTATTTGTTCTATATTTTTATAACTTGGAAACCATTACCTGTAATAGCCACAATAGAAGCAAAATAGAAGTTGAGTTGTTATGACTTTTTGCTGTAATCTATTCATGTTGTTCCACTAGAAAAGAAAATGGATAATATGTGGAAGTCTAGAAACAATAGAGCATTGCAATCCAGAAAGCTTGAGAATTGTACTGTTAGTTTAAATGGCTCATAGTCAAGTTGCTAAGCAGATAACTCCAAAATATGGAGCATGGTTGCTATCATTAGTGAAAATTAAAGAAGTTAAATTTAAGTTAAGAAAAGATATGTGGGGTGCCTGGTGGCTCAGTGGCTGAGTGTCTGCCTTCAGCAGGTCATGATCCCAGGGTCCTGGGATTGAGTCTGGCTTCAGGTTCCCAAACAGGGATCCTCTGCCTCTGCTTCTCCCTCTGTCTATGTCTTTGCCTCTCTCTCTCTCTGTGTGTCCCTTATGAATAAATAAATTCTTTTAAGAAGAAGAAGCTATGTAACAGAGATCATTGATATTTAAAATCAAAGAAAGTCCTATAACTATTTAATCATATATACAGAGTGGATATATTTCTCTTATTACTCACAGAAAGGCTTTTGTGGTAGGTTCTTAGAAGGGACAAAAACTAACACAAAAGCATCTTGGATTTGTAGCATGTGGACCATGGAAATGAAACTGAGATGCTTAATCTATAATTTTTAAATGTACAAAATTGACCTTGAGGCATGGTATGAGAGGCACAGGTTAGGACATGCTGCTCTATACTGAAGTCTTCTCACTACTTTCCTCCAGCAAGGTCCCCCAGAAGCTGCCCACGTCTCATGTCTGTCTGGCATAAGTGCCTGCCCCCACAGTCTGTCCGTCTGAACATTTCTCCAGTGTGCACCGTGCTCTCTGTAGCCAGGCTTGACAGCTCTCCCTCCTGCTTCTGCTCTCTCAACCACCAGGTCTCTTGCTCTGTATTTTTTTTTAATTGAAGTACAATTAATGTACAGTGTTATATTAGTTTCAGGTGTACAATGTCATAATTCAAGAATTTTACATCACTCAGTGTTCATCATGATAAGTACACTCCTTAATCTTCATTGTCTATTTAATACATCCTCCCACCCACCTCCTCTCTGGTAACCATCAGTTTGTTCTCTATAGTTAAGAGTCTGGTTTTTATTTGTCTCTTTTTTTCCTTTGTTCATTTGTTTTGTTTCTTAAATTCCACATATGAGTGAAATCACATGGTATTTGTCTTTCTCTGACTGATTTATTTCACTGAGCATTGTACCCTCTAGATCTATCCATGTTGTCACAAATGGCAAGATCTCATTCTTTTTTATAGCTGAGTAATATTCCAATATTCCATTGTGTATGTATGCCACAGCTTCTTTATCCATTCATCTATCAATGGACACTTGTGCTAATTCCATATCTTAGCTATTGTAAATACCACACTGCAATAAACATAGGGGTGCATATATCTTTTCAAATTAGTGTTTTTGTTTTCTTTGGGTAAACACTCTGTAGTGGAATTACTGAATCATACAATTCTATTTTTAATGTTTTGAGGAGCCTCCACACTGTTTTTCACAGTGGCTGCACCAGTTTGCATTCCCACCAACAGTGCATGAAGGTTTCTTTTTCTCCACATCTTTGATGGCTGTCTCTGCCTACTCTCTGCTTTCTCAGTCACCAGGTCCTTTGTTCTGTTTCTCTATTGACCCTAGTGGGATAAACCTCTATCTCTCTGATAGAGTCTTCAGTGTTCCCAGAGGGAGTCATTATTTATTTCCCAAAGGTACCTCTTTTACCCTTTGACTTTTCCCCAACAGCTCCCCCTACAATCTGTTACAGAGCCTCTCAAAGAGTAATCTCAGATCCCCTGAGAAAAGATCTTGGGTCTGAGCCTGAAATTCTCAGCGCATCATGTGTCATTTCTAACAAGCTTTCTAGGAGATTTTGTTGCGCATGCAAGTTTAAGAACCAATGCATTCATGTACCTTGAGAGGGTATCTCTCTGTAAATCTCCCTCCTTCTCTCACAGAAGTCTCCACCCCTCCCCGAGAGTAGCATCAGAGAGGCAGATGGTCTATGGTCAGGGCCTCTTAGAGGCCAGACCCCTTCCAATTTCTGAGAACAACAGTATTTTAGAAAATGAAAACATGTCAAAACAGTATTATCAAAATTTATGTATTTTAATGTTTGCATTCAATAATTATACATAGTGCAATGTAATTGTGCTATTCATCAGTTTACAAAATATAAAATCTATGGTACCCAACAGCCAATGTGATCTGGTTATAGAATACCTTAAAGTCATATGTAATAACTTTGGGGGGGCAGTGTTTTATAAATTAGATCAGTGTATGTCTGTGGCTATGTTAGCTCCATTTGGAAATAACGTCAAAAGTCTAAATTTGAGGCTGTTCTTAAATGTGAGGCCTTGGCAATATGGCCCTCCTGACGCTCACTGTGACTGGCCCTCTCCCTTCTCTCTTCAAAAGTGGCAAGAGGGAAGCCCTGGTGGCTTTGCGGTTTGGCGCCGCCTTTGGCCCAGGGCCTGGTCCTGGATCCCCAGGATCAAGTCCCGCATCGGGCTCACTGCATGGAGCCTGCTTCTCTCTCTGCCTGTGTTTCTGCCTCTCTCTCTCTCTCTCTCTCTCTCTCGGGAATAAATAGATAAAATATTAAAAAAAAAAAAAAAGTGGCAAGAGTCCCCTTCCTGGGACACAATCCTAGATTTGTCATTCTCTGGGAAGGGTGAGTGTAGCCAACGTGGAAATGGAACAAGAATTAACTGGGAGGTTTTAGGGACATTTACAAGGTGAGCACTCCCCAGGCATGCTTTTTTGTTCGAGGCAAAACCAGAAGACATCACTGACCCAGACTTGGGAGAGAAAACCACCTCTGTGGAGCCAGATCAGTGTACACTCTTCCCTCTGTGGTTGGCGTCTGCATATTACCTCCATTTTCTTCCCCCCACCTCCATCCCAATCCCAAGTCTTCATTGATCCTTTCAGCCTGGTCTCTACCATGTTATAGAAAATTAAGATGGGATGCCTGTCTGAGCCAGGGGTACTCTGGCTGTTGTAACAACTAGTGATAGAGGGATGTGGGTGGGGGATAGGCTAGATGTGTGAGCATCTATTAAGGAGAGCACTTCTTAGGATGAGCACTAGGTCTTGTATGTAAGTGATGCATTACTAAATTCTACTCCTGAAACCAACATTACACTATATGTTAACTAACTAGAAATTAAATAAAAACTTGGGGAAAAAAAGCTAGTGAGAGATTCTCAAAGAGGAGTGGATGGCAGGGTCTTGGGCTCCCTATCACACTTCCCAGTAACACCCTGGAGGGCTGGGATTTTGTTTCAAGAGGGAGATGGTGGGGTTCATTCCAGTTACATAAATTAAATTTTTCCTCCCATGCTCACCTTGTTTTAATCAAGAAAATCTGAATCTCCACAATCAGTGACACTCACTAGAGAAAGGGATTTCTAAAGGAAAAAGGCTTAACTTCTTCTTTTGAGTCTCATTCCCACTTTACAATGAGAACCCTGGATTGAAATTTACATGACTTGGCAGACACTTGGAGCTGATGTTGTTCTGTTTCATCCATTTTTTCCCCAGGGAAGAATAAAAATCCTTTCCACACCTGAAAGCTTTCTGCTTTCCTGCCATCGTACCAAAGTAAAGCATCATCTCCTTGGCAACTTCTGCCTAGGGTGAGAAAAGACTAAGCCCCTGGGCACATGGGTCCAGTGCCTCTCTGGGAGGTAGAGGGGTTTCCACAAACATACTCCTTCCTCTTCCCAAACAGACATTCTGGCGTTACATTCAATCCATAACTATGTGGATTTATTTAGCTACAGTGTTATCTCCATTAAGCCACAAGTAAGAGACAATTCTCTGCTTTTATTTATAACCTGAAGGGATTATTTTTGAGTTAAGGCTTTAAGAATTCAGATATATCAGGAAAGAACAGCTTGTGTAATGAACTTCCTGTTTTCATCATATTTGGACACCAAGCCTCCTTGTTGCCCGTTATTATTACCCAGTTAATATGAACTGCCTGGAGTTTATTTTTAGCTGCGTTGACTCTATTGTAAGGACTGCATAACTGCTTTCAAAATGAGAAAATGTAATTACGGGATCTAACACTAAGTTGGGGATATTCTTAGGTCCTTTCACAAGGCAGTGGCTTAAAAAATGAAAATAGACCATTTTAAATGGCTAAAGAAAACACAGTTATTTGATCCAAAATAGCCCATTGATCCTTTTACAAACTAAACACTTACTTCACAGAATAGAGTTTCATTTTTGTTTAAGTGACATAAACATATGAATTTATTTCAAAGTTCAGAGTGGGGGGAGGAGGGTGAGAAGGAGAACCGGTAAGAGAATTGAGACAGGAAGGGCTTAAGGATCATTTACCAAAAGAGCTCAAATTTAAAACTGTGCTGGAGGCACCTAAACACTTACCAGGAGGATTAACAGTTGGGGGCTGGGGAATGTGAATCTCAGCACATCTTGGGTCACCCTGTCATGCGCACCAAGTGCCTCATTCAGCCCTGTCATGGGCAGGAAGAGAGTCAGCACTCAAGAGGGCTACATAGGCTTGTCCTTCACATTTAGTGGCCTTGAATTAGTCACTTGTATGGCCCACCACCTCAACACCCACCTCCTCCAAGACTACAGGTACTTGTCACTCCACTATCCATTCATTCAACAAAAATATACAATATGTCCCTCTTATCTGTGAGATTCGTTCAATGATCCTCCATGGATGCCTCAAACCCAAGAGAGTACAGAACTATAAAGATATATACACACAGATATATACACACACATCCCTATGATAAAGTTTCATTTATGAATCAGGCACAGTAAGAGATTAGCAATAATAGTAAAATAGAACACTGATAGCAATATACTGTACTAAAAGTTATGTGAATATAGTCTGCCTCTTGAAATATCTTAACTTTATGGTACTCATCCTTTTTTGAGTATGTGAGATGATAAAATGCCCTCATGATGAGATGAGGAGAATGACACAGATGTTGTGTCATTGTGCAATGTCAGAAAGAGGAGTATCTGCTTCCCTACCTCTGGAATCACCAATGACCATTGACCGTAGTACCAAAAGTATATTAATATCCAATAATACCATAGTAGATTGTTCATACAATATTAAATGTAGTATTAATCTTGAGTTGAGATTTATATCATCAAACCATCAGCACTTGGACATCTCAAATTTAATCGGTCCAAACCAAAGTCCTGATCTTCCTCCCATAATCTTCCCCATCCAAGATATGGCAATTCCATCCTTTGCATTCCTTGACATACTCGCTCAGACCAAAAACTTACCTTTTTTATTTTTAACAACTCCTATCCTAACAGTAACCAATCCTAGTGGCTCTACCTTCAAAAAAGATCTAGAATCTGACCACTCCTCCCACTCTCCCTACTACAGCCCAAGTCCAAATGGTCATCATCTCCTGGTTAGGTATCCTGCTTCCACTTTTCCCACATCTCACTATTGTCTATTTTGCACAAAGCAATCAAGTGATGTTTTAAAAACTTGTCCCGGTCTCATTTTTAAAACCTTGCAAAATGGCCTACATGATCTGGCTCTCTCCTCCATCCATGGCCTCCCAAGCACTCTCTTCCCATGATTCATTCCTGCCATGTCTGTCTCCTTGCTTTCCTCAAACACACCAAGCACATACTTGCTTTAGGGTTTTTGCACAAACTGCTCCCTCTGAATGGAAACTTTTCCCAGGGAGACTCACATAGCTCTCTCCTTCCAATCTCTGCTCAGATGCCACCTGGTCACACTATTTAAAATAGCATTCCCACCCTCACACCCTGTGCCCCCTAACTCTCCCTTACCCACTTGACTTTTCCCCATAGCACTTTCACCAACTGTCACACCATGTATTTTTTTGTTTATTATTGACTATCTTCCCCGTTGCCCCATTAGAATGCAAATTCTGTAAAGGCAGGAAGTTCTGTCTCTTCTGTTTACTGATATATCCTTGGCACCTAAAATGGTCCTTGTAATATATTAGACTCACATATTGATGACTGAAAGAATGAACAAGTGAGTGAATGAGTCTGTTCCCAAGTAGATACACTGGTGTCAGACCTACAAAAACAACTCTACTTAACTGCCTGCACTTGTCCTAATAAACTACCATAGTTCTACCCACCATCTTTTTTACTAATTTCTTCTTAAGATTTGGGCAAAAGGTATTGGCTTAATTCAATTATGAACCTTATGTCATAATTTCCTTAAATAGTAGAGCTGTAGATGCTATAATAAAATGGATCTCTTCAGGGCTTAAAAAAATCTATGAAGAACATTCTCATCTAATTTTGAATTTTAATGAATAGTTATAACGATGAGTAATTAATTTTGATATTTATAGAAAATGAAATGCATTTCTTCCTTTATGAAAATCTAGTACTTCAGGAACAACAGATTCTTGGAGGAAAAAAAACCCTAATGAGATCATTGAAGTTGGAAGGATTGCACCTACCTAAGCCATAACAGGCATAGCAACTGAATGGACACCAAATGGTACCCTCCCTGTTGTGCCCAACTCTGCTATCTGAGCTCATCGATTCCTCCACTCTGTATGAAACTGCCAGTGGAGGAGTACTAAGGGTAAAACACACTTCTTGGTACCTAAGACACAAAAAGAAATGCCTAGTCTCTAACCCATGTTCTGAGCAAAGAAAAAAAGCTAATGTCCTGAATCCAAAAGGAATTTATCATATTTTTTTTAATAATAGATTTTTTTAATAATAGATTTTTAATAAAGAGCATTGCACAACATCCTCAGCAATGATATTTGCCAAAAAATGCAAAGGTATTGTTCTAGTGGACAATTCTTCTATTGATTCTCACAAAGGCTCAAACCAGGCCCCTAAATGTTTAACACAGTGCAAGCATTTCTATCAGGAACAGAGGTAGCCCAGCCCAGATACATTGCTTCCCAATACCACACAAATCATGAGAACAGAGATTAGAGTTCCTGGAAGAAAAATGGAGAGACCACCCATTTTAAATCGTCCCTCTTCAATATCATATGTCTTAGGTGAGCCTTTGGCAAGTGTGCAGTTACAAGTCACTTCAAGATTGAATTCCGTGACAAGTGCCTGAAGTGCCAATAGTCTACTCTGTTGATTATCCATAAGCTTTAAACACCAGATGTGCAGGAAGTGAGGCTGACATACTGTTGTCAAATTTTTAAGAACCTAACTTATATTCTTGCCATTCCATTTCTGCACAAAGAGAAGCAGCAGGGATTCCTGCAGGTGACAACAGTATTTCCTTCAAATTGGAGCTTGAATCCATGCACACACTTAGACACTCTTTTGAGGATCCTGAGTTTTTCAGTGTTTTGCAGAAGATGATTTGGTCCAGGGCTTATCTTAGGGCAGGTGTAACCAATCAATCATTTTTTACTCTTTTTAAAAATAAAAACAACAAAATGAAACACCCTCCTTGTGGGCCCAGTTGAACCAATATCTGGTAATCTGGTATGCCTATCACAAGAAGTTAGCTAAGGAAGAAAAAAGGAAGGGAGGGAGGGAGAAAGAAGGAGGGAGGGAAGGAGGGAAGGAGGAGGAAATGCTCCTATGGAACAGAGGACCTGACTTCTTGATTAAGGTTATCTGACATAGTATTATCTGATGTTGAGGAGCATCTGCCAAAGGCAGCAATTTTAGCTCTGATAGAATTGATGCTAAGCTGCTCTTTCTAACAATAATTAGTCAGCAGGTTCAGCTGCTTCTTTTATAGTATTGTTTATTACAAAACATTACAAAAACATTGACAAAACTCAAAATAAAAGAAAGAAAAATCCACCCAAAATCCTGCCATCCTACAAACCAAACTGTTTACATTTTTTTCATGCTCCCTTTTAGTCCCTGTCCATATGCAGACAGAATTTTTACAGTTGTAATCATAGCACAGACACAATGTTGTAGTCAGGTTTGTCTCAATTAGAGTTTTTAAAGCATTTTTCCCATTTACTCCATCATCCTTGGTTCCACTACTAGGAGCATTTCACCTCCACCATCCTTACTGACCTCCTGATCCTAAAGAGTGAAGAAGCCTTTAAAAGAATAATAATAGAATTAGGAGAAAGGACTATTTTTAAATTCCCTGTTAAGTATGGGGGGGGGGGTCTAGAGTAAAACCTGTGTAGAAAAGATTTCTCTCACCTTTTGTTTGCTCCCATAGCTGGAAATCTTTATGACAATAATGACACTTCCCCACCGTCAGGCATGTTTTTGTTATCTTAAGAAAGAACCCTTGCAGGTATTTCCTCTTCACCTAGTTTCTTTTGAAGGCCTGCTTAGTATTTAGGACATAGGCATGTACAGACATCTTTTCCTCCATCTGCTATAGGGATTTATGTAACTTGGAATATAAGTGTGGATACTAGATACTGAATCCATATGAACATGAGGTGAAATATTCAACTGTCAAAATGTTGAATACTTGGATGTGTCTTTTTACATTTTCCTTTGCAGCTATGCAGTCCACTGGCTTCCACACCAGGCAGCACCTGAGACTCATCTTGGCCGGAATCGGTAAAAAAAAAAAAAAAAAAAAAAAAATTCCCAGGACTCATCCTTTACTTTGTGAAGCAGACTCTTTTGGGGTTATGAACTAAAGTTTGATAACATCATACTCCATAAAATGTAAAAAGCCTCTATTTCTTGGTAGAGGTAGCTCAGATTATCATGAGTTGTGGATTTTTATGAGGATGAAAGGGCAATTAGCTATAAGGATTTGGAGAAGGGATGACAATATGGAAGATGAACGTGGCCAATAGAAGTTTTATTGGATTTTTTTTCTTTGAAGGGCATCTGGGTGGCTCAGTCACTTAAGCATCTGACTCTCGATTTCAGCTCAGGTCGTGATCTCAGGGCTGTGAAATTGAGCCCCACATAGACTTCATGCCAAGCATGGAGCCTACTTAAGATTCTCTCTCCCTTTCCCTCTGCCCTACTACCCTCCTGCTGCATACACATGTGCACTTTCTCTCTTTCTTCCTCGAAAGAGAAAAAAAAAAAAAAAAAGGAAGGAAGGAAGGAAGGAAGTTAGTTTCTTTCTTTGAGCTAGGTAGATTTAAAATGTAAATTATCTGCTGGAATAATCCTAGCAAGCATCACAAAGTCCCATGTTTTGGTGAGCCAACCCAGCTTCATTTTTCTATACACAATCCTGAAATGCCCAAGGGCCATGGTCACAAAGGGGTAGGTTATCTGTTGGTGACAATGTTGGGGCAGCATGTATCAAATCTTCAGGGGTTTTTTAAATTATAATACTTTGACCCTAGAAAGCTTTCATTTTTAATTCTATATTATATTCTATGTTGTTTTAATTTTTACAAGAATTAATTTTGGAATTACTGGTTGACTTTTTCTTTTTAAGTGAAGAGTGAGTTAGACACATGTGTGGACGTTTCAAAAACAGTAATATTACTTATGGCCCAATCAGTGTCCTAGAATCTGACCAATCAAATTGCTAGTCCCTCCTTTTCGAGCAAAGAAGTTAGAAGACAGAAGGACAGGATATTTTCCTCTCTCCCCACATTAGACAAAGAAGGAGAGAAGATTTCCAGGAACAAAACAAAACAAAAAAAAATCAAGGAAGAGAGGTACTGCATACCCAAGGAAGAGAGGTACTGCATGGAGTTATTTTTGGTTGTCATACCCAGGAGAAGGAAGTACCACTGGTATCTAGTGAGTAGAGGCTAGGGATGCTGCTAAGCATCTTAAAAAGGCACAGAATAGCCCCACCAAAATAAAGAATATCTGGCCCAAAATGTCAACAGTGCCAAAGCTGAGACAGCTGCTGAGTATGAAATGAATAGTAGGTAGAAAATAAATTAACCTGAGAGACTCATACAAACCAGATCATGAAAGGCCTTGAATTTTGTGTCAGAGAGCTTAGGGTTTTGTTTTGTTTGTTTTTTTCATTTTATTTTTATTTTTATTTATTTATTTTTTTACTGTGAATGATGCAAAGCCACTGAAATTACCTGATTAAAATTAGTTTTTAAATATATCACTCTGAAGGCATTCTGATGGGTAAACTTGAGGAGGCCACAACTGGAGGCAAAGAAAACCTTTAAGATACTGTTATAAAGGCCCACAGAGAAATGTAAGGGCCTGGGCTAGCACAGTGCCAAGAGGGACCAAGGGAGAGAGGGACAGCATACATGTAGGATGTAAGAGTCAGCAGGTGTTGGGAATTGAATTGGTATGAGATGGGCAGAGAGGATTCCAGAATAACTTCCAGATTTCTCTTTCAGGTGATTGGATGCACAATGGTTAGATAACAGGAAAGGAAGATTTATGGGAGGAAAAAAATAATGTGTCTAGATAAAAGCTTCACAGAGTTATTCTTTGGAGGAGATAAAACAGGTAATAGAATCCACTCATTCAACAAATATTTTCATAGCCACCATCTGTAGAAAATAGTTGCTACCCAAAGCCGGTTAGTTCCTTATGCAAGCAAGCTAAGAGTTGAGCCTTAAGTCTTTCAATTTAAGAAGAAATTTGATGTTATTTTGAGGAAGTCTCTAAGAGCCTTAATGGTTCTCTAATTTCAGGAGATGGAGAGTTTTCCTTTTTGAACCTAGAGTCAACTACACTTAGGCTTCATCTTGAGGGAACCATACCTGTGGAGTTAATTAAGGTAAATAGGTTGGCAAAGACTTCAGCCAACTACTCAAGCAAGATCAAAATAATTCTGTCAGCAAAGATTTTCTTCTGGAGTTCCTTTCAGCCTTGAAAGATTAGACTTTTTTTAGAGTTATGAAAAAATGGATTCTGACTATGGAGAATATACTGGAGACAACGAAATGTACGTGATTCTGAATTTCCTCATACTGAAGCGACACCAAAGAAGATAAAGTCCCAAATCCATGTGGTTGGTGTCCCTGAGGAGGAGCACAAAATATTACAGAATATTTTAAGTAATTTAATTTTTGGAAAGGATAAGTTGTTTTTAGAAGAACTGTAACTTAATGAGTCTTTGGAAGACTTGATCTCTTGTTATATTTGAGATAGTATCTTGACAATATGGCCTGGAATTTTTTTTCTTTCTGATCTCTTTTATGAAGCAAGAGATAAAAGAACTTCTTGAATAGTCCAGCAACATAAGTACTATAACCACAGTTTGTTAATATTATAAATAGTTATTTTTTAAGACTGCCAGAACAAAATATGTGCTATAAATTCTTTATCATAAATTTACTTGTTCACTTCAGTTTAACCTTATCCCTAAAATCTCACCAATTGAGTTATGTATAGGGACAGATACAAGGACAATTTTGAAAGTTCAGATTAAGTTTAAGGGAAAAATATTTACTTTTAACCACTCTAAAATATGCAACTCAAGGTTGCAGATAAGCTCCAAAGAGCTAATTCTTCAATCATCAGTAATGCTGCCTCTGCTTGGAAATGTAAGTGGAAGTCCACAGATTTATCCCACAGCCTGCCATTTACCATTATTGGACTATGATTATAAATGAGTTTGACCAGATATTTTCCTCTTTGATTCAGACAGTTATTCCTGGAGAAGTGCCTTAAAAGGAAGGATCTGACAATTGCTGTTTTCTGATAGATGTAGCTCTGGTGGAACTGCTGCCAATCCTGGCATTCAAGTCCCCTGAAATTATGTCAGCTAACGAATACTTAGAAAACATAAAGTTCAGAAGGCTGCCAAATTACCGTATGATTTGAAGTATCAGTATGTACATTGTAGGAAAAACGTATGTGTTAAAACCCAAATCAGCCTTGCCAGAGCTAGATTAAACCATAAATTCCATAGCCTATAAATTTAACTTTTACTCAGTAAGTGCCTCCTCTGTGCTGGCCACCATGTGAGTAGTTTTCATGACAAAGTATCTCCATTCATATCTGCAACAATCCTTTGAAGTAGTCATTATAGTCTCCCATTCAGAGATGAAGAAGAGCTAGAGTCCAAAGTCATCTTCCTAGTCATTGCTGGTCCTGGTCTTTTGACAATAAATCTACCCTTTTGGCATTATACCATTCTCTCTCCTAAAACTCCAATTTCAAGAAATCAAGGTTGGTGTGTCAATCTGAGTTCATCTTTTTCCTTCCCAATTTAGTTCTTCTGTTGAAAATTCACCATCCCTCTTGTCTCCTGTCCCCATGACCAATCAACTGTCAACTTCTATTAATCCCATCTTCAAAGTCCTTGCTTGTCAGCGTGCTCCATGTGCCAGCATTATTGATATCATTTGGAATCTTGTAATTAATACAACACTGCAGGCCCCACTCAAACCTACCAAACCAGAACCTGCATTTTATAAGATCCCCAATGATTCATACAATGAAATTTGAAAAGTATGTCTCTAGGAAAGTAGCCCCTCTCCATTCCTGCTACCATCATTATTCACAGGTTCTCAATGTCTCTGATCCAGAGTGTTTAATAAACCCTTAACTAGTCTTCTTCACTTTTGGTCTCTCCCTAATCCTTTATCATCCAATTCCTATTCATAAACCACCAACAAGTTGACTTTTCTAAAGAAAAGATTGAGTCAGTCACTTGCTCCTCAGAGCCCATGAAAAGTAATAATAATAATTAACAATGACATACTTTGTGCCACATATTTTATAAGTGCTTTACATAAACTCCTTTATTCTTTACATCAGCTATGAAATTGGTCCTATTATTACCTCCTTTTTCTTTTTCTTTTCCTTTTTTTTTTTACCTCCTTTTTCGAGATGAGAAAACTGAGACTGAGCAAAGTTAAGTAACTTTCCCAAGGTCATGCAGCTAGTAAATAGTAGAAGCAGGGTTAAGGCTCCCCCAGACTCCTAAGCCTGGCTTTGAATGTCCTCCTTAAAAATGGAGGGTTTTTGTCCAAGCATCCACTCTTTGCCAGAAACTTTGCTAGAAATGTCCACTTGACTGTCCCTCACAACAACCCATAGCTAGGTTTTGAGGTTATTATTCCAATTTTTACAGAAAAAAAACTAGGAATTAGAGAAAATTGAACCAAAGTTCAGTTAATTCCAGGCCAATATAATTTCAACTGTATAGCTCTACTATTACTTCCACATAGAAAATGTTCCCTCTATCTCTGATTGCCCAGATTGTACTATCTTTTAAGACCAGTATAAATCTTATTCACAAATTTCTCCTTTCCCCTCAAATTTGGAAGTACTCCTACCCTCCTCTGAAAATTTAATATCTCTTTACTTCCTTTTTCCTTTGTTTTTTTATGGTTATCTCTGTATATGTATAATGATGTATATCACATGAACATTTCAGAATACTGAACTCAACTTCCTTTCAGTAACTCTGATTATTGTTTCTGAAGTTTTAGAAGATTAACTTGAGACAAATTAAATTAGAACCATGATATTAATAAAATGTAATATAAATTCATGAACAGAAAAAAATGCAAGTGTGATCACTCAGAATTGAAGTAAGAATTATTATCCTGGATAAGACAGAATTTGAGAAAGAGGTAAAAATTTACATTTACTATTTAATCTCTCCCATAAAATCAAGCAAATCCCTGTTATGAGTTGATTTTCATGCAAGATGTTTTCTGGATTTTCTACCAACTCATCACTTATTTTCTGTCACTTCACTTACATATTTTTTTAAAGATTTTATTTATTTATTCATGAGAGACACAGAGAGAGAGAGAGAGATGCAGAGACACAGACGGAGGGAGAAGTAGACTCCATGCAGGGAACCTGACGTGGGACTTGATCCTGGGACTCCAGGATCATGCCCTGGGCCGAAGGCAGGCGCTAAACCACTGAGCCACCCAGGGATCCCCACTTCACTTACATCTTTCATTCTATTTTATTTTTCCTGATGGTGATTACCTGTTATGAACAATCCTTTCAGATAGCTCCATTCTGATAATAATTCTAAAATTATCTCAGTATAATTCCAACCTTTTCTTACTACCTGATAGCAACAATTCCCACAAATAGCCCACTGTAAATTAAAAGTGGTATGAAGAGAAAAGGAGATAAATCTCGGCTAATTTTTTTAAGGACTTCTGTTGTGGTAGTTCCTGTAACACTAAAAATCCTTTGGCAAGTAAGTTTAAAAGTTTACCAGCCCATGTTAATTATACTGGATTTTTTTCTAAGTTTATCAGCCCATTATTTTTCCAAGATATATGTCACATACTAGGTTGTCAGCTAAATAATAAAATTTATACATTTTGCTATTAATACTTATTTATCATTATTACTGATACGCAGTAAAGAGCTCTATAGTCTAGAGCTGAATACAATCTTATAACTCAATAAGTATTATCATATTGGCAGCAACCAAGAAACTTTTATTTCCTCTTTCACTGATGTTGACTTTCAAATCTCAATACAGGTCAGTCTTAATTATTCCAGTAATTCTCTTTTTTTTTTTTTTAATATATTTCAAAAAGCAGAGCTCTGAAGTATATTTCCAAAGGTGTTGTAAGATTCACTTTAAGAGGGGAATATAGTATGCAGCTCTGACCTAAATTCTTTCCAAAAAGAGCATCTCACACTGGTTTCCCTATAGGACAAACTGTAAGGTATTTATTTTAAGCCAAAGGAATCCCCAAAAGCCAAAAAAAAAAAAAAAAAACACTTCAGACATATTGCATTTTTTTCCTATTCTGTTCAAAAGAGAATTGGAACTAAGTAAAAGTATCACATACACTCCAAAAGGCTTTGGAGTTTATATCATTTAATAGCACTAGAATATACATCCCATGAGAAGAGGCACCTTGATTATTTTTGTTTGTTGCAGATCGTCCAGTATCTAGCATAATGCCTACAATTTAATATTTGCCTAATAAATACTTGTTGTGTAAACGAACAAAATCCCTTCATTTCACAGATGAGGACATTGGAAGCCAAGCAGTCAAACGACCTAACGAAAGTCACACAATAACTTTGAAGCTGTCCCAGCCCTAGAACTTCAGTCTACAATCCCTCATTTAGTATCGTTTCCACTGGTTGTAACATAAGCAAATACAGGTGTTGGAGAGTGAGCAAAATGAATGAAAACATGAAAATAAAATAGAAGCCTGAAGACTTTTTTCAAATATATCATCAGAAGCCAAAAATAAAATTGTAAATAGCATTGGGAAGGAATAACAAAAAAACAAATTTTTTAAATTAAAACTCTTACAAGAGCAAACAAACAAACAAACAAAAGCCCCACCTGTCTGATTGATGGCCAAAACAGCAATTACAGTTTTTTTTAAAAAATCAGTTTTTAATAATAGAAAAGTAGACCATATAAGGAAAACAAGGAAGCTAATAAACATAGCAAGTTAACTATAAACTATAAAACCAAAAACTAAGCCAAAAATAATTTGAGAAATACTTTGAAAAGGACTCCAAAGGCAATAAAACACTTTTTATAACACATTTTTAAAATGGGCTGAAGAGGGATCCCTGGGTGGCGCAGCAGTTTGGCGCCTGCCTTTGGCCCAGGGCGCGATCCTGGAGACCCGGGATCGAATCCCACATCGGGCTCCCGGTGCATGGAGCCTGCTTCTCCCTCTGCCTGTGTCTCTGCCTCTCTCTCTCTCTGTGACTATCATAAATAAAAATTAAAAAAAAATAAAATAAAATAAATAAATAAATAAATAAATAAATAAATAAATAAATAAAATGGGCTGAAGAATCTGAATAACAATTTCATGATCAGGGTCTAAAAAAGGTACACTTATCAAAAGATCTGATAGCAAATTGGGGAAGTGAATCACTTTCCTTGTCTTCCTGGGGGAAAAAAATGCTAGAATGGAGGTTCTTGAAGCATAAATATGTTTTGAAACATACAAGTCAGGCCTACTATATTAAAGACTGGCAAATGTAAACGAATGAACAGGAAAGAGGCAAAGAGGTTTTAATGTATGCAAAGTACATATTTATGCAAATGAGGATATATCAGGACACCATCCTACCCAGAGAAAGGATACAGAAATTCCCTGAAGGGCACTGCCTTGATGTGATGCTGCAACCAAAAATTCTACTAAAATACTGCTAAAAAGTATCAAATAGAGGAAAACAGGCATAAAACTCACCTACTTCTATTTAAAACTGTGCCTTATTCATGCTGGAATAAAACATACATTACTGACTATTGGTGTTAATATAATAGGGGGTGCCTGGGTGGTTTAGTCAGTTAAGTGTCTGTCTTCAGCTCAGGTCATGATCTCAGGGTCCTAGGATTGAGCCCCACATCAGGCTCCATGCTCAGTGGGGAATTTGCTTCTCCCTCTCTCTCTGTCCCTTCCCTCTGCTTGTGCTTTTCTCTCTCTCAGGTAAAAAAAATAAAATCTTTTTAAAAAGAATAATATGGGATGCCTGTGTGGCTCAGTGGTTGAGTGTCTGCCTTTGGCTCAGGATGTGATCCCAGGGTCCCAGGATCAAGTCCCACATCAGATTCTCTGCATGGGGCCTGCTTCTCCTCCCTTTTTCTAGGTCCCTGCCTCTCTCTGTGTGTCTCTCATGAATAAATAAATAAAATCTTTTAAAAGAAAAGAATAATATAATAGAACTGGATTGGAAAAAAAAGAGGGATTCATGGTCAAGGAGACTATGGAACTAACTATCAAGGCAAAGTTTATGCTCTTGAGAGTTGTACTTAACCTAGGAATTCTTCAATCTCTCTGGACAGTCTATTCCAGTATGTACATGTGGCTACCATTTTACAAAGCACTTAATCATGTACCAAGCATTGTGCTAATCAATTTATATCTATTAAATTTGTAATAAATGTATATCTCAAATTCATATCTCATTTAAACCTCAAAATAATATGAACATGTAAGTATTATTATCCCCACTTTATAGATAAATAGACTGAAGTTTAGATAAATAATTTGTCCTTTTCACACCACAGATAAAGCCTGGATATGAATTGTGATGGTCAGACCTCTATATCAAGGTTTTATCCAACTTTCCCTCAGCAGATTTGCACAAACCTTGCTAACATCATGCAGCCTGCTCCTGTGCTCTCCTGCAGATAGCCCAATCCAATGTGCCCTTGGCAGGAGTCCAGATCAAGTGGTTCCACAAGAATGGCATGTGCAAATAGCCCCAGCAGCAGCCAACAGCACTCTGAAGTGATTCCTGCCCTAGGGAGAGGGGAAGATAACCACTCACAACAGTTTGTGGCTCTAGCAGTGGGCTGGGGGCAGACATCTGGTCTGACAACAGGCCCCACTCATCGCAAAATTCTCCCATGGGAAAACACAGTGAGAGCACCCTGCAAGTCTGGAAAACACAGTTCTTGAAAATACGTGGTCTGACCCAACTCAAGTCCAAGATGGCCACAGACTGACCCATTAACAATACAGGGACCAAACATTGCCCATAACAGCCAAAGAGAGCCATTGCAGAAGACTTTACTGAAGGCAAATGCAGCTCAGCCACAGTAGTAGGGTGTATTAACACATAGAGACAACATCCCTGAAGTCCCAAGTTCTTGTGAACAGGGAACATTACACTACAGGGCACTACAGGACCACTTCTCCATAAGGTCACTACTTGCAAAAGCAGGAGATGTAGCTGGCTTTCCTAACACATAAAACAGACATAAAGAGTTAGACAAAATAAGAAGACAGAGGAATATGTTCCAAATGAAAGAACAGGAGGAAATCACAGCAAGAAAGCTAAAGGAAACAAAGGTAAATAATATGCTTGATAGAGAATTTAAAGTAATGGTCATAAAAGTACTCACTGGAGTTGAGAAAAGTGGAAGACCACAGCAAGACCCATAACCAAGAGAAAGAAAACATAAAAAAGAACCAATCAGGGGTGCCTGGTTGGCTCAGTTCCAACTCTTGGTTTTGGCTCAGGTTGTAATGTCAGGGTCGTGAAATCAAGCCCCACATTGGGCTCCATGATCAGTGGGGAGGCTGCTTGAGATTCTCTCCCTCTGCTCCTCCTCCCACTTGCATTCTCTCTCTCTTTTAAAAAAAAAAGAACCAATCAGAGATGAAGAACTCAATGGTAAAAATACACTAAAGGGAATAAATAATAGACTACAGGAAGCAGAATAACATGTTGATCAGCGACCTGGAGAACATAGTAATGGAAAACAAGCAAGCTGAACAGGAGAAAGAAAAAAGATTAATAAAAAAAGAGAGAGAATAGATTAAGGGAACTCAGCGACACCATCAAATGTAAAAATATTCACATTATAAGGACCCAAGAAGGAGAAGAAAGAGAAAGGGGAGAGCAGAAAATGTATTTGAAGAAATAATAGCTAAAAACTTCCCAAATCTGGGGGAAAAAACAGAAATCCAGATCCAGGAGGCACAGAGAGCCCCCAACAAAATCAACCCAAAGAAGTCCACACCAAGACATACAGTCATTAAAATAGCAAAAAAGTAGTAAAGAAGAGAGAATTTTTTTTTAATTTTTATTTATTTATGATAGTCACAGAGAGAGAGAGAGGCAGAGACACAGGCAGAGGGAGAAGCAGGCTCCATGCACAGGGAGCCCGATGTGGGATTCGATCCTGGGTCTCCAGGATTGCGCCCTGGGCCAAAGGCAGGCACCAAACCGCTGCGCCACCCAGGGATCCCAGAAGAGAGAATTTTAAAAGCAGCAAGAGAGGGATTCCTGGGTGGCTCAGCGGTTTGGCACCTGCCTTTGGCCCAGGGTGTGATCCTGGATACCCGGGATCGAGTCCCACATCGGGCTCGGGCTCCCTGCATGGAGCCTGCTTCTCCCTCTGTCTGTGTCTCTCTCTCTCTCTCTCTCTCTCTCTCTATCATGAATAAATAAATAAAATCTTAAAAAATAAAAAATAAAAAAAATAAAAGCAGCAAGAAAAAAGAAAACAGGTACATATAAGGGAAACCAAATAAGGCTATCAGATGATTTTTCAGCAAAACTTTGTAGGCCAGAAGGGAGTGGCATTATATATTCAAAGTGTTGAAAGAAAAAACCTGCAATGAAGAATGCTTTACCCAACAAGGCTATCATTCAGAATAAAAGGAGAAATAAAGAATTTCTTAGACAAACAATAGTTAAAGGAATTCATTACCATTAAGTCAGTCTTACAAGAAATGTTAAAGGGGATCCTTTGAGTGAAAAGGAAAGAGGATCAAGAAAAGTAGGAACCACAAAAGGAGCAAAATTAAATATATCTATTAAGTATATCCTTGACCCAGTCAAAGGAATCTCAAATAAAAGAATGTAATGTATGATACTATATACCTAAAACATGGGATGAGAGAAGTAAAAATGAAGTGCTTTTAGAATGGGTACAAACTCAAGTAACCATCAATATAATATAGACTCGTATTTACACAAGATGTTATATATAAACTACATATATAAAGATAACCACAAATTAAAAAAAAAAAACAGTAATAGATATCCAAAATATAAAGAAAAGGAATCCAAGTATATCACTAAAGAAAGCCAGCAAACCATGATAGAAGAGAGCAAGAGAAGAAAGGAATGGAGAAGAACCACAAAAACAATCATAAAACAAGTAACAAAATGGCAATAAGTACATACCTATCAATAATCACTATGAATATAAATGGACTAAATGCTCTACTCAAAAGACAAAGAGTGATGAAATGGATAAAAGAAGACTCATCTATATGCTGCCTGTAAGAAATTCATTTCAGGCCTAAAGACACATGCAGATTGGCACTGAGAAGCAACCACTGTGAAAACCAGACTTTACTTTTTTCCACACCTTGATTCCTTATTCTGGAACCATGTCTGAAAAATGTGATATGGCTGAGGTTGAGAAATTTGATAGAAGTTTAAGAAGACAGAAACTCAAGAGAAAAAATCCACTGCCTTCAAAAGAAACAATTGAACAAGAAAAGCAAACAGGCAAATTGTAATTAGGTATGCACAGCCAATATGCACTGTATTTTCCACAAGCATTGTTTTCTTATTTTACTTCATGTAAATGGAATTGTATAGAAATCCAAGGTACCAATATTTATATTGGACAAAATAGACTTTAAAACAAAGAATGTAACAAGAAACAAAGAAGGACACTACATAATCATAAAAGGAATAATCCAACAATAAGATATAACAATTGTAAAAATGCACCCAACAATGGAGAACCTAAATACATAAAGCACATATTAACAAACATGAAGGAAATAAGTGATAGAAATATAATAATTGTAGAGGACTTTTACACCTCTTTACAACAATGGATAGATCATTCGAACAGAAAATCAACAAGGAAACAGTGGCTTTGAATGACACATTGGACCAGATGGATCTAACAGATATAGTGAGAACATTCCATCTTACAACAGTGGAACACACATTATTTTCAAGTATACATAGAACATTCTCCAGAATAGATCATATGTTAGGCCAAAAAACAAACCTTAACAAACTCAAAAAGACCGAATTCATACCATGCATCTTCACCAACCACAACATTATGCAACTAGAAATCAACCACAGGAAAAAATCTAGAAGAACACAAATACATGGAGGTTAAATAACATGTTATTAAACAATATATGGATCAACCAAGAAATGAAAGAGGAACTACACGGAGACAAATGAAAATGAAAACTCAAAGTTCCAAAACCCTTGGTATGCAGCAAAAGCTGTTCTAGGAGGAAAGTTTATAGCAATATAGGTCTACCTCAACAAGTAAGAAAAATCTCAAAGAAACTTACACCTAAATAACCCTAACTTGTACCTAAAGGAGCTACAAAAAGAACAAACAAAAACCAAAATCAGTATAATAAAGGAAATATTAAACCAGTAAAGCAGAAGTGAACAAAATAGAAACTAAAGAAATACTTGAAGAGCTGAATGAAAACAGAAGCTAATTCTTTGAAACATCAACAGAATTGATAAACCTTTAGCCAGATTCATAAAAAAAATAAAGAAAGAAAGAAAGAAAGTGGGCTCAAATAAAATCAGAAATGAAAGAGGAGAAATAACAACTGATACCACAGAAATAAAAAGGATTTTAGGAAAATATTATGAAAAACTATATGCCAACAAATTGGACAATCTAGAGAAACGGATAAATTACTAGAAACAGGGCAGCCCGGGTGGCTCAGAGGTTTACCACCGCCTTCGGCCCAGGGCGTGATCCTGGAGACCCAGGATCAAGTCCCACAGCGTGCTCCCACATGGAGCCCGCTTCTCCCTCTGCCTGTGCCTCTGCCTCTCTCTCTCTCTCTCTGTGTCTCTCTCATGAATAAATAAAATCTTTTTAAAAATTACTAGAAACATATAGCCCTCCAAAACTGAATCCAGAAGAATAGACAATTTGAACAAACTGATTACCAGCAATGACTTTGAATCAGTAATCAAAAAATTCCCAACAAACTAAAGTCCAGGATGAGATGGCTTCACAGGTGAATTCTATCAAACATTTAAGAAAAAAATTAGTATCTATTCTTCCCAAAATATTCCAAAAAATAGAAGAGGAAAGAAAGCTTCCAAATTCATTTTAGAAGCCAGCATTACACTGATACCGAAACAAGATAAAGTCATCACCAAAAAACAGAACTACAGGCCAATATACCTGATGAATATAAATGTAGAAATCCTCCACAGAATATTAACAAACTGAATCCAACAATATACTAAAAAATCATTCACCACAATCAACTAGGATTTATTCCTGGGTTGCAAGGGTGATTCAATATTTGCAAATCAATCAATTTGATACACCACATCAACAAGAAAAAGGATAAAAACCATACAATCATTTCAATAGATACATAAAAAGCATTTGACAAAGCACAACATCAATTCATGATAAAAAATCTCAACAAAACAGGTTTTGAGGGAACATCTCTCAACATAATAAAGGCCATATATGAAAAACCCACAGCTAACATCATGCTTAATGGGGAAAAACTGAAAGCTTTTCCCATAAGATCAGGAACAAGACAAGGACGTCCGCTCTCACCACTTTTATTCAACATAGTACTGGAAGTCCTAGCCACAGAAATCAAACAAGAAGAAATAAAAGGCATCCAAATTGGTACAAAACAAGTAAAACTTTCACTATTTGCAGAAATACAGAAAACTCTAAAGGCTCCATCAAAAAACTACTAGAACTAATAAATGAATTCAGTGTACAAAGTCAACATACAGAAATCTGTTGCATTTCTATACACTAATAATGAAGCAGCAGAAAGAGAAATTAAGAAAACAATCTCACATATAAATGCACCAAAAAATAATAAAATACCTAATAATAAACTTAACTAAGAAGGTGAAAGACTTGTACTCTGAAAATTATAAAACATTAATGAAATAAATCAAATATGACACAAAGAAATGGAAAGACATTCTATGATCAGGGATAGGAAGAACAAATGTTAAAATGTCTAAAGTACCCAAAGCAATCTATATATTTAATGTAATCCCTATCAAAATATCAACAGCATTTGTCACAGAATTAGAACAAATAATCCTAAAATTTGTATGGAATCACTAAAGACCCCAACTAGCCAAAGCAATCTTGAAAAAGAACAAAACGCAATCCTGGATTTCAAGATATACCACAATGTTATAGTAATCAAAGTAGTATGCCCTAAAACAAAAATAGACACATAGATCAATAGAAGAGAATAGAGACCCCAGAAATAAACCCATGACTATATGGTCAATTAATCTTTGACAAAGGGGGCAAAAATATACAATGGGGAAAAGATACTCTCTTCAACAAATGGTGTTGGAAAAACTGGACAGCTACATGCAAAAGAATGAAGCTGGATCACTTTTTAACACCATACACAAAAATAAACTCAACCAAGACCACTTTCTAACACCATATACAAAAATAAATTCAAAACGGGTTAAAGACCTAACTGTGAGAGCTGAAACCATAAAAACTTTATAAGAAAGTACAAGTAGTAATTTCTTTGACATCAGCTGTAGCAATATTTTTATAGTTCTGTCTCCAGAGGCAAGGGAAACAAAAGCAAAAACAAACTATTAGAACTACATCAAAATAAAAAGCTCCTGCAAAAGAAAACAAAGCTGCTGCAAAGGATAGAGGAAAAAAAAAGCAACAAAACTACAACCTACTGAATGGGAGAAGATATTTTCAAATGATATATCTGATTAGGTGTTAGAACCCAAAATAAAGAACTTACAGTACTCAACACCAAAAAAACAAATAATCCAATTAAAAATGGCTAGAAGGCAGGGCACATGGGTGGTTCAATTGACTGAGCATCCAACGTCTTGATCTTGGCTCAGGTCTTGATCTCAGAGTCATGAGTTGAAATCCCAGGTTGGGCTCCATGCTGGGCATGGAGCTTACCAAAAAAAAAAAAAAAAAAAAAAAAAAAGTTAGAAAACACAAACAATTTTCTCCAATGAAGACATCCAGATGGCGAATAGGAACATGAAAAGATGCTCAATATCATTAATTATCAGAAAAATGCAATCAAAACCACAATGAGACATAACCTCACACCTGTCGGAATGACTAAACTCAAAAACACAAGAAACAACAAGAGTTAGCAAGGATGCAGAGAAAAAAGAACCCTCCTGCACTGTTGGTAGGAATGCAAACTGGTGCAGCCACTGTGGAATACACTATGAAAGTTCCTCAAAAAATTAAAAATAGAATTAACATACAATCCAGTAATTCTACTACTGGGATTTACCCAAAGATTATGAAAACACTAATTTGAAAAGATATATGCACCCTGTTTACTGCAGCACTATTTACAACAGCCAGATTATGGAAGCAGCCCAAGTGTCCATCGATAAATGAATGGATAAAGATGTAGTATAGAGGTACCTGGGTGGCTCAGTCAGTTAAGCATCTGACTCTTGGATTTCAGCTCAGGTCATGATCTCAGGGTCATGACATTGAGCCCCATGCCAGGCTCCACACTGGTCATGGAGTCTGCTTAAGATTTTCTCTCTCCTTTTTCCTTTCTCTCCACTGCTCACAAACTCTCTCTCTCTCTCTCTCAAAAAAAATGCAATATATATATATATATATTATTCAGTCATGAAAAAGAATGGAATCTTGCCAATTGCAACAAAATGAATGGATCCAGATGGCATGATGCTAAATGAAATAAGTCAATCAAAGAAAGACAAATACCATATGATTTCATTCATATGTGGAATTTAAGAAACAAAACAAATGAACAAAGAAAAAAAGAGACAAACAAACAAACACCCCAGACTTCTAAATATAGAGAGCAAACTGATGGTTACCAGGGGAGAGGCAGGTAGGGGGACGAGTGAAATAGGTGAAAGGGATTAAGAGTACACTTATGGTCATGAGCACTAAGTAATGTACAGAAGTGTTGAATTGTACACCTGAAACTAATATAATACTGTATGTTAATTATACTGGAATTGAGAATAAATTAATTAAAAAATATAAACTACCATGTTATACTGCCTTCTCCATCCTTAATCCTACCCATTCATTTTGTTTCCTTTGAGTGTGACTGAATTGGTTTGCCTGAACCACACCATGATATAACAAATTAAACAGTTCTAATTCTAAATATGACCAGGAGGAACTGTGTCTTCCTTGAC
The DNA here is from genome assembly GCF_048164855.1 of Canis lupus baileyi. NCBI lineage: Eukaryota > Metazoa > Chordata > Mammalia > Carnivora > Canidae > Canis > Canis lupus. The sequence continues at coordinate 58,537,460 of NC_132847.1, forward strand.
TTTGCATCCCCAAAGCCTGCACCCCCATGTCTTATACCATGTTCAGTAGGTGTTTGGTGAATTGAAATCAGATGGATAGAAACAATGCATACTGTAGTAATACAGCAACTTCCTATGTCTGGATACACAAAGCCTATACATTAAAAACTGAGGCTTAAAGGACTGTAAAAGATAAAGGTTAGACTTCTCTACAATGGATGCATTGGCTGTGACATAAACAGACAGCTGTAGTAGTAGTAGTAGTAGTAGTAGTAGTAGTAGTAGTAGTAGTAGTAGTACAAGATCAGTGGGTCACAGAAAATCAGTGCACTGGGCAGAGTTTCAGGTTGCAAACAATAAAGCCAACCCTGGCTAACAACTAAGAATGAATCAATTGAAAGCTATTGTTGAAAAAAAAAAAAAAAGAAAGAAAGCTATTGTTGGATAATTCATAGAATCAACACAAAGACTGAAGGACTAGGCTCAAATATCAGCAAAAACCAGGAAAATATGGGTAACCAGAACCAGTGCCAAAGCCACATGTAGGGAATAGCCTGATTAGGTGCTAAGCCACCACCAATGAACGCTGGATGGCACAACTAGAATGCCACCACCTGCAGCTTAGAGACCTCAGCTAAAACTGTGGACACAACCACTGCTGGCTGCCAGATGCCACAGGCACCACCCACCACCACAAGAAATTCTAAACTGACCCTGCTTCTTCAGGTAACTCACCACAGATTCCAATTCTTGAGCAGGAGACTCTATTGCAACTGAAGCTAGCCAGCCCTAAACTCAAGCTGTAAGGAAGAAAACAATCACACTTGTTGGCCTCTACCATGAGGTGGACCTTTGCTCCTCCCCAAGATTCCACAAACGTAAGAAGTGAATTTGAATGTGGGTGACCACAATAAAAAGAAAAGATATGTATTTACTACAAAATTATAATCTGAGAAAGAGATCTACAACTAGATTAGGACTGACCTCCTAGCTAAGGGGATCTCCAAAATCTTATTAGATTATTAATAAGATAATAATCTTATTATTAGGGGGACAAACGAAAAACAAATGAACGAACAAACAAACCCTACGAGTGAATTGTTTCTCAAGTGGAATGCATTCCTGGAAAAGGAAGCATGAACTGTATCAGTGCTGAAGAGGAACATCACTACAGGTGTCCCATGAAGACAGGCACATTTTACACATCATAAATTGGCAATTATGGTTTTGCTCCCTTCAAAGTCCTTGAAGTCATGACATTCCAGTTGCCATAATTTCCTACCATCCCTGTTGCAGACATTTGCTGATTACTTCCTCCTAGGCTGCAGTGATGCTTCTGATGCCCTTCATAATAATGATGATGGTTACACTTACTGAGTGTCCAGAGCTGTGTGCTAAGGGCTTACCTGTATTCAATCTATTTTCACAATAATGCTGTGAAGTAGGTACTGTGAGTACACTCATTTTATGGATGAAGAAAGTTAGGCAGAGAGGTTACTTAACTTTCCAAAGGACACACTACAGGAAAGCCAGCAGTGCCAAGGCTGGAACCAGGCAGCCTGGCTACAGAATCTCTCCTCTTCACCACCTTCATTTTGAGAGAATTTCCAGAAGTCCTACTGGACTGCTGCTTTATACCATCTATATACTTAATCAGATCAACCAATACAGAAAATTAGCACCTTATATGTCCAGTGTAATACCAACACTTCCACTTGCACACTTTTATCAGTCCCTAAGCACCAAATCTATTTATCAGAGTGAAACAGAGAACACAGTAGAAAGAACAAGCAAACAGGGTGGTGAGTTCCACTCCACAGGCTCTTAGCTGTGAGCCTTTGATGGATCCCAATATGTTGCACTCCATCTAAGTTAAAAGAACTGTATTACCATAGTATCCAGCATACTTTGTATATACTATCTATATACTTCTTTGTTTGTTTCCATTGCACTCTGTGGTCTGGATGCCCCTGCCCAGACTGACCCTGTTCATTTCAAGGGCCAGGAAAGCTCAGACTCATCATCCTCCCTATAATATGCCCAAGTTCCCAGGCAAACTTCAGCTTCTGACTTTTGGTTACCTTCTTTCAGAAAGTGGTCATCCTCAGTTTAGGAAACCAAAAATATTCCACCCATGATCCCTCTCCATTAAGATTACATCTATCAGGCAGGTATCAATCAGGAAAACAAGACCATTCTAAGCATTGAAGAAGAAATTCAATACACAGAATTGGTCATACAAGTAACAGAAGAGCCCATAAGTCAAACAGCACAGTGAAGCAATTCAAGAGCTTAGCAACAGGAAGCCACTACCACCCCTAGGCTGGAGGGACAAAAGAAGGAGGTAGTAATATGGGTACCCAGAGTTTAGGGTCACTGGGGAAGGCAGGGACCATGGCAGACATGTCTGAGGAGAACTAGAGTCACAGAGAAGATGAAGATGCTAACGATGGCACAGAAGAGGAAAAACACCCTGGGCTCTCCTTTTTTCCTGCTCTTCTATGGCTTATCAGGGAAAGGCCAAGGAATCCATCTGAGAGCAAATAGATAATGGACAGCACAAGCTTCAGAATTCAAATTACATTTGTTAGAGGATTATTTAATTTCTAGAACTAAATGAATTTATGTGTATTAATGAATATATAGTATTTTAATATAAAAAATATTTGAGGGGGTGCCTGGGTAGAACAGTTGATTAAGCACTGGACTCCTGGAGGAACCTGGGTGGCTCAGTTCCTTAAGTATCTGCCTTCGGCTCAGGTCATGATCCCAGGCTCCTGGATCAGGCCCTGGGATGGAGCCTTGCTACCGACTCCCTGCTCAGGAGGAAGTCTGCTTCTCCCTTTTTCTCCCTCTGCCACTTTCTCATGCTCTCTCTCTCTCTCATTCTCTCTCAAAGAAATAATAAATAAAATCTTTAAAAAAAAATAAGCACTGGACTTTTGGTTTTGGATCAGGTGGTAATCTCAGGGTTGTGAGATTGAGCCCCACATGCCACTCCACACTCAGCAAGGAATGTACTTGAGATTCTCTCTCTCCCTCTCCCTCTGCCTCTTCCCATCCCTACCCCCACGTTATCTAATAAATAAATAACTCTTTAAAAACATACATTTCTGAGATAATCATCACTATTTCAAATCACAGTTTGATGCAGCCTTAAATAAAGTGTGCCTATATATTATTTGTAATTTATTATGTGGTGGTAATACATTTATGTTTAAGCTGGTTGTTTAATGAACTGTATATAATCCATTTAGTAATACATAATCAGCTCTCATTAATATCATCGATGCCCTTTTCTTCATTTTGCTATTTATTTTTTCTATTATGTTAGCATGAAAACTTTCAAACAGAAAAATTGAAAGAACTCTATTTTGAACATCCATACACATACCAACTGAATTTTACAATTAACATTTTGCCATGTTTGCTTTATCACATATCTACTCATCTTTGCACCTGTCTACCCATTCATTAATCTATCTCTTTTTCTGTTTTGTTTTAAAGTTTTTATGCTAATTCCAATTAACACAGTGTTACATTAGGTATAAAATACAGTGATTCAACACTTCCATACATCACTCAGTGCTCATCACAACAAGTTCACTCCTTATTCCCCATCACCTATTTCATTCATCCCCTGACTGACCTCCCCTCTGGTAGTTTGTTCTCTATAGCTAAAACTTTGTTTCTTGATTTATCTCTCTCTCTTTTTTCCCTTTGCTCATTTGTTTTGTTTCTTAAATTCCATATAGGAGTGAGATCATATGGTATTTCTCTTTCTCTGACTTACTTATTTCCCATAGCATTATACTCTCTAGTTCTATCCATGTTGTTGCAAATGGCAAGATTTCATTCCTTTTTATAGCTGAATAATATATATACATATATAAACAATGGGATATTATTCAGCCACAAACATATATATGTGTGTGTATGATATATATATATATATATCACTTCTTCTTTATCCATTCATTAATTGATCGACACTTGGGCTGCTTCCATAATTTGACTATTGTAAATAATGCTGCTATAAAGATAGGGGTTCATGTATGCCTTTAAATTAGTGTTCTTGTATTCTTTGGGTAAACACTCAGTAGTGTGATTGTTAGTAGTGTGATCCTAGGGTAGTTCTATTTTTATATTTTTGAGGAACCTCTATATTGTTTTCCACAGTGGCTTCATCAGTGTGCATTTCTATCAACAGAACAAGAGGGTTCTTTTTTCTCCACATCCTCACCAACACCTGTTGTTTCTTGTGCTATTGGTATTAGCCATTCTGACAGGTGTCAGATGAGGTGATATCTCATTGTAGTTTTGAATTACATTTCCCTGATGATAAGTGATGATGAACATCTTTTCATGTGTTTGTTGGCCATCTGGATGGATATTTTCTTTGGAGAAATATCTGTGCATGTCTTCTGCCCCTTTTTAGTTAGATTAGTTGGTTTTTTGGTATTGAGTAGTACAAGTTCTTTATATATTTTGGATACTAACCTTTTATTGGATGTGTCATTTGCAAATATTTTCTTGCATTCAGTAGATTACCTTTTAGTTTTTTTTTTTACTGTTTCCTTCTCTGTGCAGAAGCTTCTGATTTTGATGAAGTCCCTATAGCTTATTCTTGCTTTTCTTGCCCTTGCCTCAGGAGACACATCTAGAAAAAAGTTTCTATGGCTGGTATCAGAGAAGATACTGTCTATGTTCTCCTCTAGGATTTTTGTGGTTTCAACTCTCACATTTAGGTCTTTAATTCATTTTGAGTTTATTTTCATGTATGGTATAATAAAGTGGTCCAGTTTCTTTTGCATGTTGCTGTCCAGTTTTCCCAACATTGTTAGTTGAAAAGACTGTTTCCTATTGAATATTCTTTCCTGCTTTGTTGAAGATTAATTGATCATAGAGTTGTGGGTTTATTTCTGGATTTCCTTTTCTGTTCCATCGGTCTATGTTTCTATTCTTGCGCCAGTACCATTCTATTTTGATAACTACAACCCTGTAGTATATCTTGAAGTCTGGAATTGTGATGCCTCCAGCTTTTCTTTTTTAAGATTGCTTTGGCTAGTTGGGGTCTTTTGTGCTTCCATACAAATTTTAGAATTGTTTGTTTAGTGCTGTGAAAAATGCTGTAGGTATTTTGATAGGGATTACATTAAATGTATAGATTGCTTTGGGTGTTATAGACATTTTAACATTTGTTCTTCCTATCCACGATCATAGAATGTCTTTCCATTTCTTTGCGTCATCTTCAATTTCTTTCATAAGTGCTTTAAAGTTTTCAGAGTAAAGGTCTTTCAATTCTATGGCTAGGTATATTTCTAGGCATCTTATTATTTTGGGTGAAATTGCAAATAGGATTGTTTTCTTAATTTCTTTTTCTGCTGCTTCATTATTAGTGTATAGAAATGCAACAGATTTCTGTATATTGATTTTGTATCCTGTGACTTAATAGCTTTTTGGTGGAGCCTTTAGGGTTTTCTATATACTGTAACATGTCATCTGAAAACAGTGAAAGTTTTACTTGTTCTTTACTAATTTGGGTGCCTTTTACTTCTTCTTGATGTTTGATTTCTGTGGCTAAGACCTGCAGTGCTATGTTGAATAAAAGTGGTGAGAGTGGATGTCCTTGTCTTGTTCCTGATCTTATGGGAAAAGCTTTCAGTTTTTCCCCATTAAGGATGATGTTAGCTGTGGGTTTTTCATATATGGCCTTTATTATGTTGAGCCATGTTCCCTCAAAACCTACTTTGTTGAGGATTTTTATCATGAATGGATGTTGTACTTTGTCAAATGCTTTTTCTGCATCTATTGAAATAATCACATGGTTCTTGTCCTTTCTCTTATTGATGTGATGTATCATGTTGATTGATTTGTGGATATTGAACCACCCTTGCAACCCAGGGATAAATCCCACTTGATCGAGGTGAATGATGTTTCTTATGTATTGGACTAGATTTGCTAGTACATTGTTGACAATTTTTGCATCAATTTGCATCAGGAATATTAGCCTGTAGTTCTTTCATAGTGGTGACTTTTTAAAAGTATGTATTTATTTATTTATTTATTTATTTATTTATTTATTTATTTATTTGATGAGGGGAGAGCAAGCACAAACAGGGGGAGCAGCAAAGGGAGAGGAAGAAGCAGGCTCCCCACTGAGCAGGGAGCCTGCCTCAGGGCTTAATCCCAGGACCCTGGGATCATGACCTGAACCAAGGGCAGACACTTAATTGACTGAGCCACCCAGGTACCCCTTTAACTTGTTTTGGTATTGGGGTAATGCTGGCCTCATAAAATGAATTTGGGACTTTTCCTTCCTTTTCTATTTTTTGGAATAGTTTGAGTAGAATATGTATTAACTCTTCTCTAAATATTTGGTAGATTTCACCTATGAAGCCATCCAATCCTGGACTTTTTTTATTCAGAGTTTTTTGATTACTGATTCAATTTCTTTTTTCTTTAAGATTTTATTTTTTGATTTGAGAGAGAGAGAATGTGCATGCATGTAGGGGGTGCAGCACAGGGAAAAGGAGAGGCAAACTCCCTGCTTAGCAGGAATCCCAACTCAGGGCTTAATCCCAGGATCCCAGGATCCCAGGATCTTGACCTGATGGCAAACGCTTAAGCAACTGAGCCAGTCAGATGCCCCTACTGATGGTCTCATTCATTTGGGGAATATAAAAAATAGTGAAAGGGAATAAAGGGGAAAGGAGAAAAAATGAGTGGGAAATATCAGAAAGGGAGACAGAACATGAAAGACTCATAACTCAAAATAAAAAAAAAAAGAAAGACTCATAACTCTGGGAAACGAACTAGGGGTGGTGGCAGGGGAGGTGGGCGGGGTGTGGGTGTGACTGGGTGTTGGGCACTGAGGTGGACACTTGATGGGATGAGCACTGGGTGTTATTCTATATGTTGGCAAATTGAACACCAATAAAAAATAAATTTAAATCAAAAAAATTTCTTTGCTGGTTATCAGTCTGTTCAAGTTTTCTATTTCTTCCTGTTTCTGTTTTGGTAATTTATGTTCCTAGGAATTTATCCATTTCTTCTACATTGTCTAATAAAGTTTTTCATAATATTCTCTTATAATTGTATTTCTATGGTATTGGTTGTATTTCTCCTCTCTCATTTTGTGATTTTATTTATTTGGGCCTTCCTCTTTTCTTTTTTATTAGTCTGGCTAGAGATGCATCAATTTAATTTTTTTTTCAAAGAACTAGTTCTTGGTTTCACTCTTTTTCATTGTTTTTTTGTTGTTATTTTTGTTTTGGTTTTGGTTTCTATATCATTTATTTCTACTCTAATATTTATTCTGTCCTTCCTTCTGCTGGCTTTAGGTTTTGTTTATTATTCTCTTTCTATGTCCTTTAGGTCTTAAGGTTAGGTTTTAAGTTGTTTGATATTTTTCTTGCTTCTTGAGGTAGGCCTATATTGCTATAAACTTCCCTTTCAGAACTGCTTTTGCTGCATCCCAAAGGTTTTGGACCATTGTATTTTCATTTTCATTTGTTTCCGTGTACTTTTTTATTTCTTCTTTTATTTACTGGTTGACTCATTCATTGTTTAGTAGCATGTTATTTAACCTCCACGTATTTGTGGTTTTTCCAGATTTTTTCTTATGGTTGACTTCTAGTTTCATAATGTTGTCATCAGAAAACATCAGAAAACATGCATGGTATGATTTTTGGTCTTCTCAATTTTGCTGAGGCTTGTTTTGTGGGCTAAAATGTAATCCATTCTGGAGAATGTTCCATGTGCACTTGAAAAGAATATGTATTCTGCTGTTTCAGGATGGAATGTTCTAAATATATGTTAAATTCATCTGGCCCAGTGTATCATCAAAGCCACTGTTTCCTTGTTGATTTTCTGTTTAGATGATCTGTCTATTGATGTAAATGGGATGCTAAAGTCCCCTACTATTATTGTATTATTATGGATTAGTTTCTTTATGCTTGTTATTGTTTTATGTATTTGAGTGCTCCCATGTTGGGTACATAAATATTTATAATTGTCATATCCTCTTGTTGGATTGTCCCCTTTATTATCATATAGTGTCCTTCTATGTTGTTTATGTATACAATGGAATATTACTCAGCCATTAGAAATGACAAATACCACCATTTGCTTCGATGTGGATGGAAATGAAGGGTATTATGCTGAGTGAAATAAGTCAATCGGAGTAGGACAAACATTATATGGTCTCATTTATTTGGGGAATATAGTGAAAGGGAATAGAGGGGAAGGGAGAAGAAATGGGTAGGAAATGTTAGAAAGGGAGACAGAACATGGAAGACTTCTAACTCTGGGAAACGAACTAGGGGTGGTGGAAGGGGAGGAGGGCGGGGGGTGGGGGTGACTGGGTGGCGGGCACTGAGGGGGCACTTGACGTTTTGAATAACTTGGTGTTATTCTGTATGTTGGCAACTTGAACACCAATAAAAAATAAATTTATTATTAAAAAATATATATATAGTGTCCTTCTTTGTCTCTTGTTATATAGTCTTTGTTTTATTTTTTTTTTTTTAAATTTATTTTTGTTTATTTATGATAGTCATACAGAGAGAGAGAGAGGCAGAGACACAGGCAGAGGGAGAAGCAGGCTCCATGCACCGGGAGCCCGACGTGGGATTCGATCCCGGGTCTCCAGGATCACGCCCTGGGCCAAAGGCAGGCGCCAAACCGCTGCGCCACCCAGGGATCCCTAGTCTTTGTTTTAAAATCTATTTGTTCAATATAATATTGTTAAGTATTGCTCTCCAGGCTTCTTTTGACATCCATTTGCATGATAGATGTTTCTCCATCCCCTTACTTCAATCTGCAGATGTCTTTAGGCCCAAAATGAGTCTCTTGTAGGCAGTATATAGAGGAGTCATTTTTTTTTATATCCACTCTATCATGCTGTTCTTTTGATTGGAGTTTTTAGTCCACTTATATTCAAAGAAATTATTGGTAGATATGTATTTATTGTCATTTTATTTGTTTTGTGGTTGTTTTTAAAGATTTTTCTCTGATCCTCTCTTGTCTTTCATGGTTTGCTGATTTTCTTTAGTCATATATTTGCATTTCTTTCTCTTTATTCTTTGCATATTAATGGGTTTTGATATATCATATCTTGTCTATAACCACTTTTACATATAGTAGCCTTCATTAAGTTGATGGTTGTTTTTTTTTTAATTTTTATTTATTTATGATAGTCACAGAGAGAGAGAGAGAGGCAGAGACACAGGCAGAGGGAGAAGCAGGCTCCATGCACCGGGAGCCCGACGTGGGATTCGATCCCGGGTCTCCAGGATCGCGCCCTGGGCCAAAGGCAGGCGCTAAACCGCTGCGCCACCCAGGGATCCCAAGTTGATGGTTGTTTAAGCTTGAATCCATTCTTTGCCCGTCTTCTCCCCATATTTAGGTATATGTTGTTAGATTTTATATGAAAAATGTATATGAAATACTTTTATTTCATGGGTTCCTTGACTGATTTTTTTCAAAGATTTTATTTATTTATTCATGACACACAGAGAAAGAGAGTGAGAGAGAGAGAGAGACAGGCAGAAGGAGAAGCAGGCTCTGTGCACGGAGCCTGACGTGGAACTCTATCCCGGGTCTCCAGGATCACACCCTAGGCCAAAGGCAGCGCTAAACTGCTGGGACACCGGGGATGCCCCCTTGACTGATTATTTACAAAAATATTCATTTTTACTGCTTTTGTGTTTCCTACCTTCATACTATAATTTTTTATTTTTCCTTTCCACTCAATCCTCTTTAATATTTTTTTCAGAGCTAGTTTGTTTAGTGGTCATGAACTCCTGTAGTGTTTGTTTCTCTGGGAAACTCTTTATCTCTTCTTCTATTCTGAATGATAGCCTTGCTGGATAGAGTATTTTTGGCTGCAGATTTTTCCATTCAGCACTTTGAACAGAAAATTCCACTTTCTTCTGGTTTGGAAAGTTTCTGCTGAAAAATCCCGTGAGCCTTATAGGTTTTCCCTTGTAAGTTACTCTTCTTTTGTCTTGCTGCTTTAAAATTGTTTTCTTTTTCTTCTTTTTTTAAGTAGGCTACATGCCTAGTGTGGAGCCCAATGCAGGGCTTGAACTCATGACCCTGTGATCAAAACCTGAGCTGCAATCAAGAATTGGATGTCTAACCAACTGAGCCGCCTAGGCACCTCTAAAAATTTTTTATCACTATATTTTACCAATGAATTAGAATATGTCTTAGTGTGGATCTGCTTTTATTGATTCTGAGGGGAGTTTTCTGTGCCTCCTAAATCTGGATTCTTGTTTCCTTTCCCAGATTGGGGAAGTTCTCAGCTATTATTTCTTCAAATAAATTTTCTGCCTTGTTTTCTCTCTTCTTCTTCTTCTGAGATTCCTATAATATGAATGTTACTATATTTGATGGAGTCACTGAGTTCCCTAAGTCTATTTGTGTGTGTGTGTGTGTGTGCTTTATTTATTTATTTATGAGAGACAAAGAGAGAGAGAGAGAGGCAGAGACACAGGCAGAGAGAGAAGCAGGCTCCATGCAGGAAGCCTGATGTGGGACTCCATCCCAGGACTCCAGGATCATGCCCTGAGCCAAAGGCAGACACCCAACTGCTGAGCCACTCAGGTGTCCCTCTATTTTTGTTTTGAATAATTCTTTTTTTCTCTCTTTTGTTCAGCTTGATTTCTTTCCATTACTCTGTCTTCTAGGTCACTAATTTGTTCCTCTGCTTCTTCCACCCTGCTGTTCATTCCATCAATCATGTTTCTCATTTTGTTTATTGCACCCTTTATCTCTGCTATACTATTCCTTATCTCCAGGCTTTAAGCCCCGATGGTTGCCAGAAGTCACAAAATTTGGCACTTCTCATGTTCCAAGTAATTGCTATGGGGAACTGTTTTCCCTGTGTGCTCTCCCTATGCATTAATCTGTCTCTATGGGGCTCCCTCCTGCAGCAGCCATGATCTGCTTCTCTCCCAAACTGCATCTCCACACTTCCTACCTTCTTCAATGTGGCTTTTTCTCTCCTTTTAGTTGTGGAGGTTGTTCTGCCAGTCTTCAGGTCAATTTCTGGGGGGTTTTAGGATGATTTGATAGTTATCTAGTTGTGTTTGTGGAACAAGGTGGGACTAGGGTCCTCTCACTCTGCTACCATCTTCCTAACTCCCCTATCTTATTTTTTTTAATGCATTTCAAAGTAACTTGCAAAGAACACTTCCCTCAAAATACTTTGTCATACACATCATTAACTAGAGCTTAATATTTGTTTACAGTTGTTTGTGAGATAAAATTTATGTAGCATAAAATGCAAAAATAATGTTATAGTTGATGAATCTGACAAATGTGTACCTGTGAAACCCAACCCCTATCAAGTTGTAGAATATTACTTTAACTCAGGGAGTGCCCTTTGTTCTTCCCCTGTTAATCCCAGCCCACACTCCCCTAGAGGCAACCATAGTTCTTTTTTTTTTTTTTTTTTTTAAGTATATACTAGTTTTGCTTGTTCTGGAATTTTGTATAAATAGAATCACAAAATATTTGCTCTTTTGTATACTTCTTTCACTTAGTATAGCTTTTTTTGGTGTTTGGGAGGTTTTCATTTGTTTCATGACGTTGTGTATATGAGTATTTTGTCATTTTTTTGCCCAGTAGTATTCATTTTTTACCATACCATAGTATCTTTATCCATTCTCTTATGGATGGACTCCTAGGTTGTTTCCAGTTTTTTTAAATTATTGTACATTATCCTTGTACGAGTGATTTTGTGGTCTATTTTTCACTTTTCTTGGGTAAATACCTAAGTAGAATTTCTGGGTCATAAAGAAGTTGCATGCTTAACCATTTAAAAAACTTTCAGACTGTTTTCCAAAGTGGCGATACCATTTTACACATGCACCAACCAACAATAAATAGTTGTACTAGTTGCTCCATATTCTCTTCAACATTTGGTGATAAAAGGCTTTTAAACATTACACATTCTAGTGTGTATTAAATGTTACCTCATTGTGGTTTTAAATTGTATTTCCCTGCTGCTGAATACATTTTCATGTCTTTATTATTTAATGGCCATTTGTACATCTTCCTTTGTGAAGTATCTCTTCAAATATTTTGCTTATTTTTATTTGGTTGCTTTTATTTTTTTTGTAATTATGTCTTTGGTAAGATCCAACTTAAATGAACTCCTTTAAGTCCATAAAGCAAGATATCTGAACCATGCTGCACCAAGTCACAGTTTTGGTCATTGTATGATGACCAAAGTATAAAAACTTTAATTTCCCATTGATAAAAACTAAAACTTAATTTTTATCAGGTCCTTTTTAAAACAAATTAACATTTTCTCCTCCTCATATTGACCTTATATATACAGTAAGTAAATACAAGTGCTGAACTTCTTGATAAATGTTAAACTCCCTGGTCTATGCACACATTTCTGTAAAATGATATATACCACTCCCCCGTCCACTCTAAATCAGTGCTTATAATCTTTTTTTCTAGGTTCTCTGAACTTCTGAGTTCAAACCCTAGATCTCTGCATAACTTTCTAGACGACTGGGCAGCCCCGGTGGCTCAGCAGCTTAGTGCTGCCTTCAGCCCAGGGCATGATTCTGGAAACCCAAAACTGAGTCCCACATCAGGCTCCCTGCATGAAGTCTGCTTCTCCCTCTGCCTGTGTCTCTGCCTTTCTCTCTCTCTCTCTCTCTCTGTCTCTCTCTCTCTCTGTCTCTATGAATAAATAAACAAAATATTTTTTTTAAAAAGTGTAAAAAAAAACTTTCTAGACAAGTTTCTGGTCTCTTGTTTTCTAGAAAACAAATCTTGACCAACCTTAGATGTGAATCAGCCCTTCCAGACTACTCTTCTAGTTATTCTTAAATTATATATTACTTATTCTATCTGATTTCCTAATGATATTGCTTGCTTTGAATACTCAGTACACACTCAGCAAAGATACATGTCATCTAATATCTTAAGGACATTAATAAAAGAACAGTAACAAAATGAATCAAACAGTTATCTAGAGAAAAAGATGAGAAACGTGAAATGGCTAGAACTCCTTAGGTTGCAGAGTAACAGAAACCCAGCTTGAATTAGATTAGGCAAATGAGGAAATGTATTGGTTTGAGTGTTACAAGAAGGGAAGGACTACAGATGGACCTCAAAGATAGAGATTTGAATATAAGCAACTTTGAAACTAGAAATCTAGGTCCCACCAGGATTTTCTGTCTCTTCGTTGTTTTTTTCTCTGAAGGTTTATTTTTTTTTCTTTTAAACCAGTTGCAAGTATATGATGAGGAAATTGGCTCCCAACAACTACCATACTTCATCTCAGCTTTACCACCAGAGAACAGTCTATGCTCTCTGGTCCCTAATTCGAAACTTCAAATGATGAGTTCTGACCACTTTTCAGCCATCAAATGTGTCCTGGTTCAAAGTCTATCAAAGGAACATGACAGCTCACATCCAAATCAACTGTCTAAAGGGCAAGAAGGAACATTTTCCCAAAGGGGTGAATAATGTTCCCAGGAGAAAAGTCAAAACTGTAGACAGACAAAATAAGATTCACTACAAATAGCATAACCAGAGACCCAAAAGGCCTTCTCAGTGAAGGAAGAGGAAGATGCTGAAAGGAAGAGAAAGTCTAAGGGAAATACTTAATGTGGGTTGATGAGAGCAAAAAATCTATTTATGAGGGGGCACCTGGGTGGCACAGTCAGTTGAGCATCTGGCTCTTGGTATCAGCTCAGGTCATGATCGCAGGGTCCTGGTACAGGGGGCTCCATGCTCAGTGTGGAGTCTGTGTGATAGTCTCTCTCCCTCTCCCTTTGCCCTTCCCCCCACTTACACACACACTCTCTCTCACTCAAATGGATAAATTTTTTTTTAAGTTCGTGAGGAGACAGATTTCTTTCAAGTGCCTTTTGTCAGATACAATCTTTTATCTTATTTTCAAATACAATCTTTTAGATAGACATGCAATACTAATCCTAAAATGTCTAAGATCCTCACTTCCCGTATCTAATAAAAACACCCGATGTAATACAGACCAAATCCTAATCCACTTAATCCAACTATCCCCAGTGTATTTGTGTGCTGTTCTTTCCCAACTAATATGCCAAAATACTACACTAGATTTTGTGCTGTCCAATAAGCTCAATCTCCTACTTTCTGACAAAATTATAAGTAAACAAAAAGACAGAAATCAGTCACAACATTAAGATTCATTATTTGCTTAAAACAAAAATAATCGCCTTTAAGGTGGGTTGCATTTATTCTTAAACAACACCATTATATCACAGATGATTTGGAGAGAAAATTCAGGAATAGTTGAACAAACAAGAATTCGGTTGCATTTGGCTAAAGCTTAGTAATTTATCCCACTCTACATGGCTAGGTTAAATATCCAAAATAAATTTTTTTCATTTTTATTTTGTTATTAATACCCAAAACAAATGTACTCATGTGCTGAATCCAAAAGTCACTTAATTTTACTCTTATTTCTCTGTATTGCACATCCTCAGCAAATGATTGTTAAATAAGTAATACAGGATTCACAGAGGCAGAGAGAGAAACATAACTCATCCTTGAGGGAGGAGGTCGAGAAAAGCTTCATGAGTTCACTAAGGGGATAAGGCAGTTAAAGGAATAACATAGACAAACACAGAGGTCTGCACAAGCATGAGAAGCCAATTAGTTCACTGTACTGAGAAGGAAGACTACAAACAGGAGAGCAGGAAGAGAGATACAGTACAAAAAGTTGGCAGAGGTCAAATCCTAAAGGGCTTTATAAGCCATGCTAACAAATTAGATCTTCATTCAGTAAGTGATAGGAAGCCCCTTAAGATTTTTAAGTTGGGAGTGGGTGAAGGAGAAGAAAAAAATAATCATATTTTCAGTTTTCACATTTTACAAAAAATCACACTGAAAGCATTAAGGAGATAAATGGAAGAGATCTAGGCCAGCAGCTTAGGAGAGCAATTAGAGGTAAGTATTATATTAATTCATGGGGTAAATGATGAAAGGTCTAAATTGAGAGATTCCAAAAGAACTTCATCAAAAGAAATAATAGGATTTGAATCTTGGAAAGAGAATAAAGGGCAGAGACTAGAAATACTATCAAGTCCTCAGCCAAATATATGTTTGTGTCACAATCCAAGAAAAAATGCATACTAGCTTAAAAAATTGACATATGACATAAAGGGATGATTTGTTGCATGAAAAATATAAATAGCTAAGCATATATGTGTGTGTGTGTGTGTGTGTGTGTGTGTGTTTGTATATGTGTGAATACATATACAATAGAAGTTGTGGTTGATTCACTTGGAGGAGGATCCAACATTTGACAGAGCAAACCCCTCAAAGGACCATGAGTGGAAACCCTCTGCTATCAACTCAAGTGGGTAATGAGTATGGGAAGAGAAAGGTGGCATAACTCACATAGGGCCAAGTGAAGGCCAAGTGGTAACCTGAATACTTCTTGGTATACCACTTGGTATACCACTGGCTTTGATAACTAAAGAATGTCCTGAAGGCTTTTCTTGAAGAGCCTGCATTTTGCTCAGGTCATGAAAGACATCCATGATGCAGTGAGTCGACGGAAGGAGCAGAGCCAACAACTGCTGGTATGGAGCTGAATGCCATAGGAGAGCAGCAAGTTTTGGCATGAGAATTCTATGACAGTAAGAAAGATCCTAAAACTTACTGTGGACGAGTAGCAAAATAGCTTGAATGGCAATGTAGAATTGTTTACACTACGTAACTGTAACACTTAGGAATGGACCCATTTACTGACATATTTCTTGACTTGGCAAATCTCTGAAGAGAAAAATAAGTCTCACCCTTGGGCTCTCAAATACACATTTCTTAGAGTTGATCTAGAGATACTGCAGGAGACCTATAAAACCTATCCAAACCAGGGACTTATATGACAGTAAGTCAT
Organism: Canis lupus baileyi; assembly: GCF_048164855.1. NCBI lineage: Eukaryota > Metazoa > Chordata > Mammalia > Carnivora > Canidae > Canis > Canis lupus. Next base: position 58,553,361 of record NC_132847.1, read on the forward strand.
CAAAATATGTCATGTCATACTTTGATTCCTCAGTCCTCAGCATTCACCTAAGATGTTGTTCAACAGGTACTGGAAGATGGCCAAGGAGTGTAGACACCAAACAGTCTTAGAATATATTCAGACTTATCAAAACAGGGGCGCATAGGTGGCTCAGTGGTTGACCGTTTGCTTTTGGCTCAGGTCGTGATCCCAGGGTCCTGGGATTGAGTCCTGCATCAGGCTCCCTATGGGGAGCCTGCTTCTCCCTCTGCCTATGACTCTGCTTCTCTCTCTGTGTCTCTCATGACTAAATAAATAAAATATTTTTTTTAAAAAGAATATATTCAGACTCATCAAAAGATGCCTGGAAGGGGGCACCTGGATGGTTCAGTCAGTTAAGTATCTGACTCAGTTTTAGCTCAGGTCATAATCTCAGGGTTATGGCTCCTCTCTGGACATGAGGCTTGCTTAAGATTCTCTTTCTCCCTCTCCCTCTGCCCCAGTCCCAATCTCTCCATCTCAAAAAAAAAAAAAAAAAAAAGGATGCCTAGAAGGATAGTATTTGTTTGCCACTTTTTCAAGAACAAAGTTGTAAGTATCCTGGGTGTCAAATTCCATAAAGATCTCAGCTTGTGTTCAGGAAGACCAGTAGTAACAATGATGATAGCTAGCATTTATTGAGTACCTACCATGTGCCAGGCTCTATGGTAAGGACTATACACATATTAGTTCATTTAATTCTCACAACAGCCCTGTGATAAATAAAGAACACTTACAACAACTTCTCTTACAACAACTTCTATAAAGTCACATAGTAAAAAGTAGTAGAGCCAGAAGTCAAACCCAGATATTATTGGTTCCATTGATTATGTTCTTTATTTTATGCTACCTTGTCTGTTCTACTGAGAGCTTTGTATGGTTATACATGATGAGCTTACTAAAGTCACAGTTATCTTGCTAAAAAAGGTAAACACCATTCTTTTTCTTATTAAAGAAAACCAAGATAGATCCGGTGGGAGACATGGAAAATCGATCCATCCTCCACCATAAGTATTGCTGTACTTGAAAAGAATTTGAGCCTTTGGTTCTGTAGCAGTAGAAACACCAGCTTTCAGCTCCATAATACACCATCCTTGTGATAGCACAGAACATAAAGGGCCAGGGAAGCTCTTCGGCCTTCCCATTGGAGAATTCTTATCCATATATGGTAGAATTTTTCAGAATTCCTGGCAGAGGTAGAAAATGGGATAGCATATAGCCAGGTACCAAGAAAATATTGGTGGAAGAAATTTGAAGTGAACTAAAAGGTGTCTGGAACAAATTTAGGGAGAAATTAAAATAGTTTGGACATCTAGTGAAAAGCAAACCCCAGGCACTCTTGGTTTACTCTTCAGACACAATTTAAGGGGGGGCATTCTCTTTAGAATGTTGCCTTGCAAATAAGGACATCTATGGATAATGTCCAGGCTTTTGAGTCATAGAGAGCTTGGCCTGCCAAACCCAGGCTTCATCCACAGAGCTGCCAATACTTCATTGTGGAAACTGGATTCTTTGGCTAGGAATACCTCTGAAATGCAGAACACCTTTTCCTAAACTGAGACCTAAGAGGTAGTAAGGGTCAGAAGTCAGCTGTCCCTTTGTGGAGTTAAAAGTGTGGACTCCCAGCAGCAGTGAACACATATATACACACTCACACTCATACACACACATGTATACACACACCCTAGAAGAAACAGGTGTATCAGTAGCATTGCCTCTAACCAGAGGACAAGTTCTACCAATTCAGAAAAGTGATAAGGGTTTCGGTATCATTTCAGTGTGAAAGCCTCGCCTGAGGCCTCCTTGGAATTTAGCCAAGAAAACTGAGTCATTCCATTCCATCTCCTGGGCAAGAGGCCAGAATGATCACTGACCCTCACCTCACGCTGAAGCCTATGGACATCACTGATGGCATTCCCATCTGCTGTCACAGCAGGATAAAGAATAACCAACAATTACAATGCACTTTGAAAACACAAAATATCTAATAAAACTTGCATTTTTTTCTGGAATCACTTTCCATTTCAACAACCAAAAAAAGATACTCTGCCTATGTCTGTGACAATTCTGTCCGTGCAGTCTATGACTACTAAACCTGCATGTGAAAATGACACCGAAAGGCTGTGATCATTTTATTTGGCCCCTAAAGGTCACAGCTGAAATTCAATATAAAGTGCATATTTGATCCCATTCACAAAGATACATAAGAATATTATTTCACTACTACTTTTCTTAGAGTTCTGCTCAAAAATGAATCCTCAGAAATGCAAAGCTTCATCTTTAAAACGATTTATAGAAACTTGAGGGACTGTCTTGAGACCTGGAAATAAATTAAATATTTCTTAAAACATTTCAAATAATGTTCTCATTCCATTTCCAGAAATGATTGATTACTTTTGAATGTAATAATTTTCCAGACTATCTTCCACAACAATAGCTTTCACACTAAAAACTGGACCTTCATTATAGAATGAGCACAGTGACAACTGAGTTTCTATTAGATAAGTTAATTGGCAGTTATTTTGTATAAGTCAGACATTTAAATATTTACATGAAAAACCAGAATTGCTTAAAAATTTGAAAAAGCATTTCTTTTTTTAAAAGATTCAGATGGAGGGGCAGAGGAAGAGGAAGAAGCAGACTCCCTACTGAACAGGGAACCTGATGCAGGGCTCAATCTCAGTCAGCACTCTGGGATCACGACCTGAGCGGAAAGCAGACGCTTAACCAACTGAGCCACCCAGATGCCCTCAAAATTTGAAAAAATATTCTTATACACACACACTATACTATTACTGAATCATTTCCTATGACTCACTGGCCAGCTATCGTATTTATTCAACATACATAGGCACTGATCTTTGGTTGGGTCAATTTTTTATTTTCCAGATTCAGTCAAATTTCAGATTTAACCAGTTCCCTAAACTAACCTTACAATCAACTGTCACATCTCATTTCATGCAGAAAGAAGGGGGGAGGGAGACTCCAACAGATTCATGAGTAAGTTGCTTGGAATTAAACTCTTTATTTGTAAAATAGCGTGGGTGGGGGAAGGAGGAACTCTGTGAAATTCTTTTGAGTACTACTACTTGAAATAGTTTTCATTTTCTTGATTCATCTCTCACCTTCCCATCCTTATTTATCTCTATTACCACTCAAACATCCTCTTATTTACCTCTTATTAATTCCCTGTTCCATTCTCTTTAGTGGCCTTTTAAGACTTTCTCTTCCTCTATGTTCCTAAAATCCCCAATCACAAGACTTCACTTCTAGCCTGTTACTTTTCTGAGAAAATAGAAGCCATCTGAGGTATTTTTCTTTTTACTCTTCCCCTCTGAATTCCTCTGTATTGTAAATTGTATTCTTCCTTCCAATCTTTGGCTCCAGCATGAAATGTCTTTCATTCTGGTTAACATTATGCTCTTTGGCTTTACACTTAATCATAAACCCTCCTCTCCTTACATCCTTGCTTCTTCAATTCTCTTCCGTGATTTTTTTATCTTACTTTTAATCTTTTAAAATTAAAAAATTAATGAAGGACATAGAGAGAGAGGCAGAGACATAGGCAGAGGGAGAAGCAGCCTCATCTCAGGGAGCCTAATGCAGGACTCAATCCCTGGACCGGGATCACGCCCTGAGCCGAAGGCAGACACTCAACCACTGAGCCACCCAGACGTCCCTCGATTTTTTTTCTTTTCTTATCAGCCCTTCAACACACAAATAATTAGAAGAGGAATTTACATTTGTTTCCTATATGTCTTCATTAGCCCTTTACTCACATATGCCTCTAGAATCACAATGAGCTCCATGTGAAATCCAACTTCATTCTCTCAAGCTCTTACATTATTTAACACTGCAGATGAACCTTGGTTCCCTTGGTTTTATGACCTTATAGTACACTGTTTCTCCTAAGCATGTCCTGGCCATGCCTCTTCTTGTCCTTCCTTCTCCTGCCCTATAACACCAAGTATTTCCCCATAGTTTGACCCTCAGTCCTCCTCTTTATACTCTCTCACTCTATCCTTTAATAATCTAGTTCTTTGGGGGGTTCTTTTGACATCTGGATCTCCAGTCTACAAGTTCTCTCTCAAGCTGTTCCACACATACCTCTACCGGGAAGACAACGTCATCCATAACACCAGGGACTCCTCAAAGGCACAAACCAGGTTTTATTTATTTTTGTACTTCAATCTCTCACCTCCACCATAGAAAGGCAGAAATAGGGGAGTAGGAACTCAATAAAAGCTACTTAAGCTGAACAAAATAGTTTTCCCACCTGCACCTGAAACTGAACAGACACTGACAAAACAGCTGTCCAGCCCTCTATAACCCAAAACACCCAGCCTCTTAACTTCCCTATTTCTCTTAACTTCTAACATCCAGGCCTTAAAACCTCAGCTCCAACTCTGACATGTTCCTTTTCCTTGTCTCCTATATCCAATAAATTATCATATGTCATTGATTCTTCCTTTATGATGTTTTTACATCTGTTTACTCCTTTACCTTCTTTCTGTCATACCTTCAATTCAAGGCCTTAATTACACCCTACCTATCTTATTTTAACAGATTCCCAAATCAGTTTCTTCATTTCTTCTGCATACCAATTCTAGATTACTCTTCATTTAATACACTTCTAATACTAGTCTGCATCTCAGAAATGGTTAGGATTGATCCTTTGCCCAGCAAACTACAAATGTCTTGCTCTAGCATGGAAAGTTCTTCCTAATATGATCCCAAAATACCTGTATGTTTGGAAGCACCAGAGATCTACTCAAGCTACTTTAAGAGAAGAAAACATTAAAAAAAAAAAAATTCGTCTATCAACTGATAGCTGTCAGAAAACGAGAAAGATCTAAAACTGAGCCACTCTCTCTCTCTCTCCCTACCCATGTCACTGCTTCTCCTTTCAGTTTCTCTTCTCTCTATCGCCCTGCTCCCTCTGCTTATTCAGTTTCCATTCCCTCATGGTTTCAGCTAGCACACAGCACAATATGACCACTCCCAGACCTTTTCTACCTTGGCCATTCTCAACACTTCCTTGTAGTTTCTGCCCATACTGCTAATTGGTTCAGTCTTTGATTTCCCAGTTCTAAATTTTAAAGAGGCCAAAAGGCCTAGTCCATCTTTTCATGTTGACCACAGCTATGCCACAGAACAGCCTATGGACTGTCTATCCTTGGATCAGATGCCCATCCTCTTCCCATCAGCTGTGAACCAATGACATGGGGGAAGGGCAGGATAACAGGTTCAGAGAGTGGACCCTTTGGAAGCAGACCTGTGGGCAGAAATTCCTTTAAAAGGAATCCTTTTCTGCAGGGCAGGCAATGATCAACATCTCTAAGACATTACCTTTCCCTGCTCTGTTCTACATACACACCCTGATCCTATCACAGGATTTACCATTTCACACTCAATCCATAATTGTATAATTGTATCTCTTTGCTCAAGTTGTTACCTCCACTTAGAATAATCTCTGCTATCACCTTACCATCTTGAAATCTACCATCCAAAGGACACAACAGACATAAAATAAATTCACAAGTCAATACACAACAAGAAAAAGAAGCTATGAAAAATTATTTGAGCACACAAAAAAATACTCAAAATAGGTGCATTTTTTGTCAAATGAGCAAAAATAAATATTGAATGCTTAATGTACCTTATGATGACAGTTTCTTGTCTTCCAATAGAATATAGCTAAAAGGAAACACATTTAATTCCTGTCAAAATTTCACAAAGATGTCCAACTATAAATAAAAAGAAGAAAAGCACACCTAATATCAAGAATTTTAAAAATAATAGCGCTAGATGAAGTAATGTTAAGAACACAATAAAGCTGTTGGCCTTAAAAATAGCTGATGATATTGCAAAAATACTAGGACCCTCTTAGGAAACAATTGACCAACTTGATTCACTCTGGAATATACAGGAAAACTAAATTACTTTTCATTACTGTCAACTAGAGAAAAATATTTTTAATATTTTGGTTTGGGTACATATCCTTCCATACCTTAATATGTATATATTTTTCTTTTTTGAAAAAGCTTTGGGTCAAACTAGATATACTGTTAGATATTCACTTTGTTTTTTCTTATATCATGAGCCTCTGTCTATGCTATTAACAGTCTTCAAAAACATTATTTTTAGGAACTCCTAGGTGGCTCAGCAATTGGGCACCTCCCTTTGGCTCAGGTCATGATCCTGGGATCTGGGATGAGGTCCTGCATTGGGCTCCCTGCATGGAATCAGCTTCTCCCTCTGCCTGTCTCTGCCTCTCTCTTTCAGTCTGTGTCTCTCATGAATAAATAAATAAATCTTTAAAACACACACACATACACACACACACACACATTATTTTTAATGGTTGCATAGTAGTCCATCATATGAATAGATAAAAATAGATTTTTAACATAAAAATTCCTTAATGCTAGAATTCAGATTTTGTCTCCTTTTTCATAATTACTAATAGACTGAAATGAATATCCTTACATATAAATGTCTTGTACATTATCTCTGATATTTTCTTAAAATAAGTTCCCAGAGATATACTTGATAAGGCAAAGAATATAACCATTAAAAAGGTTTTAATAAGGGGTGCCTGAGTGGCTCAGTGGGTTAAACATCTGCTTTCAGCTGAGGTCATAATCCCAGGGTTCTGGGATGGAGCCCTGTATCAGGCTCCCTGCTCGGTGGGGAGTCTGCTTCTTCCTCCCCCTCTGCTACTCTCCCTACTTGTGCGTGCTCTCTGTCAAAAAAATAAAATCTTTTTAAAAAAAGTTTTAATAAAAGAACTTCCAAGTATCAATTTAACCAAAACTGTAATATGACAACAAGGAATGGGGGATGAGAAGGGAAGGGAAGGATGGTATAAGAGAGCTAAAGCTCCATCATCCACAGCAATAACCACTGCTACATAAAATGGGGGAAAAAAATTTAACTAGTGTAAGGGTATGATTTAGAAACAAGGAGGTAAAACAGCTAATAATGCAGAATAGTGGATAGGAATCAGATGTAAGAAAATATGACACAGAACATTGTTTTCATTATAAGTTTTGTTCTGACCTTTTAACCGTTCATTTGTATTGGTTTGATAAAAATACAAATTAAATCAAAAACATAAAACCAACAGTATAATTCAGCTGTAAAAGATGTAAAAGACAACAGATACACACTTCAGCTTCAGACCTCATGATTCTCATCATTAGGTAGAAAAAATCCTTTTTTTTTTTTTTGAAAAAATCCTTTTATGTATATATTGTCTATAAAAACCGTAAAAGTTACAATTTTGTGAATTCTTATTCAGAACCCTCTGTAAACAAAGCATGTTGACTAGGTGCTGTGGGAGGTCCTAAGAAATACTCCATCTTTCCATTCTCTCCAGAGAGAAGACAATTATTGTCAACACTAGAAATATTCTCTCCATATGACTCAGCTATGGAATGTCAGGAAACTGCCCATACAGAAAAGATCAAGTGTTCTCCCCCAAAATTTTAAATATAGAGAAAAACTAAGATTCCAATTCCTCGAGGTAAAGTTTAAGAAAGCTATATATTTTTCTTCAGGAAAAATACTTCCATTTTTCCATATCCCAAACACAATAGGCATCCCTCACTAAAATGTGTCAGAAAAATTGGAAAAATAAAAAGGAAAATTAGGATAGTGGTAATAAATAAAGTGTTAGAAATCTTCATTCTCCGGCAACTTCCTCACAGATCTTGTCATGTATACTTGGTAAATGTTTGGTTCTTCTTAGTTCATTTCATTGTAGGGCCAGAAATTTCCTCAGAATATTAGTACCTTCAGAAGAAATCATCATAGTGTCACCACACCAGTTCCCTTTCTTGATTCAGCTGATTTGAAGAGCATGTGTGCAGTACATAAGGAATCGGATGAGTCTCCACTGTCAATGGTTATTGAGTATCTCCCTCCCTCATATTATCTCCTACTAGTACATAAAGTGGAGCTAGTAGACCAAGAGTCCTGTCCCTTGCTCCCTCCCTAAAACCTTTCTCTGCCCCTTCCCCTCTTCACTCTTCATTTCTCCTTAACTCACTTTCTGTCTCCACTTCTCTTCCTCAAGCCTCATTTCTGGGTTTTCCCTCTCTCTCTCCTACCACTCTCCCACCCTTACCTTATCCACTCCAAACAACTGAAATGAAGAAGGAGAACCTTTCTTTTTCTTCCTCTATCTCCCTAAATGAAGTAGAACCATAAATTTTATTTATAGGTGATAGAAGTCCAGTAACAAAGACATCCAACAAAATCCAGCTAATATTTTAAGTATAATTCAGACTAAATTATTTGTAGGTTTATCAGAACTGCATGAACAATTTTCTCTTTGCAATTGAATGACTACCATTTTGGCATATTTATTTTTATTTACAATGGCAAACTAAATGTGTAGCTGCATTCTCTATGCCTATAGTTAATATGCTCCCTTCAAAATGTTTTGTCTAATGACCATTATACAACATCAGCATCCACTTACATATTGCTTCCTTCCCCAACTTTTACCAAAATCTACCCCTCTCCCCCAAATAGTGGGTATTTGGAAGGGAAAAAAGTGACTGTTTCCTATCTTCATCCAAGCCTCTATACTGGTCAACATGGATCTCTGTGCCAAAGAGTAAATTATATAATGTTCATTTCTTGGGAGTAGCCACTTCCAAATATCATACTGAGTAAAGTTCAAGTTCACATACTACATGAACCTTTAAACTCTGAAAAATGTGGCTTTGCATCCCAACAAATATGACTTTTGGAATGAACATTCCATCTTCCAGACAGAATGGAGATATTACAAGAAGAGCCTGGAAGGAGAGGATGAGATTAGTCTATCTGATGAATACATCAACTAATAAATGGGAGAAGATGCCAGAAATAGTTGGCTAAAAAGTAATACATCAAGCATTTATATTGTACAAGCTAGTCTTTACAGATAATCTAAATTTCAAAAAAGTATGTTCAAAATTATATTTGAAGTATAACAAATCCCAAAAATACCACCTTGAAACAGTCCTATAAAATAGGATGGCGCCCATGGGTCTAGGACTAAGGCAAAACCCATAGCCAATATTTGTTGATACTCCAAACTGTTGAATAGACGTAGTACATAAGAGCATAAGTACCAGAATGACCGGGACAAACTGCTCCCACTTGGTTTTTCTAATTCTTTTTCAGTATTATGGGCTAATGAATTCACAATTTATGAAAAAAACTTATTACAAGTCCACTATATGCTAAGCATCATGCTAGAGAATTTAGGGCATTTCTCTGCCATAAATGATCGGACAAAATATTAAAATTCTAAGTAAAGCCAGGATTAGTATCACCTTGGGCTCCAATAGGAGTAGGCACAGTACTATTACTGATCCTATTTTTATTCAATATGTTGGCATTTCATTCATCATGGATTTTTTGCATTATTTTTTAATATTGCATTAAAATGTTATTTAATCTTGATTACTGAGTTTTTCAGTGACCCTTTAAATTTTGCACCCTGGGCAAGTGTCTCACACTCCTCATCCTAATCCTGGTCCTACCTAGAGTTTACAATCCATGCAAGGGGTTGGAAAACTTTTCTATAAAGGACCAGATAGTAAGTATTTCAGGCTCTATGGGCCATGTCGTCTTTGTTAGAACTATTCAACTGTGCTATTATAGAGCTAAAACACCACCAATGATATGTAAATTTAAAAATGTGTTTTGTTCCAATAAAAATTTATTTACAAAAACACGCTGCAGGACATATTTGTCCCACAGACTGTAGATTGCCAACCCCTAATCTACACTAAATTCTCATTTAGTAGTCAAGCAATTCTCATTAATAAATTATCTGTAAATAGCTATAGCTTACCTTGAAGAGCCAATGGTAATAATATAACCAGTTTTGATCACAATTTTCCTAAAATGAACTAAAAAACTTATTTTTAATGTTTTATAATGCAGAAAAAAATTTAAAGAAAATTGAAAGCACCCATAATGACACTATTCCACAATTATCACTATTATAATTTTGGTGAATTGTCTTCAAGTCTTTCCTAAACATATTTTAATAAAGATAAGAGTATTGAGCAGGACAGGCATGAATATGCTGTGGTGACAAATTAACCCCTAAGTCCCAGTGGCCTAACTCAATTAAGGCTTATTTTTCACTCATGTTACCTGTCTATCATGGATCAGCAGAGTCCTTAGTCCATCAAGGACACAGACTGATTAGGAAATTTCACAATCCTGTAGCTACACCTGGAACATATGACCTCTTCAGTCACCTTGGGAAACAAAACAATATAGCTGGAAGATCTCACACCAGCTCTGCTATGCTTCAGCCCAGAAGTGACACACCACTTTCACTCACAGCCCATGTTCTACAACTAGTCATGTAACTATAGGTGGAAAGATAGAAATGTCAAGGACATAAAGTGAAATGTTTGATGGCCACCATTGTCCTTGTCACATTAAAAATCACATTACAGATATATATAAAATTTTATTCCCTTCTTTGCCCTTAAAATTATATCATAAGCTTTTTCCCCACATCATTAAATCTCTTCATAAACATATAGATATAATCCTTCATTACTCAGTCAGTTTTACTATCATAGCTTCTGCACAGCAAAGGAAACAATCAACAAAACTAAAAGGCAACCTACAGAATGGGAGAAGATATTTGCAAGTGACATATCTGATGAAATACCCAAAATATATAAAGAACTTAAACAACTCCATACCCAGGGACACCTGAGTGGCTCAGTCAGTTAAGCTTCCAACTCTTGATTTCAGCTTAGGTCATGATCTAAGGGTTGTGAGATCAAGCCCCATGTAGGGCTCTACATGGGGCATGGAGCCTACTTAAGATTCTCTCTCTCCCTCTCCCTCTGTCCCTCCTCATATCTCTAAAAACAAAAACAAAAACTCAACACCCAAAAAATGAATAATCCAATTTAAAATGGGCAGAAGACATTAATAGACATTTTTCCAAAGAAGACATTCAGATGGCCAACAGACACATAAAAAGACACTCAATATCACTGATCATCAGGGAAATACAAATCAAATAAAAACTACAATGATATATCACCCCACACCGGTCACAATGGCTAAAATTAAAAACATAAGAAATAACAGGTGTTGGCCAGGTTGTGGAGAAAGGGGAATCGTCTTGTACTGTTGGTGAGAATGCAAGAAAATAGTATTTACCCAAAGTATTGACCCAAAGAATACAAAAATACTAATTCAAAGGGATGCATGCACCTTTGCTATAAACAGCATTATCTACAATAGCCAAATTATAGAAGCAGTCCAAGTGTTCATCAATTAATGAATGGATAAAGAAAAAGTGGTATATATACACAATGGAATGTTAGTCATAAAAAAAATGAAATCTTGCCATTTGCAATGACATGGATGGAACTAGAGAGTATTATACTAAGCAAAATAAGTCAGAGAAAGACAAATACCATCTGATTTCACTGATTTGTAGAATTTAGAAAATAAAACAAACAAGCAAAGGGGGAAAAGGAGAAAGAGGCAAACCAAGAGACAGACTCTTAACTATAGAGAACAAACTGATGGTTACCAGAGGGGAGATAGGCGGGGGTTGGGTAAAATAGGTGATGGGGATTAGTGAGTGCACTTCTTGTAATAAGCATTGAGTGTTGTATGGAAGTGTTGAATCACTATATTATACACCTGACACTAATATTACACTGTATGTTAACTAACTGAAAATTAAATAAAAACTTTTTAAAAACTATTATAAACATTGCTATGTGAGGTAATTTTCCTAAGTACTTTATGCAGATATTGTCATCTAATTCTTGTAAGTAGTTTATGAGGGAAGTCTAATAGTACATCTACTTTACAGTTCTGCAAATAGAGGCCTAGTGAGTTGAAGTAAATTTTCCAAGCCACAGAGCCAGTAAGGGGTAGATCTGAGGCATATATAGGACTGTCAGACTTCATAGCCCATGCTCTTAACCAATGAGTGTGAACTAAAGGGCTGAGCTACAGTTCAAGTTTGAAACACAGCACTGCTGTGCTAGGCTATTGACCAGGAGGCAGATCATCACAGAAGTGGAAAAGGGTGCGTGAGACCATAAGGATTTGTTGTTACCGGTAATGTGGACAATAGAACAATGACAGATGAAAAATGGGACCCAATAGGATACTGGTCAAATTTTCTAGTTTTCTTCCTTTCTCTGTGAGGTATTTGGAAAAATTACTGATTTCTTTGAATTCATCAAGGTCCCTGGATTCTTAAACCATTTATGAGGGAGGGGGAATAATAAAGATACAGTGGACTCCACTACTCTGGCAATTTGGAGTTTATCAGATTTTAATTAAAAAAAAAAAAAGAAAAAAAAAGGAAAGCTGGCAGCCCTGATGAGATGCCACAAAGAACACAGGCAGGGCAGAAGCAGGGGAAGAAAAAGGGAAAAAAAAAACAGAAGAGTTATAAACATAAGAGTCTTCTTTAAAAATTTAACTATATCTAATCTATCTTTACTTAATGTGTGTTCTCTCCTTAAAGCAAGGATTGATATGTACAGATTTCTGTTGTACATAGTTTTTTGTATTCTTCATACATTTATGTCTTATCATAAAAATTCTAAAAATTGAGGGACTTGCTATATATAATCATGTATGTTAAAATTCTTAATGAACTGAAAGGTTTATATTTAAAAGGCACTATCAATATAATCATTTAAATATTACCACCAATAAATAAATAAATTAATTAATTAATTAATTAATTAATATTACCACCACAACTGTGTCTTAAAACTAAACCACATATCAAACTTAAGCATGCTGTCTTAGCCTGCTCAGGATGCTAAAACAAATATACCATAGACTGGGTAGCTAAAACAAAAAACATTTATTTCTCACAGTTCTGGAGACTGGGAAGTCCAAGATCAAAGTGCTGGTAGGTGTGATATATGGTTAGACCTTCTTCCTGCCTGGTTTATAAGCAGTCCTCTTTGCATGGGACCTCACATGATGGAAGGAGTGAGGGAGTTCTCTGGGCTCCCTCTATAAGAGCATTAATCCCAGTCATGAAGGTGGAGCCTCCCAAAGGCCCTACCTCCTAATGCTATCACATTGGAGGTTATGATTTCAACAATAATTTTGGGGGGAACACAAACATTCAGTCCATAACACACACTAAGTTCTGTTTTAGTAATAAGTCCATTCCTAGACTTACTATAGAGCAGAAAGACACATGAGAAATTTCTATTGGTCAAGTTTTATGTACTTAGAAGGTGTATTAGATGCCCAGGGCCACCATAACAAATTACCACAAACTTGGATGGTTTAAAACAAAATTTATTGTCTCCCAGTTCTGGAGGTTAGAAGTCTAAAATCAAGAAGTCAGCAGGGCCGTGCTCTCTCCGAAGGCTCTAGGGAAGACTCTCCTTGCTTATTCCTTTGTTTGGTGCTTGCTGGTTGGCACTCCTTGTCATTCCATAGCACATAGATGCATCACCCCAATATGTGCCTCCATCATCACATAGCATTCTTCTATATGTGTCTGAATTTCTTTTTATAAGGACACCAGTCCCTGGAGTAGAGCCCATTCTAATGTACTATGTCCTCATCTTAAATTGATTACATCTGCAAAGAACTTACTTCCAAATAAGGTTATATTCAAGGGATCTGGGGTCAGAATTTCAACATGTTTTGCCTGGAGGATACAATTCAATGCACAACAGAAGTCATAAAAGTGTTGTCATGTCTTCCTTGGAAGTATAGGTGAAGATGGCAGAAAGAGAATTACTCTTCACCAACTTTAGTGGAAGGCTCTGTGTTGAGTCATGAGAAATGTTTACCAGTAGATCCATATTCAAACAGTCTATCATATGCTTAACACATAGATTTTCAATCTTGAGTGGGTTTGGGGGAGCAAAACTGGGTACTTTTATCCCATATATAACAGTGTTTACCTAACAATCAATAAAAAGAGTTCCAGGTTCAAACAAACCATCTTACAAAGGAAATTTGGCAACCAACCCATTTGAAAGTTAGGAATTGCTTAGAATTTTGGCCATTACTCATTTTTCTCTCTTTTTTCTAAGGTTACGAGCTCTGTTATTTGATAACTACTATTTGTAAATGCTACTGGAACTTATAATAATCCCTGAACTAAAGGGTTAGCGACAAATATTAACAAATAATGATGATGATAATCATAACGCTGTTGATAATGTTAGCAATAAATCTAAACAGACATTTTTATGAATGTAGTAGCCTTCTGTTTTTATCATAAGTAAATTGTTAAAAGTAGATAACTACATTCAAGTGTTTATTATTTCTTACATAATAAGTACAGATAGAGATCCGGAGCTTATGTTAAAAATAAAAAAAAAAATTAACCAAAGCTCAAAATAAATATATTCAGTAGGGAACAATAGTCTTATAACAATGTAGCCTTTCGCAGAGCACCTTAGAGTGATGAATCATTGTACTTGATGATCTTAAACAAGTTTACATATAATTAGAGAGGCATGGAAGTTAGGGAGCTGGTATTGTTGTTTTACACAGAAACCTAGCACCAGACATCTAATAAACATTCAGACTTTGTATTTGAATTATGTAAGACTTACAACAACCTTAACAGAAAATAAAAATCCCTGGTCAAACTGTAAAATGATTTTTCACTTCCGTTTCTGAGTCACTTATTGCAAAAAGCAAGACAAAAATAAAGCACACAATCAGGAAAGGAGTCAAGCTAATTTTGTGTGATAGATAGATAGATAGATAGATAGATAGATAGATAGATAGATATTGTGTCTTAAGTGTATAATACACACATGCTTGTAATTTGAGTAATCTGGGGGAGGAATACTCACAAATATGTTGTGATATTGTAGTTTTTAAGCTTTTAATCTGCATTACTAACACTTAAAACTTTTAGAGACCAAATTTTATTTTAAATTATCCAGAAGAAAGAAAATTATCCAGGAGAGGAATCTTTGTGGTTTTAGTCATTTAATATATATTATGCTTTTCTTCTAAAAATTAAAATCTTGAATAAGATTGTTGTCTTCCAAGGTCCTGCCTTCTTATTACAAGTACCCTATCTTCATTAGGGTATTCTGCTATCTGGTTGTCCCTCCTCCACCTAAATACTGCAATCCTTACTACTTCAAACCCTTTATTTTTTAGTCTGTAACCCAGGACTCTCATCCCAATGCTTCTCTCCTAGGATGTGACACTATTAAGGCCTGATCTCAGCTTCAACGGATCACACTTCCAACAGAAGAGTGCTGACTAAGCCCTTAACAAAGGAGGAAGAACCAAACAAAACAAAAACCTTTCCTTTACCATATCAAACATGATTATAAGATTTGAACTTACAAAGTGATCCTTCAGCTGCCTCCAGCCCTCATACTTCCCCTCCCTTCAGGCTTTCTCTACCAGCCCTGAGAGCCTAATCACAGTTACATTGCTAAGACCTGGGGACCATTCTCCTGGGTTGCTAGGTTGCTACTTCTCATCCTCATGTCATTCAGCTGTGTAACAAGTTCTGTTTCCTCATCTGTCCTGAACCTACAAAAGAAAGACCTCTCATTTATAGATGAAACTATAAAAGCCTCTCTTCTTCATGAATCCTAGATAGCAAAGCTCCAGAATATGTGCCTATTTCTCCTTAAATCCTCAAACTCTCAAACAACTCTATCTCAACTATCAATTCTCACTGGTTCCTAAACTCCATAAAAATCTGCTTTTTTTCCACAGGAACCTTCTGTTGCTTTTCCTGTAACCCTGCTGGTATGAAACAGGAGGTAGAATGCTTTGATGAATTGGTCAAGTCCAGAAAAATAGGTGTACACCATGCCAGGAACCTAAGCTCAGAAAATTTAAGACATAATCAACTATTTGTGATGCTCTACTTAATAATAATAGTAGTAATAGATTGATTATGTTTCTTTGGGTCCTTCAGATGTAAAAGAACAAAACTCTAAATGGAGGCAGAAATCAGCCAGGATAGACAAATCCCAAGAAAGACATGATAGCCCTAGAGCCCTCATCTTTGAGCCTGAGCCCCCCGCCCCCCTCCCCGCCCAGCATGATCTAATATTTACAAAACTCAAATGGAGCAGACTGGGCAGGCAGGACCTTTGCCAGAGACCAACATATTCAAATGGGTAAGGTCACTTGATAAATAATATCTGGAAAATGATTCCAATTAAAATATTCCCCCCAAAATCTAAATATGCTCTAAATACAGTTCTATATGTAGATAGACATATCACTGTTAAAATGAAGACATAAACCACATTGGTGAAACTAAGCAAGAGAAATCATTAAGTCTTTGCCATGTTCAGTCTCACATTTCTGGCCACTTGCCTTGTGATGAACGAAGCTGATAATGGAAGAATTATATCCACAACCAGGCATTATACCCATGAGCTTGATACAAGGGCAACTTTGCTCACTTGGAAAATTAAATTTGCTGAATTAACAGCCCACCAGCCCAGTTGGAATGATAGTGTAGAAGGGCATTACTTAAAATAACAAATATGACATAATAACAACTAATGGCCCTATGAATGATATAGATGCAGATTTTCTTTTTTAACTCACCTCTCCCTGCTAATGAAACTGCACATAATAGGCATTGTATCTTCTCAAAACCAGTGGTGTTGAGCTTTGGCCATATGTGGAAAGAATAATATTTATAAATAAATTTGAATGAACTATAGCACTACTTGATAATTACATTCTGAAACACTGAGTTTATACTACCATGGAATAATCATGATACACAAAAAGAAATGCCTTAGGTAAATATACAAGAGGCTCAGTATCCATGTTTCCATACCCAAAAGCACTACGAAGCAAAAATCCCTTTGACATCCTTCAAATCAACAACAGAATTTACACATGATTATACTTATTATGTATATAAGTTTAATGTATGATAAAGATCACTAATTAGTGCAGAAAAGAATACACAATAAATGATGCTGTGATAAATTTGTAGCTGTATCTCATAAATAAATTTCAGATGGATAACAGATTTAAATGCAAAAATTTAACTTTATAATGCCTAAAGGAAAATATAAAGAATTTTATGTAAAAAAATGTACATTGGAAAAAAGTAATGGGAGTCATCTTAAAAGTTGTAAAAGTTTTTAAAGTGAAAGATTGATACATCTTTTTTCTTTCCTTTTTAAAAAATTTAATTGTGGCAAAATATACATAAAATTTTCCATTTTAACCATTTTTAAGTGTATAACTCAAGAGAATTAAATAAATTTATACTGTTATAAACCATCACACTATTTTCAGAACCTTTTCATCATCCCAAACAGAAACTCTACCCATTAAGCATTAACCTTCTTTTCTCTCCCCCCTGCCTCTCAGCCCCTGGTAACCTCTATTCTACTTATTATCTCTGTGGATTTGCCTATTTCTGTCTACTTTACATATATAGAATCATGTAATATTTTTTGTCTTTAAATATTATTTAATATTATTAAATATTAAATAAAAAAATAAAATTTTTTTATTTTATTTCACTTAGAATAATGTTTTCAAGGTTCATCCATGTTGTAGCATTTCAGGGTTTTCCTATTTTTAGTGGCTAAATAATGTCCATGTTATATAAATATCATACATACAGTGTTAATCCATTCACCTGTTGATAGACACCTGAATTGTTTCCATCTTTTGGCTATGGTGAATAATGCTGCTATGAACATCAGGGCACACATACCTGTTTTTTTATTATTTCTAGTACGTAGCTGGTATTGGAATTGCTGGATCATATAATAATTCTGTTTAATTTTTGAGGAACTACCAAACTGTTTTCTATTGTAATATCTTATTGTTTAACCTTTGCATCATCTGAACATACATCCCCTATTTTGTTATTTTTTCTTTTTTAATGTGTTAATATTTTTCCAATATTTTTATTTTTTAATTTTTTCTTGCAAAATACAAATAACATAAAATTTATTTTCTTAATGATTTTTAAGTATACAGTTCAGGGGTATTAATTAAGTACATTACACTGTTGTGCAACCATTACTACCATCCATCTCCAGAACTCCTTTCATCTTGCAAAACTGAAGTTTTGTTCTCATTAAACAATATCTTTCCATGAGCCCCTCTCCCCAACCCCTGGCAATCACCATTTTACTATTTAATTTTTTTAAAGCCTCACCCTCCCTGCATGCTCCAATCATTGGTAACCACCATTCTACTCTCTGTTACTATAAGGTCAGCTTTTTTATTTGTTTTTTGTTCTTTTTCACTTAGAATAATGTCCTCCAGTTTCATCCATATTGTCACAAATGACAGAATTTCCTTCTCTCTGAAAGCTGAATAATATTCCACTCTAAATATCACATTTTGTTTATCCATTCATCAGTCAACAAACATTTAGATTATTTCCATATCCTGACTATTGTGAATAATACTGCAATGAACATGGGAATGCATATATCTTTTAGAGATACTAATTTCATTTCCTTTGGTTATATACCCAGTAGTGTAATTACTAGGCCATACGGTAGTTTTTTTTTAATTTGTTGGGGAACTTCCATACTTTTTTCCATAGTGGCTGCACCAATTTACATTCCCATCAACAGTGCATAAGGATTTTTCTCCACATCCCCACAAACACTTGTTATCTTTTGACTTTTTGAAAATAACTATCCTAACAGGTATGAGGTGATATGTCATTGTGATTTTGATTTGCATTTCCCTGATGATGAATGATGTTGATCACCTCTTCATGTACCTGTGGCCATTTGTATGTCTATTCAAGTCCTTGGCCAATTTTAGAATCAGGTTACTTGGGCAGCGCCGGTGGCTCAGTGGTCTAGTGCTGCCTGCAGCCCAGGGCGTGATCCTGGAGACCCGAGATTGAGTCCCACATCAGGCTCCCTGCATGGAGCCTGCTTCTCCCTCTGCCTGTGTCTCTGCTTCTCTCTCTCCTCCTGTGTATTCTCATGAATAAATAAATAAAATCTTTAAAAAAAAAAAAAGAATCAGGTTACTTGTTTTTTTTACTATTGAGTTGTAAGATACTCTTGTATCTAAGTGTCCCTTATATATTTTGGATATTTGCTCCTTATCAGATATATGGGTTTGCAAATATTTTCTCACATTTCATAGGTTGCCTTTTCATTTTGTTGGTTCCATATATGCCAAAAGCACAAAATCAAAAAGTAAAAAGAAATGGAGAGAAATACAGAAATATGATGGACCAAGAGTCAATATAGCAAGAGCATACAAAGATTAAGAAAAATCCTAAAATTGTAATAAACCAATTACAAATGGCATAAGTAGATTCACAAAATTATAAATACAAACAGCTAATATATATGGTGGTGTATGTTAAACACGTATGATCAAAAATTTGAACAAGATTATTTTTGGCCTATCCAATTAGCAATAATTTTTTTAATGTTTGATTCTACTTCACCTCACCAGAGTTAGTAGAAAAGAAGGAAATGAGATCTGCTGATCACAAAGAAAAAATATTTAAAGATCCTTCTGGCAAAAAGAAAAGTGCCACAGGGAATTACCTCATCTCATACCCCAAGCAGCACTGCTGTCAGAGGCCCTGGAATGTTCCAATCCACAATCCCATGTTGCCCATCTTCTGAGATGTGTTCTAGACTTTATCTTTCAAATCCATAACTACCAAGCTTTCTTCTTGCTGAGATATGCCTAATTTTCAGTTATTTACATTCTTACTTTCACTCCTGATCTTGTATCTCCCAGTCTTTTAGATGGAGTCCCTAACTTCTGCTGTCTGTTGTCCTGAACTTGACTCCTTTTCCTGCTAACATGATAGATGCTAAACCTCCTCATATCTAGTAGAATTCCCAGCCTTTGCCTCCCCTGACCAATCTAATATCTTTTTATTCACACTGAAGTGGAATCATATAATCATATTGATAATCACTATCTATACCAAAGATAATAAAAGGAGCTAACTTTATGATATACTTCCTATGATCCAGGCATTATGTTGAATGCTTTACATACATTCTTCAATGGAGACTTCATAACCCTCTGAAATGGATAAGTAGTAGTATTTTTATTTTGCTTTGAGGAAGATGTTAAGTGACTCACCAGCCTCATATAGCTGCTGACTCTGGTCAAGTCAGCTTGATCCCTACATGTACTATACTGCCTCCCTCGGCTTTTATTACATGGAACACTTCTTGAAGACGATGGTTTGACTTACAGAAAGAAGTTCCTATTATAATAAACAATGTATATATAACATCCTACTGCATTTACAGCATCTAGCCAGGGAAATAAAATATTTTCTGGGAAACAAGTGAGTACTGAAGTAAACAGAGCCTTATATTACTTATCATAAATCATTATTTTCTATGATTTTTCTAGAAATATGAACTTGATAGATACAAAACAAAACTAAAATAAAACCATTATACCATCCCATAACAATAAAAGGCCACTAAATGACAGGAGAACATAGTCATATATAAAACCAGATATTAGTATGCCAGGATGTTGAATGGAACTTTTCCTATGGCCCCAGTACTGGCCCTAGAGTCTGCAGATGAAATCTAGCCTAGCCTCCCATATCTAAAGGGACAGATGCCTTTCCTCAAGGCTTAATAAGTAGTCAAAACTAAGACTATGACTAGGAGCCATCAACCCAACCCTCACACTTCTTCCCAGCTTGGGCAGGAAGAGGAGAGTGAATGGAATCCCCCAGCCTTGTTTATTATAAGGAAATTTTCTTTTCCCTCTCTTACAAAGCCAAGTTTGTTGGAGAGAGAGATGTGCTGCCCTAAAAACTCCTGGCAGACTTGGGGGCAACTACAGGAAAGGAGACCCACTATGCATCTCACCATGCTGTGAGTGGAGCACAGAAGAGCCTGGCATGTGAATTGTAGGGTGGGTTTGGCCTGAAGATGGGGACATGCACCTGTACACAGGGACTTGTGCCCACTTTTCCCTAGATTTCTGAAGGCAAGAGGCTTACTGGAGTAGCCTTGCAGAAGCACAAGGAAATACAGAGTAATAATCCTGGGAAGGGAAAGCTGTGTGGCACCTCCACCCCAGTTTCACGATAGAAGAAAACCCCAGTGGTTTCCCTTGGTCCACAGAAAGGACTATACAACAGATGATGGACAAAGAGACAAAAAGGGCTATCTGGACAGCCAGAACAAATGAGGTGACAATCTACCAGGGAGAAGGGAGGAGGTATGAACCATGGCTGAGTTGCCCCTCTCTAAGAAAGTCCTCACTGACAGTGTGGGCCAGGTTGAATAAGAAACCATCATATGGAGACCATTACATCAGCAAAGACTGCTAGAAACTGATAGAACCAGAGTGACCAGAGTATGTATGGGTACCTTTCCACAACTGGCAGGTAGTCAAGGGTGTAAGATTACTGTTACCTCCTCTATCCAAGAGCACCTTGCCCTAGTCATGAATTATCTACAGGACAGAGAGAGGGGAGGAAGTGTCTTAGGAGCTCATTGTATCTTTCTATCTATATCATCTATGTATTTATCTCTATGTCTATTTCTTAACACCTCTCTCGGTCTCAGGCTCTCTCCCCCACTCCCTCCCTCTTTTTCCAGTCCCTGCTTCCAACCCACTTTTTGGGTCCCTGGAGCAATGGGTTGGGGGAAAGTTTTAAATTGTATTGGACTGAACTTTATTCACCCAAAATGACCATTAGGTTTTGATACTTACTTAGATTCCATTAAAGGAAGGGAAAAGAAGGTTCTTTAGAGTTTAATAGAAAGAAGTCTCTGGAAAAAAGTTAAAGTGCTTAGTATTTACCACTGAGTTGTCAATCTGTAGATTATATTATACTACACTATACTGGAAGAACTCTTGCCAGAACCTTACCAAAAGTAACCCAATTTCCAGGACAATGTGCAAGAGTGACTGAGGTGAGCTCTAGTTTCTAATCTTTTTTGAAAAAAAAAAGTCATTTAATACAATTTCCATTCCATGGCATTCTATCACTAGAAATCAGGGCACCACAAGTAAAAAAATCAAATCAAAGACATAAGTCACATTTATGCACATCAGATAAACCTGAGATGGAACCTGCAGCCCCTCTCTGTGAGTCATCTCAATACTACAGAAAGCTGTGACCCTCTGTTTCCAGGAGGACCAGTCATACAGTTCTGCTGTGCAGATGAGTCATAAGAAACCTGGCCAACCGTACTTGACATCCTCAAAACACCTCCCTAGGAGCTGGCCATTTTCTTTCCATTCACTCTTATTCTTTTTTTTTTCCCTCATATTTCTTTCCAGAAGCCACCCTTATTTGAATTAGTATGACAAGAATATCCTACTTGCTGCCCTATGGAAAGGACAAGAAGACTTTCAAAAATCAGTACAACTACAAAATGATTCTACTATAGGATCCTTACTTATAAAAGTAAAATCGTTTTTTTTTTTTTTCTCCACCAGAAAACGGTCCAGATTCTCAACAGTCTCCAGTCTCAGCTTGGTACCATAATTGCCATAAATAAACTTCTTACGCACTAAAACCAGTTTTGCCCTTTTCCCAGGAGGCTTTTGTAAAGCTCAACATAAATTCAGCTATCTCATATGATGCAATTGTGATTTAGGAAAAGCCAAGACCATCATCAATACACAGTTCCATCCTCCCACACCAACAGCCCAATCTAACTGCTGCCAAGTCCCCAAACCCTGAAACTCCCACCCACAAGCTGCCAAACCCTCTGGTTGCCCTATCACTGGCAGATGCTACGATGCTCTGTCAGTAAAAGGTTTGTGAGAAACTGAAAAGTGTACAAAATCAAACAGAATGCAAAGACATTTTTACTGAACTCAGTATTTCAGGATTCTGGAATACTTAATGCTTAAGAATTAAGAGAGATTTGGGGATTCATAGCCCTGTGTTTCTGTCTGTCCAACTTTAAAATGGCTACTACCTGCCTACCCCAAAAGAAATCAGAGATGGCAGTTTGTAAAGACTTTCAACGTGTTCCCTGAAAAGCATCATATACATACAACTCTGTCAATGCAAAATATTTCGATCATGGGGAGACTCGGATGTGCCATAGTCATTATTTCTACAATAAAGCAATACAATGAATACTCACCAGTTGAGCCAAGTTATTCTGCTAAGGGGGAAGCCATATACCACTGTCATTTACATGTACCACATTGAGCTACGTCTAAAGACACTGACTAAAACCCAGACTCCTCGAGTCCTAGCCTTGTGCTCTTTCCATTCCTTTCTTCTGTGTCCCAGCCTCATACAAATCCACTCTCCCCACATATATCCTCCCACCCAAGTCTCACCTCTGTGCTATTACCCATGCACTTCAAGTCCCCAAACTCCTCCTCTGACTGCTTGAGCTGACCTTCTCTTTTCCTGATGTTTAACCCAATCCCTCCTTGGCATGGCACCATACTTTTAACACCATGCACCTAAAACTTGGGCTTCTCATGCTTCCCAATCACTACCTTCTGTTTCAGATTTCACTCTACCCAGCCCCAAGACTACTGTCTGATTCCTGAGCCCCAGGCCTCTCTCAGCTAATTCTCTGCCTGAAAGCTTATGTACTGCAGTAGTATGTAGGTTTTCTGTGGAATTCATTCTACTGTGCTATAAACAAATGGCTACAAAGTCAGTGGCTTGAAATGACATAAATTTATTATTTTATATTTCTGTAGGTCAGACATTTGATATAGGTCTCACTGGACTAAAACCAAGATGTGCTCCCTTCTAAAAGTTTTGGAGAGAATTAATTGACTTGCCTTTTCCAGCTTTGCAGAGGCCACCCCCGTATATTGACTCATGGCCCCTTCCTGCACCTTCAGAGCCAGCAACCTAGCATGGCTCTGAGACTGCTTCTTCATCACTTCTCTTTCCCTGACTCTCTTCTTCTGCCTCCCTCTCCCAACTTTTAAGGACCTTTGTGATAACATTGAGCCCACCAGGAGATCCCAGGATCTTAAGAATATCTCAGGGCATTGAGGTCAACTGATTAGCAACCTGAATTCCATCTGCAACCTTAATTTGCTTTTGCTACATGATCTGATGTATTCACAGGTTCTGAGTATTAGGACATGGACATTTTTGGGGGTATCGTTAATCCTTCTTCCCTTCAGCATCTGCTGCTCATTCATCCCTTGACACTCTCCACCCCAACAGAAGAATGGGTTCTTGATTGACTGAATCCCCAAATGACTATTAGGCTCATCTCACCCTCTATGCCCCAGTGATCTTTTGAAGGCTCTCCAGACCTCTCCTCTTCAGAGGTCTGGGAAGGGCATCAACCAGGCCAATCCACACTCCTCTGTCTACATAGAGCCAAGTGGGGCTGAACCTAGAAATAGAGAAGAGAAAGGTGAGAACTAGCATGGAATCCAAGAACCCAGAAAGAGCAGTACATGCAGTGCTATTGCTAGGGTTGGCCTTGGTGCTGATCAAAAACAATGTAAACACATAGGACACTGAATGTGTAGGTTGAGCTTTCAAAAGGAAATTCTGGGGACCAAACCTCATACTAGAAATTATGAAAAACCACTACATTGTGAGGTAATCTACATTGTGCTTTAGGGAAAAAAAAAAAAAAGCTCCAACTCAACTGTAGGAGACATTATGGAATCAGCCCTATGGAGTCCTGTTAACCACCTTATAAAGACTTATTTTTCAAAAAAAAAAATTTTGAAACAATTAAAGATTCACTGGAAGTTGCAAATATATAACAAAGAGATCCCATGTCCCTTTACCCAGTTCTCTCCCCAATGAATGCATCTTACGGAACTATAGTACAAAATTAAAACCAGGAAATGACATTTATATAGTACATGTGTATGGTTCTATGCCATAAGACATATATATTTTTTAAAGATTTTATTTATTTATTCATGAGAGATGAGAGACACAGGAAGAAGGCAGAGACATAGGCAGAGGGTGAAGCAGGCTCCTCGCAGAGAGCCCGACACTGGACTCAATCCCGGAGCTCCAGGATCATGCCCTGGGCTGAAAGCAGACACTCAACCGCTGAGCCACTCAGGTGTCCCAAGACTTATATTTTAAAAATCATAACTGGACAATTGAATATAGGTCTATATTCACCACTCAGTCAGAACCCTACAAAGATGGCAGTAATACTCCATGGAGCTTATGGACCTACCTTCTACCACCAGACCTGGACTGGGGAGCTTCTGGGAATCCACACAACCCCAACGTCAAGTGTGCAGTGAAGCACAGAGAACTTGACATGGGCTGACATCTGCAATGCAAAACCATAGGGAACGCTCAGTCCTTGAGACACAACCTGCTGAAAACAGGAAATGTTCTTGAAGCATTTTTGTATGGTTTACCTCAGTATATGGGGATTGTCTTAAAACTTCAAGGATGCCAGCCATCTCTCAGAAGAGGTGGGAGAGCTGACTGAAATCCCATCCAGGGTCTCTCTTCTTTCTCTCCACTCCAGGAAAGAACTTAAGAAAAATCCTCTGAGTTAGCACCACAAACTATGGCAGAATCTTAGACCTACCAGGGTCCCCAGGGACTTTATAGTTTGGTCCTATTCTTTACCTTACATATAAGGAAACTGAGACATAGAGGGGTGGAGGAGAGATTGCTCAGTCATATAGGTGGTTAGTGATTGTGCCAGGATTAGAACCTGAATCTTCTAACTCCCAAACTGGCACATTTTCTAGTATCTACATTATCTACAAATATATGTTTCAAATACATGCTCCTGAAACTTTGACATGAATTTAAGAATCATGTTATTTCCAAGAAAGGGAATAACATAATAAATGAGTAATGCTGTGTGGAATGAATTTGAGTGGGTCAGAAGTTGATACAGGAGACTGGTGAAGAGGCTGATGGAATACATTGAGGAATCTATACCATGGCTTCAACGTAAGTGATGGCAATAAAATTAGAGGAAAGCAAAAGGATTCAAGATATATGTTAGAAGGAGAGTCAGAGTTAGCCAAACTCTTTCATGTGGGTCATCAGTAGCCATTTTCTGCTTCATCCAGGGAGGCCTAAGGATCCAGACTATAAACATGAAATTGACCAAAGCTGAGTAAACTATATGGAAGCTACCCCTGAGAACCTGGCCTCATTGCCACTGTCCCTAGTAGGACTCACCAACAGGTACTCAGTTCAGATGGTTCCACTTGTCTTGGCAAGCAACACCTACTTGGTTCGCACATTTATAGACCTCACTTCCTACCACTTAGCTTCCTGCCTAGAAAACTGACACCCAAACTGTGGCCCAGAACTAGGTTCAATTGTATGCTTGGGTTTGGGTACTGACATCTTTGTCAGTATCAGCTCTACCATATCTGTGGAAGTTTTTCTACTTGCAAGTTCAAGTTAGCCCAAGTTTAGTGTCGTCTTAAGAGCTTCCTACCCTGTGTGTCCCGAAAGGCAAAGCAACAGCGATCCTAATGCTGGTGTAACCATTAGATGAAACCTAAATCATCTAAGCATTCAGCATATGGCCAGCTCATGAATCTATCCCTTCTACCCAAGAGCCTCTGGTTCCCTGAAGAGCTGGAACCAATTCACCTGGGAACCTGACCTCTTATCTAATGTCTGTAAGCACTTTCCTGAGACTGGCTTTCCGCACACCTCTGTCTCCCACACTCCTCTGGGGCTTGCAACCCAGACACACACAGACACCAAAAACAACTGTCAACTCAAAACCTGTTGTTCTCTGCATGTTTCTCTCGGATTGGATGCTGGTCCACATGAGAGTTGGTTTTGCCACATTCCCCAGTCTTAGTTTGGATCTTTCCATAGGGAAAAATCTGCCTTGTTTGAAATGTACAGTGGTAAAGGGAAAAGAGAATGGGCAACTCTCAAGTATTCGTGATTTTTTTTTTTTTTTTTGTATTCGTGATTTAAAAGCAAATTCATGCAACCACTTTGATGAAAAATTTGGCAAAGTCTTGAAAAGTTAAAGATGCAGATATCCAGTAACCCTACTTCTAGGCATACACCCAAGAGAAAGGGATGATATGCCCACTAAATAAAACATACAAGGTTGTACAGAGCCACTTTTTTCTTTTTGTGTGTTTGTTTTGTTCTGTTTGTTTTTTAAGTAAGTTCTATGCCCAACATGGGGCTTGAACTCACAACCCTGAGATTAAGAGTCACATGCTCTACAACTGAGCCACCAGGCACCCCCACAAGCCACTTTATTCTTAATAGCAAAAAACTGTAAATAATCCAAATCTCCAACAAAAGAATAAACAAATTGTGTTATAATCATTAAATGGTATATCACTAAGCAATTTAAAGAAAACATACTAATATATATAATATGAATGGATCTCATAAATACTATGTTAAACCAAATAATCTAGACCAAACAGGTACATACTATGTGATTCCATTTACAAGAAGCTCTAAAAAAAAAAAAAAAAAAAACAAGAAGCTCTACAAAAGGCAAAAACTAATCTAATGTAGGTCAAACTAGTGGTTATCTCTAGTGGGACATGGGGAGTGGGGCTACTGACTGGCAGGGGCCATAGGGAAACTCTCTTGGGTCATAGAAATAGTCTAGATTTTTATCTGCGTGGTGGTCACATAGATGTATACATATGTGAAATGTCATCAAATTATGCACTTAAAATTTGTCATTTTACTGTTATCTAAATTATACCTCAAAGGTATAAAAACTACAACAAATAACAATAACATGTTATCACTATAAAATGTTTTAAATAAAGATAAGCAAAAGTGAATCTATCATTCACTTTGCACCACTCAGATCTGACTACTCTTAAGTGCCTTTTGTAGCCATATCTTTTTAACTTACAATTCATACTGCTTTTTAAAGCAGTTGTTTTCTATTCAAAGTATTTATAATTTAATTGTTTTATTAAGGAGTGATCTTCAAACATTGTTGTAGCAGGAACTTCTTATGGGTACCTTCAACATACAAATATTGCTCTGGTAAAAGCATATTTAGGTAGGCATGCCCTGTCTGCCAGCCCTTCACCGCCCACGTCTGGCAGCCCCTGAGTCCTCTTAGGAGTACTCATGCAGCCTCAAACCACTGTCTTGGTTTCTTTTGTGACGAATGCATCCCAGTTTGCAAATGACCCACAGTTTGTTCAACTCTGGTGGTGACAGAAGTACCAAGACCTGAGTATCCACAGCCTCTTCTCCTTTAGACCCACAAAGGAAACTCTGCAGTTATCTATTGACCCGATTCATGGAGTTCATTCACTCACTCCTCTCTCAACATCCCTCAAAAAAAGATGGCTTCATCCAACCCAGTAATAATAAGGCCATTTTGAGGTAGATAGGTGCATGAAGAAAACAAAAAGACTTGTGAGGTCTTACACTGACTGGCAAGGGAAAGAATCATCAGCTGGAAAATAAACCCAGGAAAGGGGAAAATGGGGAGGAAGAAGATAAAGCTAGGCCCAAGAAAGAATATGAGAGAAATTTTGGACAAAGAGGTAATGGAGCAAATTGGAAGTAGCTGCAGAGGATGGGGAAACTGGGAGTTAGGGGAATTTGACATTGTGAAGAGGTGGGTCAGGAAAACCCTAAAATGCCTTTTCTAACATAAGCTTACTAGTACCCCAGCCAATGCTATTTTTTTAATAATACAGCATTTTTTCTGTTGACCTAAAATTTGTAACTTCATTATATACTAATATGTTATATATACTTGTGACTGTTTCTAGACCTTTGATTCTCTTGTTAGGATCTGATGATCTATTTCTGAACTCATTCCACACAAAACAAATCATCACAGCTCCATAATGTGCTTTAATAATTTACAGGGCAATTCTCCCTTCATTTTTTCTAAAATGTTTTTTAGAGATCTTTCAATGTTTGTAATTCCATTTAAACTTTAGAATCATGTTGTGGCATTCCCAAAACCTAATCTAATTTTGGTTAAAATTTAAAGAATAAGTTAGAGGAATTTTTATAATGTTGTAAAATTTTATAATTATAATTAGTTTTATAATTTTGAGTCTTTTCATCCAGAAATGTGGTCTGTATCCACTTATCCAAGTCTTTTCTCATCCCTTAGGAAATTTTGTTGCTTTCTTCATACAGTCCTATTTCTTGACAAATTGATTCCTAAGTCTCTGTATATTTTTATTTTAACTGTGGAAGGGATCGTTTTTTGCGATTATGTTTTAGCTGGTATATGTTGGTTCATATATACATGTGAAATTAGCATGCATATATGTACATATATGTATGCATATACATGCATGTGTATATGTCATATATGTGTATATGCACACGTACTCTAACTAGACTACTAAAAATTCATTTTAGCTCTAGAAGTTTTTCATTTGATTCATTTGTTTTCTAAGTACTTTCTAGGTAATAATAATTTATCTCTTCTGTTCCAATATTTAGCCTTAATTTATCTTTCTCTTTTTAAAACAATGGCTAGGATGGGGCATATGAGTGGCTCAGTCAATTAAACATCCAATTCCTGATTTCAGCTCAGGTCATGAATCCGGACCATGAGATCAAGCCCCAAGTCAGGCTCTGCACTGGGCATGCATAGATCCTGCTTGAGATTCTCTCTCTCCCTCTCCCTAAGCACCTTTCCTATGCCAGTGTACATGCTCTCTAAATAAATAAATAAATAAATAAATAAATAAATAAATAAATAAATAAATAAAGTTACCATCCATGTTGTTTGTTTGTTCTTCACTATAATTTTTGCTCAACTTCTTATTTTTAACTGTCTAGGTCACTGTTACAACAGCATATAGTTAATTAACTGTTGGTTTGGTTTTTCTTTTAAGATTTTATTCATTTATTCATGAGAGACACAGAGAGAGAGAGAGAGAGAGAGAGAGAGAGAGAGGCAGAGACACAGGCAGAAAGAGAAGCAGGCTCCATGCAGGGTGCTCGACGTGGGACTCGATCCTGGGTCTCCAGGATCATGCCCTGGGCGAAGGCGATGCTAAACCGCTGAGCCACCGGGGCTGCCCTTGGTTTGGTTTGTTTTTTTGTTTGTTTGTTTGTTTTGTTTTTTTAATTTATTTATTCATGATAGTCACACAGAGAGAGAGAGAGAAAGGCAGAGACACAGGCAGTGGGAGAAGCAGGCTCCATGCACCAGGAGCCCGATGTGGGATTTGATCCCGGGACTCCAGGATCGCGCCCTGGGCCAAAGGCAGGCGCCAAACCGCTGCGCCACCCAGGGGTCCTTTTGGTTTGGTTTTAATAGAGGTAAAATATACATACTATGAAATGTCTAACCTTAAGTGTACAATTCAGTGAGTTTTGATAAATATACATACCCATATAACTACCGTGGTCCCAATCAAGATATCAAATACTTCCATCATTCCAGCAAGTTACTGTGTACCCCCATAGACAACCACTGTTCTTATTTCTATAAACACAAATTTTCCCCTTCTATAATTTTATATAAATCGAATCATTCAGTACATATTATTTTGTGTCTTGTTTCTTGCACTCAAACGATGTGTTTGGGATTTGCTCATGTTGCTGTATAAATCAGTAGGTCATTCTTTTTTCTTGCTGGGTATTTAAATGACTTCTACCATAATTTATCCTTCTGTTGATGGATATTTGGGTTCTTACCAGTTTGGGGCTGGAATAAATAAACTTGCTGTGAGCATAGGTCTTCATTTCTTTTGGATAAATAGCTAGAAGTAGAATTTCTGAGCCACAGGTGTACAACTAATTTTATATGAAACTACCAGAAATTTTTCCAAAGTGACTGTGTAATTTTATACTCTCACCAGCAGTTTCTCTACATCTTCACCAACAACTGGTTTTGTCTTTTTAATTTTAGCTATCGTATTAGGTATGAAATGGTATTTCATACTTTTGTGTTTTCCCTGAAGACTAATGGTACTGAGCAACTGCAGGTGCTTATACATCTTCCTTCATGAACCACCTGCTCAAGTCTTTTGACCATTTTGTATTGGGTTTCTATTAATACTGGTTTATAGATGTGTATTGTAAATATTTTTCCCAATACATGTCTTCCCTTTCTGTTCTTGCCATGGTAACTTGATCAGCAAAAATGTTTCATTCCATTTTATCAGGTTTTTTTCCTTCTGTTCAGTGCCATTTGTGCTCTCTCTAGCTTTTCCTAACCCAAGTTTGTGTTTTCTTCTAGAAGTTTCATAGTTTTTATTTTATGTTTGGATCTCTGATCCATCTCTTAAGTATTTTATGTTTGGAGGAGCTAATACAGAATTATATTCTTAATTGTGTTTCCCAATTGTTTGCTGCTGATCTATAAAAATTCATTTCACCTATGTTCTGTGTTCTTTCTAAATTCACTTATTAAATTCCCTATGGCCTTTCTAAATTACTTTGTCCTCTTAAAATTCATTTATAAGTTCTAGTAGCTTTTTTTTTGCTTCCTTAAGATTTTCTATATAAAGAATCATATCCAGAAGAAATAGAGGGTTTTACTTCTTTCTTTCCAAACTTTATAGCTTTTACTTCTTTTTCTTGCGTTATTGCAATGGCAAGAACTCCAGTGCAGTATCAAATGGAAGTAGTGAGAGAGGATAGCCATACTTTATTCTCAATCATGAGGAAGGCTTTCAATATTCTAATGTTAAATATTATAGTACTATAGGCATTTTGTAAATGCTCTTCATCAAGTTAAACAAATTTCTTTCTATTTCTGATTTGCTAAGTCAAGAATTGTTGAATTTGTGAAATGCTTTTTCTGCACTTACTGAGAGGATTATATGGGCTTTTTTCCTTTATTATACTAATATGTGAAATACATTAACTAATTTTTGGATTAAACAATTTTGTATTCCTGGAATAGACTCCACTTGATTATGAGGTATTAATTTTTTTATATTGCTAGATTCAACCTCCTAATATTTCATTAAGGATTCTTCTTTCCGTCTCAGTTCACATTGCTATAACAGAATACCATAGACTTAGTGACTTTAAACAACAAACATTTATTTCTCTCAGTTCTGGAGGCTATGAAGTCCAAGATTAAGGCACCAATAGATTCGGTGTCTAGTAAGGGCCTTCTTCCAGGTTGCAGACTGTTAACTTCTCCATCACACTTGGGCATTAGGATTTGAACATATGAATTTTGTAGGGACATTCAGTATAACACAGTGGCTATAATCACAAGGAATGCTAATCAGCAATTTTCTTTTTTTTTTTTCTTTTTTTGAAATATTTTTCTCAGCTTTGGTGTCTGGGTAATGCTTACTTAAAAAAATGAGTTAGGGATTGCTCATTTCTTCACTTTTCTAAATCTGTTTAGCATTCACGTTGTTTTTTTCTTTAAATATTTGATAGTATTCATCAAAGAGACCATGTGAATCTATAATTTTCTTCATGGGAAGGCTTTTTTATCACAAACTCAATATTTTAGATAGATATCTGGATATTCAGATTTTCTATTCCATCTTGTATTAGCTTTAGTAAGTAATGTTTTAAAGTAATTTGAAAACCTCTAATTTGTTGAATTTAATATCATAAAATTTCCATATTATTTTTTCATTATTCTTTCAATGTCAGTATGATCTAGTGACATTCCTATTTCATTCATCATGTTTGCAATTTTTTTTTCATGTTGATAATTTCTGTTTTCTGTCCTTATCAATCATGGTAGAGGTATATCAATTTCCTTTTTCTAAGGACAAACTTTGTGCTTTGTCAGTTTTCTCTCTTAACTGTCTCTTTTCTATCTGGTTGATTTCTGCTCTTATCTTCAACCTTGGGTTTAATTTGGTCTTCTTTTTCTAATTTCTTAGACAGGTAAGAAAAGTAAACTTAAAGTAATATTTTTTAAGGAGGTTTGGAGACAGAGCAAGTAGTAAACAAGATTTGATGTGAAGCACACCAAATTCAAGCCTGGATAACACTTTCGCTTAAGTCTTAGAGATTACTTCCAGGTTGCAGACACATACACATACACATACACATACACATACACATACACACACACACAATATGCTTGGGCTTCAGAAGATGTTCATCCTTGGACACACTGTTTCTGCATATTGCAGTAGGAGATCCAGGGCCAATCAAAGTCCTGAAGGACTAAGTTCACTGCCTTAAACATGTCTGGATAGTCTACTGGTGTGTCATCATGGCCCAGACTAAACATGAGTCTGAACTTTCAAGCAAGGATAAGATCCTAAAGTTTAAGCCTCTTTTTCACATCTCTAAATGTTTTCCTAGGAAACCAGGAAGAGGTTTGGCTCAGCACTGCCATCTACATAAATTTGAGTTCATATAGAGACCAGAATTACAAAGGTTATTTATTTTGAGCCATGGGCCCTGGATATCTTCTATTTTCCTCAGATTATTTTCTCCCAACCCTTCTCTAACAGCAATATGTCTCCTATGACTTGTTAATTTCCATGTGGACTTAAATTTGTGGAAACTTTTCTACTTGAAGTCATGCAATTGCAAAAAAATTTGGAAAAATAGCATATCCCATGAGACAGACCTGCCTCCAACCTGGAGATCTCCTCCCTCATTTGTGAGGCATCCATTCAGTTCCTTACCACCAGAGCTATATTCAGGGCAATAAATCTTGAAGTTGTGTGAGCTCTAATGTGGCAGTGGAGTTGAAGGTGGGGCCTGCTTGCTAAAAACAATCTGTTCCCATAAAATTTAAAGAAAGGCAATATTTTTGCACACTTTTCTGTAATTGAATATCATTAAGGTACTGGATATACAATGCATCTTGCCTTTCTTTTATTCTTTCAAAAACTATTTATTGAATGCCTACTATATACCAAGCATTGTGCAAAGGATAAAGGGATAAAATGGTGAGCACAAAAAAAAAAAAAAAAGAGAGAGAGAAAAGAAAGCTAAAAGAGGTTATGACTGGAAAGAGTAGGAATGGAGAAGAAAAAGTGAATTGCTGGTAATCCTCTATTACCAAAGACTTTGTATGTTCTTGGGTCCTTAAATCAGAAAGAAAGTAGTTATGCTGGATCCCTCTGACATGTATGGCAAGGAGTGTGCGTGTGTGTGTGTGTGTGTGTGTGTGTGTGTGTGTGTGGTGCCTTTTGGAGAAAATGAGGGAGCATAAGGAGAATACCTCAATTTCTGCCCAATCGAAGTGGGAGGATGGAATCACTGATGTTCCAGAAGCTAAGAAAGGAAAAATGTAAATTATTTTCTTTACGCATGTGGTTTGCACAACATCCTCCAACATAAGACTCCCACTTGGGTCCTAAAGTTGGAAAAATCTAAGGAGTATGGAGAAGAGGAACAGCTACAAAACTTGACATTGTAATACCAGGTGCCAGCACTAGCAGATAAACAACTAGAGGGAGACCTTTGTAAGACATCCTCTAGGTTCATTAGCCATGTGCATTAGGAATCTGGAATTAATATCATCTACTTAAATTAGAGAGATATACTACTCACATAAGTCCTTTATGTGCAGAAAGGGTAGCAAAGGAAGAGTTCTTTAAGTGGGGGTAATTTGAAGAGCCCTAAGAATTCCCTACCCCAAATGGTATTTCCCATGTTGACTGAAATTCTTCATTTTGTTTCACTGCTTATAACCCATCTTTACTCATCTCACTATAACTACAGAAGTAGTTATAACATAGAATAAATAGTAATTAAAGATTCTGAAATCAAATTGCCTTGTTTATCCTGGGCTTCACCACTAATGTCACCAATGTGACTTTGGGTAATATTTCTTAATAATAGCTAAGAATTATATTCACTGAGCATGTAATCACTTAGTAATGATAAGGCCAACTACTTCCCATGTATTTACATGTATCATTACTCCTCACAATACCCTATGAGGTATATCATTATCATTATCAGTTTACAGACAAGGAAACTGAGGCACATGTGTAACTTTGAGGTCCAAAGTTAGCAAGTGGAGGGGCTTAAATTTAAACCTAAGTAGACTTAACTATTATACTGCTCCCCTCACTCAAACCCTCTAAGCCACTGTACTTACCTCAGAGAGTAGTAAGGATTAGATAATTCTAAATTAATTATCAAATAAAATAATCTAAAAAGATTTAATAGAGTGCAAAAGGGTTCAATACTATTACTGTTATTATTTCAGATAAACAAATCCTTGAAAAAAATAGAGCAGTACCCAGTAAACTCAGTTCAATTTTACTGGGCTTCCAGTATTAAGCTCTGTATTAGGTGCTAAGGTGGTATCATGATGTATACTACTTGATTCCTGCCTTCAGGAAACACAGAATTCAAAGCTTCCTTACATTGTTTCCACCATAAAATCCTTCAAGGGCTCTGTATTGCTTTCAGAAAGCTCATGGCCCTAGCTTGGCACAAAAGTCCCATCACAATTCCACCATGACTTGCTTCCTTGAATGAATCTCCTGCCACCTCCCCAATCCACACTCCAGCCTGAGCTACTTATTCTTCATATATGCAAGACATTTCACACCTCAATGACTCACACTGTGCTGTTCCATTAATCTGGGAAATTCCTTTCCCTACCTCCATTTCTCCAACTTCAATAATCAACTCGAATCTCTCTGGAATTCCCCAACCCCTGCTATATTTGATGCTCCCTCTCTGTGCTCCCACAGAATCCTGCACACACTTCACTTACTACGTTGCACTGAAATGGTTCTGCTCATTTGCCTCTACCACCATTTTGTAAGCTTCCTGAAGACTGTCTTTAGTGGTCTCTTAACCCAGCTCCCACAAGAATGTATGCACAGTCGACACTCAATGAATGTGTACATAATGAACAAATTAACAAATAAACTTTAATTAGTGCTCTAATGAGGATATAACGATTTAATGGAAGAATGAGCAGAGTGAAATTGACTAAGAAGGTCTGTGATGACTTCTTTGAGGAAGTGGCATCTGAATTGGCTCTTTGTGAGAAGGCAGTATTTGAATGAATGGACATATGTAGAGGACCGCTCAGTAAGAAAAGGTTTGAGGAAAGGCCCTAGAAGGACTAGAATGTAGGGGAGAAACAGAGAGAGTAAGGCAATAAAGTGGCAAGAGATTAATGGCAATAAAACTGGGACTTGGAGAGAAGCCAGACCATCAAAGCAATTCTCAAGTAATTTTCAATGAAAAAAACAAAATTTACTGCTGTAAGTAATGTTATTAGTTCCTAATTCTTCTATTTGTATTTCTTCCCATTCATTCATAATTGACCCCTGATAACCATATCAGAACTACAGCTATATGTACAGGGATAGGTTGTAGCAAGAGGATAGAAACAGGAAAAGGAAAATAGTATGGAGAGAAAAATAGGAGGAAACAGATATAAATTAACATACCAAGCCCATAGGCGTGTCTCACCTGTAAAACAGGAGAGACTATGTCATCAGCAATTTGATTATTCTTAGATTTTTAACTTTATGTCATGTTTTATTATATATATTTCTGCAATCAATCCACATTAACTAATCTAAGATGCAGAGACAGAGATCTCTAGAGGCAACCAATATCATTTTAGGAAGGAAACCCTTTGGCCCATGTGCTTTGCACTGCACCTAATAAGCCCCTGGCATCACTAAAGAATGAATCTGGCACAGTATTGAATACAGGTTGCATCAGGTAACAACAAAATGCACAACCACTTTACTCATTGTGCTCCCTGCTTCAAGCACCGACTCAATATTTACTGCACACCTGTTATGAGAAAGACACTGTTCTTGGCACAGATAGGGAATCCTCCATGAATCTGGTAAGATCCAGGCCTTTAAAGAATGTACAGAGTACATTCTGGTGAGCCAAATGTGTACATGATAATGCAATCCGGCGTGTGATGAATGTATGAAAAATGTAGCATGGAAGCAAATAAGAGGCATAAGTTGAAATGGGGAAAGAGTTCATGACAGTGTTAACTTTAGGGACTACTAGGAAAATTTTTCATTGTCTTTCTTTTTTAATTTTTATTCATATATTTTAATTACAAAGGTGATATATGTTCATTATAAAAAATTTCTAAATACAGATAAGCAAAAGATCACAAATAAATCACTATATTTTATATACACCATTTAAAAATTTATTTATTATAAAAATGAAACCATACTGTACATTCCTTTCAGTAAATAGCTTTTCCAGGCAACAATATATTACAACCATCTTTCCATGTAATTTACATTTTTCTACAGCTGACTTTTATATTTAAGAGGGTACATACCAAAAGGTATAAAAGAGTATACAGTAAAAACATGTCTCTCTACCATCCCATTCCATCATTATCTTTTAGTTTAAACCAGAAACAACCACTGTTACCAGTTTCTTGTGATTCTTCCACAAATATTTTACTTCTGTGTATATATTTCTTTTTAAAAAAGTGGTAGCCATACACACAAAATTTTATACCTCATTTTTCTCTCCTCAGGCAATACATATATCACTGCCTTATTCCTCTTGGTAGCTAAAGCGTTCCATTGTATGGAAATATAATAATAACTTGTTCATTCAGTCCCCTTCCGTGGACATTCAGAATATTTCTAATCTTTCACTACTACAATATTGTTAGATGTATCCTTAAAATGTAAATATATCTACAGGAAAAATTGCTAGAAGTGGAGTTTAACTCAAAGGATATATATTTTAAAAAATTTTAAAGATATTACCACAGTGTCCTCATTCCGGTGATCCTCCTGCCAATTACAAATGAGAATGCCTATCCCTTTCCCTTATTTGTGGTTGCCCAGTCAGAAACTATCTCCCATTCTCCCATGCTCCCCCACCCCCAACATACAAATATACCTTAGAGACAGCTGAGACCACCTACCTATCTGGCCAACCAATGGAATGTGAGAATGTGAATACAAATGATAGGCATCATGTCAAAGCCAAAGTAATCGAGAGTGTGCATCCTCCAACATATCTTTGTTTTTCTGCCAGCTGGAAAGAGATGATTTTAAGGCCCTAGGAAATGGTAAAACCACATGCAAGGGACCTGAGTCCCTGAATCTATACAGAGAAAAACTGTCTATCAACCAAAAACATCCACATGAGACTATTACATGAGTGAAAAATAAGTTCCTCTTTTATTAAGCTGTTGAAACATTAGTGTTTGTTAAAACATCTTGCTTTATTGTAACTAATATACCAAGATATCCTTTTTCATGTAAGATCCCAGATCTCAGGGCACCTGAATGGCTCAGTCAGTTAAGCATCCAACTCTTGATTTCAGCTCAGGTCATGATCTCCGGTTCATGAGATTGAGCCCCTCATCAGACTCTGCGCTAGATATGGAGCCTGCTTGAGATTCTTTCTCTCCATCTATCCCTCACCCCCTCAAATAAATAAAATCTCCAAAATCCCAGATCCCTATGCACTAATAGTGAAGCAACAGAAAGAGAAATTAAGAAAACAATCCCATTTACAACTGCACCAAAAATAATAAAATATTTCAGAATAAACTTAACCAAAAAGGAGAAAGACCTGTACTCTGAAAACTTTTAAAATGCTGATGAAAGAAATTGAAGACAACACAAATGACTGGAAAGACATTCCATGCTCATGGATTGAAAGAACAAATATTGCTAAAATGTCTAGACTACCCAAAGCAATCTGTAGATTTAATGCAATCCCTACCTAAATGCTAATGGCATTTTTTATAGAACTAAAACAAACAATCCTAAAATTTGTATTAAACCAAAAAAACCCCAAATAGCCAAAGCAATACTGAAAAAGAAAAACAAAACTGGAGGTATCACAATTCCAGACTTCAAGAAATATTACATAGCTGCAATAACCAAAACAGATTGATACTGGCACAAAAATAGATACATACATCAATGGAACAGAATGGAAAACTCAAATATAAACCTACAATTATATGGTCAATTAATATTTGATAAAGCAGGAAAGAATATACAATGGGAAAAGACAGTCTCTTCAACAAATGGTGCCAGGAAAACTGAACAGCTACATGCAAAAGAAAGAAACCAGATCACTTTCTTAAACCATACACAAAAATAAACTCAAAATGGATCAAAGACCTAAATGAGAGACCTAAAATCATAAAAATTCTAGAAGAGGGGTACCTGGGTTGCTCAGTCAGTTAAGTGTCTGACTCTGGATCTCAGTTCAGGTCTTGATCTCAGGGATGTGAGTTCAAGCCCCACACTGAGCTCCACATTGAACATAGAGCCTACTTAAAAAAAAAAAAAAAAAAAATCCTAGAAGAACACAAGCAAAAATTCCTCTGACATCAGCCATAGAAATATTTTTCTAGATATGTTTCCTGAAGCAAAGAAATGAAATAAAAATAAGCTATTGAAACTATATCAAAATAAAAAGCTTCTGCACAGTAAAGGAAACAATCAACAAAACTAAAAGGCAACCTACTAGAATGCAAGAAGATATTTGCAAATGACACATCTAATAAAGGGTTAGAATCCAAAATATATAAAGAACTTATACACCTCAACACCCAAAAAACAATCCAATTAAAAAATGGGCAGAAGACACAAACAGACATTTCTCCAGAGAAGACATCCAGATGGCCAACAGACACATGAAAAGATGTTCAACATCATTGATCATCAGGGAAATACAAATCAAAATTACAATGAGATATCACCTCACACCTGTCAGAATAGCTAAAATCAAAAACACAAGAAACAAAAGGTGTTGGTGAGGATATGGAGAAAAAGAAACCCTAACACACTGTTGGTGGAAATGCAAACTGGTGCAGCCACTGTGGAAAACATATGGAGGTTCCTCAAAAAGTTAAAATTGAAAAAAAAAATAGTTAAAATTGAACTACGCTATCATCTAATAATTGCCTTACTGGGTAATTTACCCAAAAAATACAAAAACACAAATTAAAAGGGATACATGCACCTCCCTGTTTATAGCAGCATTGTTTATAATAGCCAAATTATGGAAGCATTGCAAGTGCCCATTGACTAATGAAGGAATAAAGAAGATGTGGTGTGGGGAGATGCCTGAGTGGCTCAGTCAGTTAAGCGTCCAACTCTTGGTTTCAGCTCAGGTCATGATCTCATGGGTCATGGAGTCAAGCCCCACTCAGTGGGGCATCCAGCCCGACACTCAGTGGCACAGAGTCTGCTTGAGATTCTCTGTCTCTGCTCCTCTCTCTGCTCATGCGTATGTAGGCTCTCTCCCTTTCTCTCTCAAATAAATAAATAAAATATTTTAAAAAAAATGAAATCTTGTCATTTGCAACAATATACAGGGGGCTAGAGAGTATAATGCTAAGTGAAATCAGTCAGAGAAAGAAATACCATACAATGCTCATATGTGGAATTTAAGAAACAAAACGAATGAGCAAAGGAAAAAAGAGGGAGACAAACCAAGAAACAAATTCTTAACTAAAGAGAAAAAACTGATGGTTATAGAGAGGAGGTGGGTGGGAGGATGGGTTAAATAGGTGATAGGGATTAAGGAGTGCACTTGTGATGAGCACAGGGTATTGTATGTAAGTGTTGAATCACTATATTGTACACCCAAAACTAATATAAGACTGTACATTAACTATACCGGAATTAAAATTAAAAACTTAATTTAAAAAGTATCATTTAAAATAGCAACAAAAAAATAAAATAAAATAGCAACAAAAAACGAGACAGAGCTAACAAAATATATGTAAAATATGTATGATTAAAAAACATAAAACTTAAAAGAGATAAATAAAAAAGACCTAAGTAAAAATGGCACTATATAAAATATTCTCGGATTGAAAGACTCAATATTGTTAGAATATCAAGTCTTCTCGAAACTGAAGTATATATTCAATGCAATCTCAAAAATAATTCCAGCATAGTTTTTGGTAGAATTTGGCAGGCTGATTCTAAACTTTATATGGAAAAGTGGAGGACCTAGAATGGTAGAACAAGTTTGAGAAAGAGAAATAAAGGAGGATTCACATTACTTGATTTCTATACTTAAAATAAAACTAAGCAATTGCAGGGTACCTGGGTGGCTCAGCCAGTTAAGTGTTCAACTCTTGATTTTGGCTTAGGTCTTGATGCCATGGTCATGAGATTGAGCCCCGTGTCAGGCTCCATGTCCAGCATGGAGCATACTCAAGATTCTCTCTCTCCTTCTCCCTCTGCCCCTTCTCACCCCTTACATTCATGTGCACTCTAAAAAAAACAAAAACAAAACTAAGCAATTAAGACAACATGGTATTGGTAAAATGATATACATCAATGAAATAAAACTTAAAAAAAAAAAAACTAGATCCATAGTTCAAAGGACACACTTAGAAAATGTTCCTTATGTATTTCAATGCTAAATATGACAATGGCTATTAGGAAAGTATCCTCTCCTAGATTACCAAAAACTGGTTTTTATTACTTTGCTTTATCACAAATGAATATTGATGTACAAATACTGCTATAATATCTGTAGAAATGATCCTAAAATTGTTTTCCTTCAATCTATTAAGGCAATATATTAAACTAATATTTCCTAATGTTGAAAAGGCCTTGTACATCTCAAATAAACAATGTTTACTTGGTTATGATATTTTTATATACTGTTGACTGTAAGGGGATAACCAAGAAAAAAATAATTGACTGGGAAATTCTTTAAACGATTCATAAATTTCAATTTTCAACTGAGGAACTTAAAGAGTAGAACAGACCCTTTTGAAGAATAAATCTATTATCTGGAAAAGCAAGTGAATGAGCTATCACACTATCTAGACCAAAAATAAAAGAAATGGAATTCCTGAATGAAAAGAAAAGACAACTAGAGGGCAGGTCTAGGAGGCCTAACTGCAAATAAAAGAAATTCAAGAGGGACCACATTGGAGAAAGCAATAATCAAAACAGTGCAAGAAAACTTCCCTCACGAGAAGACTAGAGTTGTTAGATCAAAAGCACTCACTGCATGCCAGCCAGGATAAATGATAAAAGGCAAACACAGAGATATATCCTGGAAAAATTTCTCAAGTTTAATAAAGAAAAAATATAAACTTTCAAAAAGAAAGAACAGGTTACTTACAAACAAATGAGCGTGAGGCAGGCATTGGTACATGACTAAGCATGCAGGCTCTGAAGTAAGACTATCTGTCTTCAAATCTTAAACCTGAGCAAGTTGCTTAACTTTGTGCTTCTGTAAAACAGGGATGATGACAGTACTTAACTTCTAAGGTTGGCTGGAAGCAGTATTTGAGATAATCCACGGAAGATTCAGCACACAGTTAATTATAATCAGTGGACTTTGACCTGTTAATACTGAAAGCTGTATCAGAGAGTGAAAACTTCGTAGACTTTTGAGAAGGCAAGAGTCTAAACCCTCCCCAGAGCTAAACATTGAGCACTAATGATTGGAAAAGCTGTAGGATGATACTGCCTTAATGTTACCTGAGCAGAAAGAATCTCATTCATTAATTTTTATTAATGTGAACAAGGCAAGGATGACAGTTTTTTTTAGCCCGGAGCTCAAAGATTATT
This sequence comes from Canis lupus baileyi, assembly GCF_048164855.1. NCBI lineage: Eukaryota > Metazoa > Chordata > Mammalia > Carnivora > Canidae > Canis > Canis lupus. The sequence continues at coordinate 58,595,733 of NC_132847.1, forward strand.
AGAGATGAAAAAGTTGTAGGCTCTGTCAAGAGTAAATGGACTCACAGTGGACTCTGAGTCATTGAGGACTCTCCTACAATGAATAGATCTTATTGTTATTGCCATTCAGGACCCTCCAAAAAGTGAACTAGTATGGGATTTGTGGCTGCCTGAACTAAGTGTCATAAAAATACTATTTCATTCATACCACAAGTTGTTTGAGCACATCTCTGTTACGTGTCAGGAAATATACTGGGGATCTGACTGTGAACAAGACACATCAAGTCCCTTCTCTCAAAGAGTTTACATACATGAATCTTGATTTATATGACCCAAATTAGAATGTCCATGTGATATGAGAAACCGATCATACTAAAGTCATTAAAAAAAAATTCAAAACATACATAGACTCCCTCCTCTAGCCCAATTACACAAGAAACAAAGATTAAAAGTCAGCTTTCAATAGTTAATCAGGAATAGTTGAATGTTACTTGAACTTAATTTTTCCCATTTTTTATAGTTCTGTGAATGCAAAAGCTAGCATAACAATTTGGTGGAACTCTTATATTAATTAGTTCAATTCTACTTACTAATCATGTAGCATCAACCAGAAAAAAATTTAGATGTTCCTCTCTAGGTACTAGCTAAAAATTCCCTAGTCTACCACCTATCTTCAGATGGAAGATTATTTCTTCAATCCAAAAGGAAGATATAAAATTAAGCTGCATATAATGAATGTAGGGGGCTGAATGGTAGCTGCTAAGGATATATTCATACCCTAATATCTAGAACCTGTGAATACTACCTTATTTGTATAAAGAGCCTCTGTAAAATGTAATTAAGGATCTTGAGATGAGGAAATCATCTGGCTTATCTAAGTGTGTCCTAAATCTAATGACAAGTGGAGTATTAAAGTCAGTCTTTATAGAGTTCTTTTCAGAGAAAAGTGAAAGGGAATTTTGAGACAGAAAAGGAAAAGACATGGAGCAGGAAAAAAAAGTAAGCTATGAGAACACAGAGGCAGAGCCTGGAGTGATGCAACCAAGTCAAGGAATGACAGCAGCCAGCAGAAGCTGGAAGAGGCCAAGAATCTTTCAGACTTCTGGCATCCCAAACTGTGGGAAAATATATTTCTGTTGTTTATCCCTCCCAGTCTGTGATCATTGGTTACTGCAGTCCCAGGAGGAAGTGAACAAAGGTATTTTGGTAAGGAGTCCTGGGTTCAAATCCCACACCAAGCAGTTAGTCCCTATTTGCTCCCTAGCAAGTCCCTTAGCCTCCCTGAGCCTCCACTGCCTTATTAGTAAAAATGGGATAATCAGACCTCTGCTACTATGCCCAGAGTTTTGATAAGACTAAAATGAAATGCCTGTGAAAATACTCAGAACACTAGAAAATTCTATGTGAAGATGTATTATTATTATTATACTTTATCTTGAATTTCAAATGAGGTTTCGAGCCTAGACTCTTTATTCAAACCCACTTGCTACAAATCTTTATGCAAATCAATACTTGCCCAATTTTAACAATGCCAACATTTTATCAATTCTTAATATCAAATTTTATTTATAGAATTAAGCTATCACTAATATACATGGTACCTCTTTAGTGCTAGGATTTAATGAAGGTCTAATTATCACTAACCCTATCATCTATTTTATTTCCCTCCAGATATCTTCTACTACTGTCATACTAATTTAGTAAAGAGACCATCTAATTGGTTTATTGCCCCCATATATATTAAAAAATCAGTTCTAGCTGATTTGCCTTCAACAATATCTGTGAACTCACTTAACATAACCATAATTCTTTCTCTAGCTGACCTTCATTATCCCATACTGAATTTTTCTCAGCAAAGAATGAACCATTAATAACCTCTTCCTCCTATTTCTGGTTTTCCCCAATAGGTAGATCCTGATCTACTGCCAGACCTAGTTCTTCTTTCCTAAAATCAAGTATATTTATGAAGTATAACCATAAACTAAGGATATTAGTTCCACAAGTTATGCACAAAAGTTAATTTCATTTCTATAATCTTACTTTATCCATATACAAGTTTATATTTTCTAGAGAACTTTTCCATTTTTACTTCATATAAAACATCTTCAAATACACTCTAAATTATTGAGAGGTTGGTTCTACTGTAAGCTGCAAATGTCCTTCCTTCAGGGCAAGGCAGTTTGACATTAAAAATAAAAAAAAAAAAATGGCACTTTGATAATGCAGTCTCAGAGTAGAATTTATTTTCTTGTGTCTTAATCATTCTATTCTGGATTGGAATTGAATGGCATTCAAATCTTCCTTAGATCTAACCCAGAGTACCATAAAAATTTTATTCTCTGAAATGTAGCCTCTTCAGAGATTTTTAAGTAAATGTAAAAGAATTTTTCCCAAAAACCAGCTGAATAAAAACTTCAATGGATTTTGAGATTTGTAAATATAATAATCACTTGCAATTATTATCATCAACGTACATCCTTAAGATGTCCTTTAAGAATGCTTTAGGTGTTCCTACCATGCTACTGAATTGTAATATGTTATTTTAATATACCTAACTTCACTACCTTTCCAGGGAACAATTAAATCACCTCCAAGATGCAAGCTAAACATTCAGTTCTCAGGATGGCCACTAAAAAATTTCAAATCAAAAATTATACTTAGGAAATCCACAGCCATTATTTTGTATATATAAGTGAACACTACCATATGGGATTATCCATAACTTTAAATATAGGCTTTATTCCCCCATAAATGTATTTATAAAGGTACTTACTGTGTCATCTGAGACCAATAAGAAATTTAGTAACAATAGTCTAATTTTCATGATCTCTGGCCTACAAAAAAGTAAACTGGGAGTCTCTTCCAAATGTAGCGTCTACATTTTTTGATCAATTCCACATGAAGCTGACAAAATGCTACATATTTCGTGGAATGTGTTAACTCCCCTGATAAGGAAGATCTTCTTCAAAAGTTCTAACTCTAGATCCTCTGGAGTCTTCTTGAGAAACTTAAAAAACATCCTAGGGCACCCAGCTAGCTCAGTCAGTAGAGCATGTGACTCTTGATCGCAGGGCTATAAATTGGAGCCCCTATGGTGGGTGTAGAGATTACTTAAAAATAAAATCTTTTAAAAAGAAAATAAAGAAATAAACTTTAAAAAAACACCCTAAAAAGCCATCCACGCCCCAATCTTAGCAACCGAAGTATAGAATCTGGCCCCTCGCCACTAGAGGGGGGTGTTTCTTCCATTGGTTTCTCTTTCCCCTAATTGGGCTTACCAGAATTTCTGGTTGAACTAGAAATAAGCCTCAATATAAACCTTCTGACCTTTATTTCTCCTTCATATTACATAGTCCTTTCATTTTATTTCAGACTGTAAGTAGTCACTGAAATATCAACTTCAATCCCTAATTATTTGTATTATTATGCCCCATATTACACTTTCTTCCTTTTTACAGACTAATAACAAGCTACACAGAGCTGATTCTAAGAGACTTCAACATTAGTTCACTGGAAAATAATCAGAAAATCCAACCAAGCCTGAGTACTTGTTTTTTAAAGACAGGGGTTTTTTACCTGCCATAGTCACATGATTTCATTTGAATCACAATACTATGAAAAAAAGAAAGACAATTACTAACAAATTTCAAAGAAGAAACTCCATGTTTTCAAGTGACTTGCCCAAGATTACAGGTACCAAATAGTAAAGCCACACGAAAATTCAAGTACCCTGACCTCTAGACATTTCTCGTGCTACTTAATTCATGTCATGAGTCAAAGACAGAAGATGAGAAAAATAGATCAGTTCTTTACTGCTTTCTGTGAAGAACCCTGGTCTGAGGCAGAGTCCCTTAGAGAAGACTGAGACAAGAACTGGCCAGTTAGAATCTACACGTACTTTATGAAGCCAGAAGACAGGGGAGGTCTCTGATAAAAGCAAATCTATCATAATAAAATCAAATCCATCTGACAAGAATCTGTTTGAGACAAAGTAGGTATACCATTCAGAATGTTTTTGGCTGCAAGTGACAAAATCCCAGAGTATTCTGGCTTACACAATAAGGAACTGTATTATCTAACAGAACTAGAAGTTCAGAGGTAGATCAGACCAAGTACAGTACAGTACAATCAGCAGTTCAGTAAGGTCACCAAGGGCTCAGGTTTCTTCTCTCATTCTACCACCTTCTAGAAAAGCTTCATCCAAAGCTAGTTTCTCTCACTGTCCTAAGATGGCCTGAGCAGTTCTAGCCATCATATTCACATGTAACCTCATCAGAGGAGGAAGAGGTACCATCTCTTTCTTCTGTATCTTTTTAGGCACAAGAAACTCTTTCCCAGAAGCACTCTGGCCCTCCTCCAGACTTCCTTTCACATCTCATTGGCCAGAACAGGTTACAGGCCATTCCTAACCCTTCACTGGCAAAGGAAATGGGATCAACCATAATTGCTTAGACTAATCATCTGGGGTAGAATGAATGCTGGAGAGTCAATCACCATGACCATACCATAGGCAATTTATAATGATGAGTATTACTGTGACATTGTTTTCACTCCAGAACAAAACGGTAATTTAATTATGCTGCTTCCATGATCATAACTATGAGGCATGTGCTTTGCCTGAGTCTCAGATAATTATTCCTTGCTCACATCTTATATTTATCATCATAAACTTATTCATCAGATATAAAAATTTTATTTAATTTTTTTAAACTTTAATGCAAAATTTTAGAGTAAGAATGGCAAATAGGTTTGTGTCCCAAACCTACTCCAGTAGAAACAGCTATCTAGAATCTCATTCAAGACAGATCCAAAGCTGAGTTTGGATCCAGTGAAAAATAGTGACATGACTCATTAGTGATGTCTTCCGTGGACTTGGGTTTGGGCACAATACCCTGAGTATTTCTGCCAACCCTGATTTAGAGAAAATCTCTTTAAATAATTCTCCTCCAATGATAGTAGATTTCTCTGCTGCAATGCCTCTTCATTTTTATTTTAGTGGGGACCCAATCTCTGTCCTCTCTCCACTCTCCCCATGTAATTTACATATACACACACATAATATACATCAGGCATGAACTCCAAAAATTATTTTATGTATAATAGAGTTCCACAGGAATTCCAAAAACTGACCCCTTTTGTAAGTCCATAGAAAGGCTTGGCAGAATGGCTTTACTTACAAACTGTCTCGCTTAAAGGAAGCAGAGGGTCTTTGGAGCCCAGTCTGGATATAGGCCTAGGCAGAATTGAGGGACAGAAAGAAACCAAGAATGGCCATCTATTCCAAGTCCACAGTGGCCAGACAAAAAACAGAAAGGAACTGAAACCTAATCTTAGGCACAGGTGACTAATTAGTTAAGTGAAGGATGCTTAAATAATGGCAGATTGCAAGCAATATGCAGAGTTCATGTGTATAAGATGCATTTGAAAAGACAGGGAAGGGCAAGAGTGGTTATTCTGGAATGAATTAACTTATGGCTTTTTCCTTTTGTCTTTCTATTCCTTATCTACATTTTTCTGACTGTCCTGTACTGCACATACACTGCTTTCTTAATGAGGAGGAAAGAAAAAAAGGAAATATGTTCGTATCTTATCGTTTAATGTTTTGGTTGTTCCAATTAACCTCTAAATGCCTTGTAGTTAGGATCAAGCTTGTCCAACTATTCTCCTATTCTCCTATGGTTGGGGAGCAAGCTTAACTTTTTGATATCACAATCAACCAAGTATTCTTGTAGCTAAAAATTAATTTGAAATATAAAAAAGAAAAATTAGGAAAATCCCTTAAAAATGAATCAAAAGAGTTTAATCACCCCATAATACTCTAAAATTACCACTACTCAAAAATTTTAATAACTTAGGATACTCTTTTTTTTTTTTTCTTTAACCCAAATTGCCAGTTGGGCAGTTTGCTTTCACTTAAATCGTATTTAGCCAAAATTGGTTTTGGCCAAAATAAGTTTTAAATCAAACTTGTATTTGACAAAAAACACACTACCAGCATCAGGGGAAAGTCTAAAGGCAAAGAAACACGATCCCTAAAAATGTTCAGTGCTAAAGAACAAGCAAGTTGGCATAGACAAGTATGAAAAAGGAAAATCACCTAAGGCAATGGTTCTAAAGTGAAAGGAAATTTTTTATCAAGGAACTGTAAAACTAACTAAGTAGCTTAGTAAGTGCTAGTAAGGATAACAAGTTAATTGAATTTCATCTGCCTGCTTGAATTCTCTCCTTGGGTAGACAATGCTAAGGTTTTCCCCACGTCCCGTACGAAAAAATTTAATCTGCCTGGGGTTCAAATTGAAAGTAAGTGTTCCCCAAAGCATTCCACAATCACTTCTCAGTAAATGAGGTTCTGGAGCTAGCCACTGCATGATGAGGGATCCAACCCACTGTTTTGACACAATATGGTTCCCATTCCAAACTATGCAAGGTAATATCCCATATTGTCACACAAAGTAGAGACAGCAGATGACAGGAATCGGCACAGAAAGAGCAATCCCAATTGGACTGCCTTAGGAGTGAAGGACTCGGGTAGTGGACTTCAGGTTCCATAATGTTTGGTCAATATGGCTAGAGAAAGCTAGAAGACATCTCTGATTTGAAGTCTTCAAAGGAACCTGATTATAGTTAGGATTTCTTTTTAGTCAGTTGTTGTTCAATGGAAAATCCTGGAGAGCTTTCTGACAGCCTGTATTCATTTAAATATTAAGTGGCTGCCAGGCTACTGGTGGTGTTGAGGTAAGCAGGGAGGTAGGAAGGTGAAAGACATCATTGCCATTAAAAAAGGTGTCCCAAAAGAGCAAAAACAGAGAACTGCATTTATATTCAATAGCAGCAAAGTAGGTATGAAAAAAGGGTAGATAAATCAGATTGCTTTTGGTAAGAGGCAGTATAACATTGAGATGGATTATTCACAAATGCTGTTGGGGCAACAGAGTAGCCAGCCATCTGGAGAAAAACGAAGTTGGACCCACCCATCACACCATACACCAAGAAAAATGAGCAAAAACTTAAGTGTAAAATAGAAACCGCAAAAACAGTAGAAAATAATATGGGAGAATTCTTTCATAACCTTGTGGGGGGGCAGGATTTTCTAACTATGATCCAAATTCCAGAAGTCATTAAAAAAAAAAAAAAACTAACAAATTCAATTACATTTCAGGAAAAATCTACTTAGCAAAAACACCATAAGCAAAGATGAAAGACAAATAACAAATGGGGGAAGTGGGTGGGCACGCTGCAATTCATATTACAAAGGTCAAATATTATACACATCATCTACAAGGTGGTTTTTAAACAAACCCCCTACACACCCCCCGTCCAAAAAAGGCAAAGGATTAAATATACACTTCACAGAAAGGATATACAAATGGCTCCTAAATATATGAAAAGATATTCAAACTCATTCATCAGAGAAATAGAAATTAAAACTACACCAAAATAACATTTTTCACCCATCAGATCGGGGAAAAAATACAAAAGTTCGCAAACACATTTTGTGGGCAATAATATGCATAATAAGGCACTCCCATATATTTCTGGTGGACGTGTACATTGTACCATCTCTATGGAGGGCAATTTGGTAGTACCTATAAAACTACAATGAGATATACTCTTTGGTCAGCAATTGCACTTTTAAGAATTTACCCTATAAATACATGTAAACAAGTATGAAATAATCTATGTAACAAACGTACTTATTGCAGTATTGTTTCTAATAGCAAAATACTGAAAACTTCCCAAATGCCCATCGATATGAGACTCATTTTTTTTAAAATGATGCTATATCCACACAATGATGTCAAAAAGATTTCCAAAATATATTATTAAAGTGAAATATATCTAGGGGGTACCTGGGTGGATCATTTGGCTAAGTATCCGACTTTTGATCTTGGTTTAGGTCATGATCTCAGGGTCGTGAGAACAAACCCCATGTTAGGATCCCTGGTGGGCATGGAGCCTGCTTAAGATTCTCTCTTCTCTGTCGGCCCCTCTCCCCTCAAAATGAAATATATCTGGAATATTTCCCCACTGTTATGGAAAAAACTCCAAGATACACTGTTAAGTGCAAAAGGGAGAATAACACATATAAGCTTCCATTTATATAAAAAACAGAATTTATATTTGTATTGGCTTAAATATGGATTTAAAAACCCTGAAAGGGATCCCTGGGTGGCGCAGCGGTTTGGCGCCTGCCTTTGGCCCGGGGCGCGATCCTGGAGACCCGGGATCGAATCCCACGTCGGGCTCCCTGCATGGAGCCTGCTTCTCCCTCTGCCTGTGTCTCTGCCTCTCTCTCTCTCTGTGTGACTATCATGAATAAATAAATAAAATCTTTAAAAAAAAAGAAAAAAAATAAATAAATAAAAATAAAAAAAATAAAAACCCTGAAAGGATGAGAACTGAATAGATGGGGAATGGGGTGGAAGGAAAATTGCATTTCTAAACATTCTGTTGCTTGAATCAAATAAATGTATTACCTTTTCAAAAGTTAAAACTTAAAATGCTTAATATATTAAAAAATGTTTGGTAGCTATAATTCAAGTTATATCTACTAACTACTCTGCATTTGGGTCCCTCTGTCTATGGGTGCTAAATGACAGACAAGTGACTGTGCACTTGGGAAGGGCTTCAACAGGCAGCATCCAGAACTGAAAAACAAAGTGAGGGTTACAGCTGAAAATCTGACAAATAGAAGTAAAGAACTCACTGATGAACAGGTTGCTTATGCCCAGGGCTGAGACAGTGAAGAAAAGAGAACACAATCTTGTGAAACTATCATAGTAAAAGAGGCACATCACAATAGGTAAGCCAGAGATTAATTCTTAGGGGTAGTTGAGGTCAAAAGGTGATACAATTCCTTAGGATACCTGATTTGTTCTTAGTTCAAACACAGGTAGTAAGGCAGCCCTGGTGGCTTAGAGGTTTAGCGCCGCCTTCAGCCCAGGGCATGATCCTGGAGACCTGGGATCGAGTCCCACATCAGGCTCCCTGCATGGAGCCTGCTTCTCCCTCTGCCTGTGTCTCTGCCTCTCTCTCTCTCTCTCTAATAAATAAATAAAATATTAAAAAACACACACACACAGGTAGTAGAATGGGGTAACTCAGGGCACTCAGCACTCAATACAGGCAGCTAGAAGTCTCTGTAGACGAAACTGCAACGGTAAGCCAGTGTAGTATAGTAGCAGTGGCACAGCGATGTGCAGCTGGCCTCCTCTGCTGCTCTCTTCTGCCTAAACTCTGAGTAAAACTCCCTCAGAAAACTTAGTTAAGGCCACAGGCTGGTAAAGATAAAGAAAATAGACTATTTTGAATAAAGTAACTTCTTGAAAACTGCTTTCATTCACTTATCAAATGTTTACAGAGCACCTACTCTGTGCTCAAGAACTGCTCCAAGTTTTCAATAAATTCATCCCCCAAAATAAGTATGTCCGAGATAATTTAAACAAAAAAAAAATATTTTAAAAGATTTTGAGATAACAGAAGCTTCTCTTAAATTTTTTTCTGAAATATAAAAAGGTCGGGGTGCCTGGGTGGCTAAGTCAGTTAAGCATCTGCCTTTGGCTCAGGTCATGATCTCAGGGTCCTGGAATGGAGCCCCACATCAGGCTCCCTGCTCAGCAAGGAGTCTGCTTCTCCCTCTCCCTCTGCTCCTCCCCTACACTCATGCACTCTCTCTCTCTCTCTCAAATTAAAAAAAAAAAAATCTTTACAAAATATGAAAAAGTCATTAAAAAGTCAAATGACAGTTCTAAAATGCTATGAAACTATATGGTAAATGGATTTCAATTTTTATCCAACTTTTTCTATTATCTTAAAAGAGTGAAAATAGTGACTTAATATGTGAATTTAAATTAAGACAATCATTCTCAGAAATTAGAAATAATGAAGTTTGTTTCAAATTTACTAAACTTCAATAGGATAAATCTTTAAAATGTAGCTTTCTATTCTCATCACTACAATCGATAAAACAGGAAAACATAACTGGAAAAGGGAACTAATTCAGAACAGATGTCAGGGAGGAATTTTTCCAGTAGTGAACTATAAACATGCAGAATAAATACTGGAAAATGTATTATGGTAAAAAAAAAAAAATCAGAATCAGTTACTAATTACATGATCTAAGCAGGAAACCAGATACCTAAGTATGTAGAACAGGCACTTAAAAAATAGCTCTAAATTAATGGACAAGCCATGTTTTTACTTTCCAAACCTCAGATAATACATAAACCTGCAATGTGTTAAAATGCAGGTATTTCTCAAAGTCTATAAAGTTGGCTCTTATTTATCCATAAAGATGTATCCAACTGCGTATGTAACAAGTTTGCAAACATAATTTATTGTATTCTTCCTGCTTGATGTGCTAATATTTTTTCAACCTAATACCTAGCACCTACTTGGTATTTTTCTTTTGACCAGCCTTCTCAATATTTCACCCTACCTATTTACACTCTGCAAAGAGATATAAAGACTTACAACTCCACCATCACCAGTCATTCTTCAGGAAAAAAACAAAAAGGACAGTTATTCTTTGGTTGCTACATCTAAGAAGAAATGGTTTATGCCTAGCATGCAGTGAGGATCAGAAAGGAATTGAAACAACACTATCCATTCCAATGAAAGTTTATTAATTTGTATGAAGTCAATTTGTTACTCATCCATATTCAAATGAATGTACAAAAACAAACTCCATAGTTAAATATAAAATGACTTTTGGGCTATCCAGGTTTCTGCTTGTTTCTACTTTATGGGTAGAAGGCTGTGATACCAGTAGGAGATTAACTCTCTCAGGCCACCAAGATCCTACTCAATAGCTACAATTAATTATCAAGCAGGCCAAAGCAGTTTAATATTACTACTATAAGCACATGTTACATACAGGCTATTGAGCCTACTGACTACAGCAACCAGGTTGCGACAGGAGACCAGAGCAGAGCTGACTCATGATTCACAATACTTAACTGGCCTAAAAATCCATTCAACTTCAGAACCTGAAAGATCCTGAAAGGTCATAAAGTGAGCCCAACAATGTCATTTTACAGATGATGATATCAAGGCTCCTAAAAAAAGCTTAATAAACTTACCCAGCGTTGGACAGCTTCATGGCAGCAAAGCGAGACCCAGGCCTCTGAGAAGCAATCTAGTGCTCAGTGAAATACAGCATCTAACTCTTGGAAAATATGCTGAAGCAACTGAAGTACATGTGAGGCAATCTTTTTTTTTTTTTTTTCAGAGTTGAGTAATAAGAAAAAGGGTGATGTGGTTATATTTGGAAAGAAATATTAACTTCATCTATCATTTCTAGCTAAAATGAAGATCTTATTTTATAGGTATACATGATATCCTGAAGTGATTGATCACACAGGAGTAGTAACTTTTCTCCCCCAAAACACTGTGGTCTTTCAGAGTTTACCAGCAACTGGGGGCTAACATGACTAAGAAGTAAACACTCTTTTAAAACTCACTGCAAGTCTGTTGTTAACTAACAGGCAAAAAAAAAAGTCAATGATATTTTAAAATATTATCAGCACTTATACTATTAAATAATCTTCCTCAGTTTTTACTCTTTCTAAAATCTTCCATAACTTAGAAAGTCTTCCCTGATCTATTATATTACTTTTTCCTTTTAAATTTTAATATTCTAAGTCACACAGGCCTCTCTCTAAAACTTCCAACAAATATGATTCCAAAATCTCTTTGTCTAATTTACTTCTGCATATATATGATGACACACAAATCTAGTTAAATATATTTTTGAAGAGGTAGGAAATTAACAAATTTTTATATTTAACATTATACACAGATTTTTTTTTACACAGATGTTAAGAGTTCTCAATTTTCTAAACTTTAAGAAATTTTTCCGAAAGACGACATTACATTTCCTAGCCTAGAACATCCAGTTCATCACTGAGAAAAAGCAGTATAAGATAAAGGGCAAACAGAAGAATAGAAAGGGTAGAATAAGAATCAAACCAAAGTCTAGCAGGAAAAAAAAATTCATAGCAAATCTTCCTACACAGATATAACAGGTACAAGCTAAACTGTAGTTTCCTTTTATCACCATGCAACTAACTGTCTGGGCTTGTAGCAGGCACCTTGAAAAGGTATCTTCAATCAGGACAAGTCAAAAGTTGAGGTTAAAAAAAAAAAAACAACTAACATATGATCTCATTTATATCCATTCACGCCAAGAATCTCCTAATCCATATAATTTGTTACCTATATTATGGTTGCTCTCTATTATATTCAAATTTATAAGGGGGAAATATTTTTTGGAGATATATTATCTATGTTAAACTTAGGTGCCACAGAAATTTCAAAGACGTATGAAGCATGTTTCTGAGCTTATAGCTTGACAGGGGAATAAACTATGGACACAAAAGCACAAAAGGAAAGCAGTAAAAATAAGAACTCTATAGAAGACTAAATAAAGCATAATCTGAGTTCATTTCTTGAGCCAGTTTTACAGAAAAGATAAGATTTCAATAAGCAGGGGAAAAGGAAAGACGGGAATGCCATACAAAGGAAAACCATGAACAAACGTGAGAGGGTGAAAAGATGTTTGAAGAACAGTAAAGATACCATAAAACAGGGAAATTCTGTGGAAATAAAGAAGCCAAGATGTGGAGAGCTTGGGGTTTTACTTTGAAGACAATATCCAGCTGCTGAAGACTTCTGAGCAATGACAGACTTGATAGGAAAGACATGGTATGCAGGCAGATTAGACATAGTACTACAGTAGTCCCATGTTCCTGAGCCCAGAACACTTAAGTTTGTAAGTCAATGTCAGCTTGCAGTTACCAAACTTCATGTATATATTTATTTATATATACTTATGTGTTTAAATATATATTTATATTATACATTATATTTATATTATATATGTACATACATGTATACATAACATAGAACTTCTACAGTGATTCTAGAGACTTGGACTTACACAATTCTTTCATTTTTCCTTCCTATTTTCACCTTAGGTAACAACTTCTGGCTTGGAATTTTTATTTCACCTTTCCCTGCCCAATCTTTGCATTAGTAAGACTCATCCTCATTCTTTGTGTATTAGCAAGATCAACAACATTATATATTATTGCTTAATCAGAAGAGCATTTAAAGCAATTTTTTAAATCCCATTTTGTTAAAGCAATTGTTTTCTATCACACACAATAAACTTCCCTCAAATTTCATATTTTATTTTCCAAGAGAAAGAGCACTTTTTCTTTTCTTGCAGACTACACCTAGGAAACCGAAACAAAATGAAAGGTTATTTATTATCCAGTGAATCTGTAATAGTTACTTCATAGAGTTTTTAACAGATTGGCTGCCATAAGTATCATGAAAACAGAAACTAACTGCTTTCTTTGCTTTGTGTGTGTAAACTAGGCCACATGTGAATGCCCCTCTTCTAGAAAAAAGACCAAACCAGGTAAGTTTTCAACATTTCATAGATTAAGGTCGTCTTATTCTGTTTGATTTCCCAAAAGAAGAGCTCTCATTATAAAGTATTAAGTTTCATTTAATACAAAATAGTCATCGGAAAGGTAACTTAGATTGCTGAAAGTCCTATTACATATGCCTTACAGAATATTAATGTGTGATCCCCAGTAGATCAAACTTATGAAAAGGTACAGAACAATAGATGGTAACTAAAAAAAAAAAAAAAAAAGAAAGAAAAAGAAAAGAAGAGAAGGATTCATTTTGTTTGAAGAATTGCACAGGTTTAGGGACCCAGGATTAAGGAGAGGATGGTGTCCCAGTTTGCAAGAGAGCCTTGTCTCTGCTTCCATGACTCTCCATTTGAGTGCAAAAATGTTGCCACTTATCAGTGACCACTGGAACCTCTCCAACAGGCAGTCCAGCTTCCTACCCAGAGGAGCACTAAGCCAGCTGATTGGCTCAGGGCAATCAGACAACAGCCCTCAGCCCAGCAGCAGTCAAGGAACAAAGATTGGCGACCCGATACTCAGGAAGGAAAGGATGCAAACGAGGCGAGGGGTGGGGGAAAAGCACAGAATCAACCAATAGAGATGTCCTGAAAGACTCACCCACTCAAATAAAGAAATGCTTATACCTGGAGATATTTGGCCAGGGATGGATTTTTCTTTTTTTCTTTTTTAAAGTTAAACAAGGATAAAGGTTTAAAACCGTCACTGGAGGAGCCTAATTCGTATGAAAACACTTGGTAGCTGCTTCACAACTACCTTGAGTGGGCAAGGGACCTTTTTATATATATAACGTTTGGAAAATGGAGTTTATTCAATAAATCCATCAAAAGATATCCTGTTTCCTACAAACTGTACCTAATTTTAGGGTTCCTGCTTCACAGTGATTCCAGTTCTGCGTGAGATTTCAAACTGAAGAGGTACCGGGAGGGGTGCAGAGCCCATGAAATTTTTACAGCATGGAAATAAAAAGTATTTTTAAACCTTCTAAGGGGTGAAGAATTAGACAAGAAGCAATACGTGGAAACTGTCAAGTGCTTCTCTACACACACACACCCACCCACCCACCAGATACCATCGCAGCCGGGTAGGGGAGTCTCCCTCTCCTTGCCTGACAGCTTCACTTTCTTTGAGGTCTCGAGCTGGTGATCACACTGGCCCGTCATGGTATTTTCAGTTAACAAAGCAGTTACTCAACAGGGGAAAAAGCCACAAAGGAGCAGAGCAGCTGCTGCTGCACCCGTGATGCAAGTGCAGGATGAGCCCCGGGCCGCCACCGCCGCCTCGGCTCCTCCGTGACGTCCGGGAGGGGTATCCCCGGCTCTCAGGAAGCGGTGGCCGCGGGCGGCTCCGCCCCCACGCGACTCGGGCTGGCCGGGCCGCCGCGCGCCAGGGCTGCCCCGCGAGCTGGCAGGCGGCTGCGGCGGCGGCGGCGGCGGCGGCGGCGGCGGCGGCGGCGGCGGCGGCGGCGGCGGCGGCGGCGGCGGCGGCGGCGGCGGCGGCGGCGGCCGGCCGGCACCTGCGCGCGCACCCCGCGGGCCGCGCACCCCGCCGCCGCGCCCGCGCCTCGCCCTCTGCGCCCGGCCCGGCCCGGCCCGGCCCGCGCCCCCTCGCTCCCGAGGCTCTCACCCACTCACCCCGACCCCCTGCGCGGAGCCTGGCCCAGCGCCGCCGGTCACCAGACGGGGTCGAGCCGGGTCCAAGATGGCGACTCCGCCCCCGCCCCCGCCCCCTCCGCACCCCCGGCGGGGTCAGGGCGCCCCCTCACGCGGCGCGCTCGCGCCCGGGGCCCGGCTAAAAATACCCGGGCTCCACTATATTTGTTCGGCCGGATCCCGGCGCGGCCGCGCGCACTCGGCCCCGCCCCCGCGCCGCGCCCCGCCCCCCGCGCCGCGCCCCGCCCCCTGCGCTCCGCCCCGCCCCGCGCAGCACTGAATGGAGAAAGGGGCGGGGGTGACCGAGGGGAACCTACTCCGCTATCTGCGGCGCGCGCCGGCGGCGAGGCCCGGCCAACCGCCCAATTTAGTAACATCGCCTGCGTCAATCACGCGCCTCCTGTGCGTCAGCGCCGCGCGGCTCCAGGTCCTGCTCCCCTCCACCCCCCCACCCCCCCACCCCCCCCCCCCCCCCCGCCACCACCAGCCTTTGAATGGATACAATGTAGCAGCGCCCTCCTTCCTTCCGAGACTGGATTGGAACCCGCGGCGGTGCACGGGCTCGGCTCCCCTCCGCGGGGTCAGCTCTCTCAGCATCCTCCCTCCCACGGTCTTCTCTCCACACCACCCTGCCTGAAGTGGAAGTGGGAGTCGAAGAAATATATCCGTGTCGTATATAGAAATAAAATTAGTTTTGTTTTCAAGTTTCTGGTGCTAATAACTCGAACCTTCTTCCATTCTGAACCGCATGCTGTCGACAATAGGATCCTCTCCCACCCACCCCCCACTGCAAAACACACACACACACACACACACACACATGCAAACACTGGGACGTGTCAAAGAAATAGAATATCACGTGTGATTTAAGCGGACCGCATGGAGACCATGCCTGTCTGCAACGTTGCACTCAACTATTTTATCCCCCTTAAGAATTCATATCTGAGAGAGGTTGCTTTTCACTCAGCTGCACTTTGGAACTAAGAGACAGACTTTAACTTTGATAAATTTTTGTTTCTGTTTGCAGCAAGAAATTCACACTTAAATTCATCATTTCCAGGAAGAAATTGCTCTCCTTCACACAGTCGCCCAAGCTTTCAGCACACCATTTCATGACAAATGTGTCCCAGTAGAAGAGAGCAAATCCCATGGCGAGGAACTGACTAATAAATCCTGTTGATTGATTTCGAAATGTTTAATTTGGGAGATTGGAGGGGGGGGCAACCATGAAAAAGTGAAAGTGCGAGCTGAGATTTCCATTTCTGCGGGGTGGGGGTGGGGGGAATGATTTGCAACAGTCAGACCCGGTCAGCTGTTCAACACGTGTGTGTTTGTTTTACACACATTAAGTAGTTTCTGCGGCAGCGCGCACGTGGATGATGGATGTGCACTCAGTTGGCTTATTGTGGGTCCAGTTAGGAAATCCACACCTTAGCATAAAGAAATAAAACCTTATCTTCCCGGAGGCATCTGCATCCCTGGGCGAAACACGCACTCAGCAAATGATGCGAGGAGGAGCTGGATTAGCCTAGACGCTGCGGGCCAGCGAGACTTAAACAGCCTTGGAACTGTTGCTTGAGGAAAGCGCAGCTGCATGCACCTCGGAGAGTCTTCGGGCCGGTGCCTGACTCCTGCACCGGCTGCCAGGTCACTCGGAGAAGCTGGCTGGCGGAGCCTTCCCTTTCGGAAGAGCTGTCCTCTCCCTTACCCCCTCTCCCTGGCTCCGTGCCTCGGGGCAGCCTCGGAGGCGCGCCAGCCGCACTCCTCCAACACTACTCCACCCGAGCCTGACAGCTGGGCGGTCCCGCCTGACCCGCGGGCGGGCCGCTGCACCCTCCGGCAGACTCGCGCCCTGGCGAGCAGCGCCGCTGCAGAGGGGTTGGCGGCTCGGCTCCCAAAGGCCCCCCTGCCGGGCTTGGCCGCGCGGCGCAGTTTCCATTGTGCAGCCCGGAGAATGGTCCGGGAACGCGCGCGCGCACACACATGCACACACACACGCACACACACACACACACACACCCTCCCTCGCACACGCGGAACCGGCTGGGCCAGGGGAGGGAGGGGGAGGGTGACGTAGCGTCCCATGGCGTCACATTGACGTCTCGCATTCCAGGCACTCTATGGAGAGGCCGCTAGGGCTCCTGTGGCATAAATGACGTGCCGAGAGAGCGAGCGAACGCGCAGCCGGGAGAGCGGAGTCTCCTGCCTCCCGCCCCCCACCCCTCCAGCTCCTGCTCCTCCTCCGCTCCCCACACACAGACAGGCTCACACCCGCTCCCTCACTCGCACACACAGACACGCGCGCACACAAGCTCCGCACACACACTCCACTCTCTCCCGCGCGCTCACACCCCTCTCGCCCTGCGCCCTTGCCGGTGCAGAGCCGCGCGGCAGCCGGACGCCCCTCCCGGACTCACTTTGCAACGCTGACAGCGCCGGCGGCGGCCTCGGAGGTGGGAACTGCGGCGGCATCCTGCCCCCGGGCCGTGGCCGCAGCCAGGACGCCCGCGGAACCCCTCGCCGGCACTCTCCCATGAGTCGGGATCGCAGCATCCCCTGCCAGACGCTCACCGCCTCTGGGAGCCGCTGGGCTGGTTCACGGCAGCCCTTCCGGGACAGCAGCTGTGACTCCCCCCCCAGTGCAGATTTCGGGGCAGCTCTCTAGAAACTCGCTCTAAAGACGGAACCGCCACAGCACTCAAGTACGTATGAGATTCGCCCAGTGAATTGGGGGACTTGCTAAAAAGTTGGCGCGCTGGGAAGCGTCGCTCCTGAATTGACAACTTTGAGTGTGGGTTTTTTTTTTTTTTTCCCCCTCGCCTCCTCGCTCCGGCTTCGCTCGCCGAGCGGCCCGGGGGGTTCTGATCTGAAACTTTTCCCCTGTAGCGGGCCCGCGGGGACCTCTGGAGCTCGTGGGATTCCTCCCCCAACCCGAAGAGGCGAAAAGCCTCTAACAAAGAGGAGGACCGGGATTTGTTCAGTAGCAGCTCCAGCGATGTAATTCAGGGTATTTCGGCTCTAGTTGTCATGGTAATGATGCTCTCGGCGGCGGCGGCGGCGGCGGCGGCGGCGGCAGGGAGTTGCAGCTCCGCTGATGAACGGCAGTAATTTTCCTGCCTTTTAACTAGGATTGAAAACAGGGGCTCCGGTGGGTCCAAGTTAATATACCTAATGGTGACTCCCAGCCGGTTGACTCGGGGGAAGCTGGAGAGGGAAGGGGCCTGGGCAGCGGTGGTTGGAGTTTGCAAAGGCGCTCGGATGATCTCTGGAAAGAGGGCGTAATTGTAGGAATGTGGCTTTATTGTATTGAAATGAGCCTGGGGCTCCACTAGGCACGTCTGCCTGGCGTAGCCTACTTGCCCGTGTGCACTTTTCCCTTCAGAGGTAATAGGCTGTAATTGCTGACTCCCGAGCCCGGCCACGCGTGGGGATCGTGTTCCTTTCCTTCGGGCCTTGGCTTGGTGTGGGAATGTTTTACTCTTAAGTGACGGAACTCGCGCTTTTGGAGAAGTTGCTCCGAGTGTTTTACTCTTAATAAGAATAAATGAAAGTTCTCAGTGCTGCGGGGAGAGCGGTTATGAGAGCGCAGCCTGCGGACAATGACTTCCAAAGGCACCTCCCGAGCCGGTTGGAAGCTTGGGTCAGGACTAAGAGAGAAAGCGTTTGTCCCTTGATTCTAAAGGACGTTCCTGGAGATTGCCTTTTATTTAATGCCTTCGGATTCGTGAGAGGGAAGAGCGGCAAGGAGTTTGGTAATCAGAAATGTCGGGCTGTCATCCCAGAGCCTTAGGGTGCCAGGAGACAGAGGTAAAGGGCAAATCCGTCCTGGATCTTCTATTCCCACGATGGAGAAATATTTTACAGAACTGAGTTGGGGAAGCAAAAAGCTGCCCAACGCGGCTACCGGGCACAATGAATGAAGTCAGAGTTCCCTTGACTTATCTTACCTGTGCGAGGTGCTCCTAGCGTGAATATCAAAGACTCCTCCTCGGGCCAAGCCACCTCCACGCCGGCTCCCTCCCCAGCCCCCACCCCCCGCACCCACCCACTCCCTTCCCCGCGACCGCGCGCGCTCGCAGAAATTCTCCCCCGCGGTTTGTCTCCTCTCCCTCGGTCTTTCTGAGAATCTCTGTCTTTCCCTTTCTGTCGGTCTCTCCTTCACTCCTACGGCCCCCGCCCAACCTCCGCCCCCGCTCCCCAGGGTTGGAAACTCCGCGGAGGAGCCCCGGTCACAATGGTGCGTTTCACGGTTTCCTCCACACACTTCACCACGGGGAGGGGAACATGGGGGTGTTCCTTTCGTCTGCCCACGAGAAAGAAAGGAGCTTTGACAGAGGTGGTTATTTCTACCTAATTTACAACCCCAAGGCTCGGTGCTCCGGCCCCGGCGGCCGCGAGCGGGAGCGGCGGAACGTGTTTCCAGGCGCGGAGGCTTTGCCTAGGTAACCGGCCATGGGAGTGGGCGGGGGGGGGGGGGGGGGCGTGGGGCTCTTGGCTCGGCTGTAGGAAACGTGGTGTGGCTCTTTCCCGCGAACACCCGGCGCTCGAGGGGAGCCCTTTCCTAGAGGAGACTCAACCCTCACCCGGCGGAGTCAGAGGCCGAACCTCGGAGAAAGGACCCAGGGGAGGGCAGGAGTGAGGGCACCTACTGCAGGAGGTGGTGGCAGGGTGCTGGAGACCTGTATTGAAAATTCGGGGCGGACGGGAAGCTCCTGCCACAGCCGTGGGAAGATCCGCGCGTGCTTGCGCTACAGCGAGCGCAAGATTTCCGTAGGATCATCTGGGGCAGGGCAGGGGCTGGGGGTGACAAGGGAATCCCCCGTTTCCTGGCTTTCGAGGGCTTACCGGACCTGGGGGTTCCGATGTCCCCTCCCTCTCTTCCTTCGGGCAAGCCCCTGGCGCAGGGGCGGAGGGGGACGAAACTTACACGCCCCTCTCGGCCCGCGCACCCCCGCGATTTTGGGGGGTTGTGTTTTGTTTTTTGGGTTGGTTTTGTGTTTTGTTTTGTTTTTGTTTTTTTTTTTCGGTTTCATGTTCCCAAGCCTCAAGATATGAACGGGTCCAGGCAAAGAGGGCGCTGTAGGCCAGAGTTTGGGGCAGCGGATCCTTTCCCCCGAGGCCCGCCGAGCTGCGCTTCCAGCTACAAAGTTTCGCTGAGCCTGGGCGCGGAGACGCTCGCCCCGGAGCCGCGCTCGGCGCCCTCCGGAATGTGCCCCCTCGGGGCCGCGGGATGGCCCCGAGCCTCGAAGTCGCCCACCCTCAGGGATACCTCCTGCTGGGTGCAAGGGGCCTCCCTCCGCCCACCCTACCAGCCTGGAACTCCAACTGCCTTGTCCCCTTGTCTCCAGCGCCGGCCTATTTCTACTGTGCCCTTTTGTTTGCTTGACCCCTGGCCCCCGAAACTCGCGGCTAATAGAAGCGAAGCTCCATTAGCATTTAGAATGAAAAGCGCAGACTTTCTTAATTCCTCGGGGCATTCACACATTCGTTCCGGACCTGGTGCATTTCCTATGCAACGTGTAAATTCTGTATTTGGGGAGGAGGGGGGACGGGCAGTGGAGTTGGAAAATGCGCCCTCATTGACCACACGAATTCCGTCGAAACTCTTCCTCAGGTGCCCCTTCTGTGGTTTTCCTGACTTAGCGAGCTCAGAGCCAATTGTGGAGACAGAGATATCGATTGCTGGGCGATGACAGGATGCACGTATTTTTAGCCTAGGTTTGGGTGCCACAAAACGGTGGTGAGCGCAGTGGGTGCCTGACAACCTTTCTGTGGCTCCCCCCAAGGCGGCTGGTCGCTTCTGCCCAGGGACTCCGTTCACCTTAAGAACTGCTTCCTTACCCTTTTAATTCTTTGTAATCAACGTAGCATTCATAGAGACCCCCTACCAAACCACCCTCTCTTGATACGCCCAGCCCAGGCCACGACGACCACCAGCCTGGTCTCACTTTGAGCTCTGTCCTCTCTCCCGGTGCCCGCAGAGCCTACTGCGGAAGAGCGCAGTCCGGCAAGCCCTAGCCCTGAGCCTGGACCCTCCGCGGAGCCAGGCAGCACTGCCACCGCTTCCCCTCGCCGGACGTCTCCGCCTCCTACCCTCTCAGCCTCCGCTGGAGAGACCCACAGCCCCACCATTCAGCGCGCAAGATATCCTCCAGGTAGGTCTAAAGGCGCGACCCCTTATTCCTTCCAGGTTGGGAGAGGTGGGGGTTGGGGGGAGCCACGCACCCAGCAGGCAGGCTGTTCAACTTGCGCAGGGCCAGGACAGTGACTGCTGGCCACGTATTTCACAGCACAGGTGGCTTCTTTGCACGAAGCTCCTCTGGATACCACACCCTGTTGCTACCTAGTGGAGCAGCCAGATTAAATTACGCGTTGCATTTCTCAAAAATAGGTTTCCTAAGAAAAAAAATGTAATACGCCAAGAGATTAGGATCTTTCTATACATTTTAATGTCTTCATTTTTGCTCTCCTTTTATATCCAGTTCATAAATGTAAAAGTTATGGGATCGCTTTGAGCAATACAGGGCATTTATGTTTGTATAGAACCTAAATCATTTGATGCAGAAGTTTGGATTGTTGAAGCTCAGAGGAAAAGAGAAAAAGCATTTAAGCTGAAAACCAAGGAGTAAATTCGAGTTGGGCAAAAAGAGAGGATTGCAGGTTTGGCTTGTAACACCTCTTTATGCATTTCTTAAACAGATACCAAGTGCCTGGACTGTGTAGTCGCCAAAGATATGCATCTAAATAGAACTTAGTACCAAGCAAACTCATATTCTAGCTGGAAACCTAAGAAAGACACAAGGAAGAGTAATACATAGGGATTGGCAAGGAAAGATGACAGAAGACTGATGGAGAAATCCTAGAGGGGCTGAAGGAAGGAGAATAGATGGAACATTGGGCTGGGCCGTGTTCTTTCTTTTAAATATTTAGCCTTTCATTTCACCCCAACAACAGGACAGCAGGATAACTAATCCTTGACCTTCAAACTAGTGTTTTTAAGGCCCTTCTTGGAAAGTGAAGGCTTGAACTGGCCTCTCCTTATCACTGCTTCTTCCAACAGGCCCTCATCACCTTTTTTCAAGTCAAGATTTCATCCCATACACGCATGACTCAATCAGATTTGGAAATGTGGGTAAGAGAAAGATGTCAAAGGAAATGTGAAGTACACACTTTTTTTTTTTTTTATTAGTCACATCTTCTATACCATAGACTCCAAACAGAGGTTAAGCACCTGCTGTTCCTTTGGTTCAGAAAAACCAACCACTAGCAACTGCCCATTTTATCATTTCTAGTTAGCCATAGAGAAAGGGAAATAATTAGATAAAATCAGATCCAATAATTCTCAAAGCCTTCTCATCCAACTCAACCTCTCTGAACAATAATAAGCATCCTGGATACTAGCCCCTTTTGGTGGCTCAACATACAGTCAACTGGAAGAAAAACTAAACCTATTAAGGAACTGCTTTCTTTTGTAGAGGTACTAATTCTTCTGTCATAAGAAAAATTGTAGGCTAACTCACCTATTACAGTAGCTGTAAACTGTTGTCTTAAAACAGCCACTGATATATTTGATTAGTCAGAATTAGAATATATATATATATATATATATATATATATATATATATATATATATATACTGTATATGGCAGAGACCACGTTTGGTGGGTGTTTTGTTGCAGCTGCTGATCTTTTTCTTTGCAGATGGCACAAACTCCCCCGAGTCCATTTCCTGGGCCTGTGTTCCCACCCCTCCACCTAGCTGGCTGAAGTCATCAACAGGGGTCCAGTTTGTGTAGGCTGTTAGCTGTGTTTGGAGAAATGGGGAGGGGGTGGGAGAAAGCGACCACAACGTGTGTGGGTGGGCTCAGTTGGCACTCATAAAATGTTAGAATGTCAGACTCCCTTGGCCGGTTAGTCCCACGTAGGACATCCTTTTCTTTTCTTTTCTTTTCTTCTTTTTTAACTAACTCATAGATTGCTAAATCAGTGTGTGTGAGTTGGGGCACCAGTGGCCTCTTTCCCCCAAAAAATAAACTAACGGAGCATTCCCTGGCATCTTTTTGTCCTCCCAACTTGTGGCTGAGACCATCCCCAATTAGTTTACAGGGCTCAAAACCGCTCTGTCAAAACATCACCGGGCTCATGAAGGAAGGGATCCAATTTCCCCAGATCTGGTGAAGAACAAGGGCAAGGGAAGGAAGGTGGGCAGAGGCCCCCAGGAAGCCTGCTTTTGGCATCTGTGGCCCCTTTGACAGTCTGTCAGGGATTCTGCTTTCCTCCCAGGGAAGACAAGGAGTATGAAGCTTTTCAATCTAAGCCACCAGGAGGAGGGGAAAGATGTCACTTCCTCTCCCATTTTCCAGATCAGGGAGCAATGAATCCAGTGCTACCTGTCCGCTAGGAGAGAGTGCTGACTTGACTCTGAGAGACCCTGTTCCCTGTCCTGCAGATATGCCCTGCGTGCAAGCCCAGTATAGCCCTTCGCCTCCAGGTTCCAGTTATGCGGTGCAGACCTACGGCTCGGAATACACCACGGAGATCATGAACCCCGACTACGCCAAGCTGACCATGGACCTGGGCAGTACTGAGATCACGGCCACCGCCACCACGTCCCTGCCCAGCTTCAGTACTTTCATGGAGGGCTACTCGAGCAACTACGATCTCAAGCCCTCCTGCTTGTACCAAATGCAGCCGTCGGGGCCGCGGCCCCTGATCAAGATGGAGGAGGGCCGGGCGCACGACTACCACCACCACCACCACCACCACCACCACCATCACCACCACCAGCCGCCGCAGCCGCAGCCGCCGCCGCCGCCGCCGCAGGCGCAGCCGCAGCCGCCGCCGCCGCCGCCGCCGCCGCAGCCGTCCATCCCGCCGCCGTCCGGCCCGGAGGACGACGTGCTGCCCAGCACCTCCATGTACTTCAAGCAGTCCCCGCCGTCCACCCCCAGCACGCCGGGCTTCCCCGCGCAGGCGGGGGCGCTGTGGGACGACGCGCTGCCCGCCGCGCAGGGCTGCATCGCCCCGGGGCCGCTGCTCGACCCGCCCATGAAGGCGGTGCCCGCGGTGCCCGCGGTGGCCGGCGCGCGCTTCCCGCTCTTCCACTTCAAGCCGTCGCCGCCGCACCCGCCCGCGCCCAGCCCGGCCGGCGGCCACCACCTGGGCTACGACCCGACGGCCGCCGCCGCGCTCAGCCTGCCGCTGGGGGCCGCCGCCGCCGCCGCCGCAGCCGCCGCCGCCGCCGCCAGCAGCCAGGCCGCCGCGCTCGAGGGCCACGCGTACGGGCTGCCGCTGCCCAAGAGGGCGGCCGCGCTGGCCTTCCCGCCGCTCGGCCTCACCGCCTCCCCCACCGCGTCCAGCCTGCTGGGCGAGAGCCCCAGCCTGCCGTCGCCGCCCAACAGGAGCTCGTCGTCCGGCGAGGGCACGTGCGCCGTGTGCGGGGACAACGCCGCCTGCCAGCACTACGGCGTGCGCACCTGCGAGGGCTGCAAGGGCTTCTTCAAGGTGAGCGCGCGCCTCCGCCTGGCGCCCCCGCCCCCCGGCCACCGGCCTCCTCCGCCCCGAGGGCGTCCCACCCCTTCCCCTTCCAGGACCAGCAGCCTTGTTTTCCTGTGCGTTCCTGCAGCCCTTCCTAAACACCTTCACATCCACCCTCCCAGGGGCCCGCTAACCAGGCCAGCATGGACTTCAGGGAGCCGTGAACTTCCTGACTTGGCTTCCTTTATTTTGCCAGACAGAGCAGATTCTCAAAAAGGATCCCTGCCCCCCACCCCCACATTGTATTCCTTCCCTGTCCATGCAGGGTATCTGAGGGCATGGGGGTCTGTGTGCCACGTCCTGGATATTTGTATCTCATTCAATCCTCATACAAGAGCTGGGACGCTAGAATCAGATCTGAGATGGAACTCTGGCCACACGTGAGCTCTTCTTAGTAGTAGTATATTGAAGGTAGCTATTAATTATCCTTGTTTCACAGATGAGGAAGTGGAGGCTCAGAGAGGTTATTCAAGTTACACCGAGACGCACTCAGAGTGCGATGGAGGCAGGATGCCAACTCATGTTTGCACGATCCCGAAGTCTAGACCCTCTTCACAGGTCTGCAACTGCAGAATAGACAGGAGCAACTGGCTGGGTGCCGTTTGAGGCGGCTCGCTCTGTAGAAGATAGAAGCTGGGGTCTCACCAGTTTGCTCCAACTCTGTGCCACACACAGTGAGGTGTAGACGCGGTTCCTTATATCATAGACGCAAAGGAGAATTTTACAGTGGGAGGGTCTTCAGCCTCCCCAATATCTTATCCCTCAAGGTGAAGCCTAGGAAGAGAAGCCTTGTGCATTCTAGAAATGGTGATTTAGTGGCATGTTTGGCAGTTCCAGCTGGTTACTTTCAACATTTGAGGTCAGTGCTCCTTCTTTCTACTGTTTTTGCTTTTTTAAAAAAAAAAAAAAAAGATTTTATTTATTTATTCATGAGAGACAGAGGGGTGGGGCACAGAAACAGGCAGAGGGAGAAGCAGGCTCCACGCAGGGAGCCCAACATGGGACTCGATCCCGGTTCCCCAGGATCACGCCCTGGGCCGAAGGCGGCGCTAAACCACTGAGCCACCTGGGATGCCCTCTTTCTTTCTACTGTTGAGGTGGAAGAGGCCTTGTTCTCTTGCTGCTCTACTTTTGCTATTGACTTCCAGAATTCTAAAGACACTTAATTCTGTGCCACCCTCCCCACTCCCTTGGCCATTATCTCTGGCATTTGCAAACCCACAAATGTTCTCCCACAAAAACCACTCCCTAGACTCCAGGGCTGGGCAGGGTGGAGGGAAAGGGGAAGCTAGGTGCTGATTGGGTAACTGGTATTTGGGAGACCAATAGGATACATCTGGGAATGTGCTAAAATTGGACTCAGAACACTCAAACAGGAGTCCTTTGATCTGTCACCTACCAATCTATGAGGTTGAACATGATCTGTCTTTCTAGGCTTCCGTTTTTCAATCCGATGAATAAAATTCAGAGAAGGGCTATGAGTATTAAATTAGACAAGACAGATATGAATGCACTTTATAATCTTTAAAGGGCCATAAAACAGTCGTTCATTATTAAATGAAAACTACAAAGTATTTACTAAAATGCACATGTATGTGGATTGGTATACCTACCAGCAAGCATCAATTATTTTTGATCTGGGATTAGGAATCATGCCATTAATTAACTTCTGCAGATAAAGGAGAAAAATGCTTGTGGAGAGACTTTGCAATATGTCTAGTGCCATATAGGAGTTATGCAGAAGTATGATGTTTTAAATGCAGAACCCTCAGTTTAGCCATTTTTTTTCTGTCTGAACTGCTCAAGCTTTACCAGGGTTCTTTCCAAGTTAACCGCATTCCCGTAGCAGATTTCATTTTCACAGTATTTCAGTGGAAATGCTGAAGGGCAATGAAACAGGCAGCCAAAAAGGGGTAAAAGAAAGAAAAACAATTAAGAGAAGTACGATTAACCCACAAATATAATCACCTCTGAATAATTGAGAGTTAACCAAAATACAGGACTGGTAATACATTCCTAGTCTAGAAATGTCAATTAAGTGTTCCCCAACAGCATCCCTTTTCTGCAGCAATGCCTTGAAAACAAATCTATACTTGAAAGGGTGGGGGTAGGATGGGGGAGAACCACCCCACAGATCTGTTAATTAAAGGAACAGGAGCAGGTTTTACCCAGTGGCTTTCTACCATTAAATTGAATTCTTTAAAAATGTGACATGAGGTGCAGTTAATGATGGGAATTCAGTGATTGAACCATAACGATCTCTCCCTGTCCTTAAACTGTGCAGGCACACACAACTGTGGGGAAGGCTTCAGGTTATTGGGAAAATGTATACCTGAAGCAAAATGCCACCAGCACTCAAATTGGCATATAGCCTTGAGGATGATGGCAAGAAACAGAGTTTTAGAAATTACTGCATGTCCAATGAAAGAAAGCTTCATTCAGGAAACATAAGTTTCCTACCCTTACAGACTGTTGAGAATTTAAATGCTGGAAACTCAGAGATATGTTTGTGTTTGGGAATTTTGCATTTTAAACTAAATGAATCTGGCTTTGGTAGATTTTTAAAGTCATAGAAGCAGTTTAGAAACCGTTTCCTAAAATGAAATTAAAAGGTGATAAGGTGAAAATGAATACATGGGGGTTGAGAATTGCTAAAAGTAAAAGACTAAAAGTAAATCTAGAATTTTGGATACAAAACAGATCACCAACCCAAATTATGTGGATTTCTTTCTTTTCTCTTTCTTTCTTTCTTTCTTTCTTTCTTTCTTTCTTTCTTTCTTTCTTTCTTTCTTAATGCAGCCCAGGCTTACCAAATAAATTCCAACTTTCTGCTCTATTTGGAGTTGTATAGATTCAGGTAATTTCTGAATAATTTCACCCTAAGTGGTGAATACACATCCATTTGCACAAATGTCTTTAATTTTTTTTAAAAAATCATTTTTTAAAATCTTGAGCATAAAATATGCTTCATTATTTCTCCATGTGTCATTTTAAAATTATATGTGATTCTGAAGAATAAAACATCAATTTATATCCAAGTCTAAGGTTTATGATGTGTTGTTTACAATATGGCTATTTTGATATCTGTCTCAATAGTCGTTTATGAAATAACCTGTTAATGGGAATTTTTATTGAAAATTTATGGCTCTCATACTTCCTCCTTTCTTTCCTCTTTTTGTTTATTTGTTTTCAGTTGTTATAGCAGCTTTTAGTAACCAATTTTAAGATGTTGCTTTCAAAACTCAGAAATAACCAGTTGACCATACGTATTCTCTTAAGAAAATATTCTCTTAATACATTTTATCTTAATATCTTAAAGATAAAATAAATGATATAGGCAGATTAAGGATAGTGATTTTTTTTTTTTTTGCATAAAGGCATTTCCTATATGCTTTAACTAGTCAAGTCCTGATTTTGCTTTTTATGATTTCATCTCTATTGGGGAACAAAGCCAGTTACTGTGATATTTGACTTATAATAGTGATAGCCAACAAAGTACATCCCAGATAATTTTGATTTTATTTTAATAAGGTCAGCAATAATCAGGGGAGTGGAACAAGTAGAAAATTGTTCCCAAAGGGATATTAAAAGTGGAGATAATCTAATCCTCCAAGGTATGATATGTTGACCTGGTAATTTCAGATATGATTTTATCATTCAGACTTGGGTGTCTCCTGAGACTTGCTTCAGAACAATCCGAGATGATTTTCATTGTCAGCAGCTAACACTAATAAAATTGTTTTTCCTGCAGGCTAGCGTGTTAGGAAATTAAATTTATCTAATTATACGAATTGCACTGTCGCTTTTCACATTGTAATTAAAATACATCTTGTCAGGTCCTACCTCTTTCCAGAAACTATTAGTTGACTATCTCTGTATTGTGTTTTCTCAGAGAACGGTTCAGAAAAATGCAAAATATGTTTGCCTGGCAAATAAAAACTGCCCTGTAGACAAGAGACGTCGAAACCGTTGTCAGTATTGTCGATTTCAGAAGTGTCTCAGTGTTGGCATGGTTAAAGAAGGTATGGATATAATGCTTTTTATTCAGCTTGCTTATATATATATTTTCAGATATCACTGAGAAAAATGTTAATATTGACGTTGGGGTGGTGAATTTTCCTACTTTCCAAGATTTTACTTTTATGGTGTATATTACCACTTAAAAATAGCTGAGGACTACTTATTCTAATTTCTCAAAATCAATAGAGAGCTTGTGTACATACATCTCTGTTCTATTTAAGAAGGAGACTTTTAGGGCTAATTCATTACTAGATGTAAGTACGGGTGACTTTTATGCTGCTTGTTTCAACTCTCATTAAATCATTGTGTGGATATAATTCCAAACTTACTGCCACTTTTAAATGGTTGGTCTTGTTAATGATTGCTCAACTGTAATGTGTTTTGATTGCTTTTTGTGATTTATGGCTCTTCATGAATATCTTTGGAGACATTTTTTTCTTTTTTTCTTTTGGCATCAGTTGTCCGTACAGATAGTCTGAAAGGGAGGAGAGGTCGGCTGCCTTCCAAACCAAAGAGCCCATTACAGCAGGAACCTTCTCAGCCCTCTCCACCTTCTCCTCCGATCTGTATGATGAACGCCCTTGTCCGAGCTTTAACAGACTCAACACCCAGAGATCTTGATTACTCCAGAGTAAGTTTTATGATGTCCTGTTTTCAAATGATGAGGTCTCTGTTCATGATATTAGGAACAAGAGTTGATTGAATGACTTTGCGCCTTTCACTGTACTAAACAGTTTTCATACCTTCTCTATATTTCTCACTTCATTTAGCAATCCCAGTGCATCCATTGCACCAAATCATTTTTGCCTTATTGGATCTCTAAATGCCTTAACAAATTATCCTGACAGTGCTGCACCTGTCATACCATTGTTGCAGGACTCCTGGTGGTTGTGCCAATGAAAATGTGCACAGGTGAATTATAGTGTGTAGATTTCTTTCGTGGTTTAGAGGTAGTAACTACCGTTTTTTTCATATTGTGATCAAACCATCTGGGTGAGCCTCAAGTTATCCTTCAGCAGTTTATCCAGTTGTATCAGCACTGATTGACCTGCTGCTTATTCAGAGGGACTCGACCACTGATGGAGAGGAAGGAGCTCTGGCCTTGACATTGGGAGGTGTCAGGGGGACCAGGATGGAACACTGCCTGTGCTGATTCCTGCCTGTGTCACCTGGCTCCCACTCTTGGCTTTCTCGT
The DNA here is from genome assembly GCF_048164855.1 of Canis lupus baileyi. Classification (NCBI taxonomy): domain Eukaryota; kingdom Metazoa; phylum Chordata; class Mammalia; order Carnivora; family Canidae; genus Canis; species Canis lupus. Next base: position 58,625,561 of record NC_132847.1, read on the forward strand.
CCCTACAGTGGAGATGATTATAATATTTAACCCCGGAGGGATGTTTGGAACATCAGTCACACAGGAATGATTGTTTTGAAAAGCATAAGTGAGTATTGTTATTTAAATGAAACAAAGCATATCAATATTTTTATTTATTGTGAGATAAACTAAAATATCATCAGTCTGAACTCTGAAAAGTCCCCACACAGGAAAACCATAAGAAGGGATTTTCTGAGCAAATGTATAAACAGTACTGGAAGGCAGTTTTGAAAAAGACTTAGAAAAGCAAAATTCTAGTAAGACAGGGTCTTACCAGAGAGAGAAAGAAAGGAAAAGGATTACAATTACTGAGCTATTTCTGCATGCTAGACATTGTTGTCTGTTGTCTCATTTCATCATTTAAAGAACCATGAGGGATGCCTGGATGGCTCAGGGGTTGAGTGTCTGCCTTCAGCCCAGGGCGTGATCCTGGGAGCCCCAGGATCTAGTCCCATGTCAGGCTCCCTGCATGGAGCCTGCTTCTCTCTCTGCCTGTGTCTCTGCCTCCCTCTCTCTCTCTCTCTCTCTCTCTCTCTCTCTCTGTCTCATGAATAAATAAATAAATAATCTTTTTTAAAAAAGATAAAGAACCATGAACTGTGAGGCTAGTCACCCCCTCTCTGATATAAGAAAACTTAGAAACATAGTGTGCACACCGATGAGAGAGAGAGACCAGTCCAGGGATCTCCGGTTGGTTGATCTGGCTTGGCAGCTACTACCAGATTGCCCTACCCAGGCCTAATCAGTATTTCAGACTTCTGACAGAAGGGGTGATTAATATACCCACTGGGATCCTCCTTCCCTCTGTACCCTCATTATAGGCTGTGAAGCCTCCTCTCCACACCTAATCACAAAACTTCAAATGAGAAGCATGGTAGACCCTTAGCACCAAAGGTTGAGGACTCTTACTCTGATTACAAGTAGCATCTCTTAACTAAAGTCAAGTCTCAAATAATAGTCTAATGAAATAATGCAGTGGTTAAGGGCTTAGGCTTTGGAACCACACCAGCTTAGATGAAAATCCAAATCCATCATTTAGTAGATAGGTGACCTTGAGCAACTGATGAAACCTTGCAACACCTCAGTTTCCTCACCTGTGTTGTGGAGTAATAACAATAATATCTACTTCCTGTGGTGGTTTGTGAAGAAGATTCAGTAAGGTGATAACTTGTCAAAGTTTTGACCCAGTGCCCTGTACGTTATGTCCTTGACCAGCCTTTCTCACTTTACCATTTATTGAAGGTACTGAGAAGTATGAACACTACCTATGTCAGAGGCCATGTAGCAATGCCATTAAGGTAAATGTTATCATGTGTTTCGAAGATGAGGCCATGAAAACCAGGAAACGTTAAAGGAGTGACTTGCCCAAGGTTACATAGCTGATATTTATCAAAGAGAGAATTGGAAGCCAGGTGCACCGGACTCCAAAGTCTGTGTTTCTAAATACCGTGCTTCACTGTGTCTTTGGCTTCAATGATAGTGGGTACTGGAAAAGCATTCGGGAATAAGGGTGTCCCCTTCCTGAAGCAAACTTTGCCTCCCTTTATGCAATTTGTCTGAATTAATGAAGCTGCTCCACATAGCCTCTGCCGAGCCCATAGCACAAGGTTTGACGTTGGTCTGGGGCATTGGAAATCACTACCGATGGTCAGTCCAGAGAACTAAGGCCCCCAAAGTGATTTTTTGGCCCCAAATTATCCAACTATTGGTCTATATGGCCTAATTAGTCATTCAGTGGCAAACCTTCGCCAGCACTTTGAGTTGTCCCAGCTGGGAACTGTGTCCACACTGAAAAATCAATCCAGTGTGTTTGCTTGCCTCTGCACTATTCAGTGTGTTAGACTAGAGTCATCATCCTCATCAACAAACATTTATCCAATTTAATTGTTAGCTTTGTCCAAAATAGCAGATTGACCATACCAGAGTCCGGGTCACATTCATACTACCTTTGGGGCCCCCGCTCAATTTTGTAAAGCACATTTATTTTAATTGCATTGTTTTGGAATCAGGTTGAGCCTCATAGCTTGGATTCTCCTGCTTTTAGATAGCTTTACAAAATTATCTAAACTTGGACCAAAATCAATTAAATTAAAAGACTTTTTAAAAATACAGTGAGTTTTCATCAAAAACTTGGATGAAGGCATAGAAGGCATGCTGATCACATTTGCAGATGACAGAAATCTGGGAGGGATCGCTAATATGATGGATGTCAGTATCAACATTCAGAGTGATTTCGACAGGTTGGAACAGGATGGGCTGAAGCCATCATGAAGAAAGTTAACAAAAATAAATGTTCAGCTCAGCATTTAGAATTTCAAAACATGGGAGAGCCTTGGCCCATCAGTAGTTCCTGTTAAGAAGATCTTGGGACTTTATTCAATACACAGTCAATATGAACCAACAAAGTATACGTGTGGTGGAAGGAAGGGATGCTGAACTACCTTAGGGCTGCGGTAGTAGAAATATAGGACCAGAACCAAGTTGGTGGTGGTCTCACAGGCTCCGTCCTGTGAGACCACACTTCAAAGGTGAAGTCCCTTCCCAAACCGGGGTTTAAGGGGGATGTGGACATACTGTTTCTGGAAACTTGTAAGGGATGGTTGGAGGAAATGAAAATATCTAAACAGGAAGGCAGAAGGTTTGGCAGGATTAGGTCACTCTTTTACCCTGTGGAAAGAGGACTGTTGCTCCCAAGAGCAGATCTGAAGGGAGAAGAAGAGGGGGGCCCTTCCAGCTCATTCTGAAGATAAGGATGAGCTCTCTCTTAGCTACAAGAGCTGCTGTGGAAGCGTGAGTTCATCAACACAAGAAGTAACTAAGGAGAACACATAACAGGATTTCTCACAAGCAGAGAAGTTATTTTGAATATTGAATTCCTTCCAATTCTAAGATTTTATGATTCTGGGGTTTGCCTTATTGTTCCTAAATGCAAGTGATTTTATATTTATGTGATATTTTATTTATATATATATATATATGTGTGTGTGTGTGTATACATATATATGTGTGTGTGTGTTAAGTAACTTGTTATTTAACAAGATTGAACCTGCTTTGTTCTCTAAAAAACATTACCATAAAACGAATGAAGCAAACTGAATTTATTGAGTGCCTACTTTGAGCTAGGCACCATCACATATGTTCTTACATAATTTCCCTTAAGCCACAGACTTATGTGCTATAATTTATGGTTTCCGTCATTTTTTTAGGAATGTCATTCGTTAAAACTCAGTTTTCATCATACCTTCTCCTGATATATATGCAAATGTTAGAACTGGAGGGGACCTTGAGATCATCTAATCCACCCCCATACTTTCAGAGGAGTAAATTGAGGCTTCTAGGGGTTAAGTGTCTTGCCTGAGGTCAGGAGCAAAGCTAGGACTAGATCTGAATCTCATCCCTCAAGGTATTAAGTTTCTATTTCACCATACTGCCACTTCCCTGTAATGAAAAGTTACTAGTTTTTTCTAATAGAAGCTTTATGAGGCTTTTAAAAATAATAATAATTATTATTACATATATATATACATATACCCATTCGGTTTTGTTAAAAGGCAAACCATTTAGAAGAGGACAGAGTGAAAAAAATCAAAGTCTCCTCTTTATTGCTGATTAATCCCACTCTTCAGTGGTAACAAATGTCACCATTTCAGTGTGTGTCCATAATTTACTATATTTTAAGTAAGAATTTGTCCTGTTGGATTTGAGTCAGACAGTTGATTTGACCAAGGCAATTTATTGACAATGCCAGTTTCCCCCATGAATCTGGTAAATAGAGAAATGAGATGATGTTTGCCAGATAGGTATGTTCTAACCTTCTTGTACCCGCCTGTATGCCTCTAAGGTCCTAAACGAGTGGTTTTCCTCATTGTGAGAGAGGGAGGAGGAAAGAGTTGCGTTCCAAGTCACAGAGGGAATGCATGCATGTTTTAGAGGCCAGAAAGAGAGCTCCTCGCACTGTGAAGTGTTCCTGGCTCCGGGACCTTCACTTCTCCTTTGGGCCAAACTTCTCTCCTTCAAAAGTGAGCTCAGATCATTGTATATCAGTGCAGTCAAAACATGTCACGTTTGATTTGTTTCTTCTCGAAATGTAGCTATCCTCTGTCCCACAGTTGCTTTTAATTTAGCAATACAAGTATATATAGATACTGGGCTTGGCTTCAGAGCCTGCACAATTACTAATGAGAAAATATATTTAACGTCCTCATTAATTGGTCATTTCTAGTATTTTTCAGCAAACGGGGATGTTTCTTGGTAATTGGTGTCATTCAGTGTAGTAACAGACTCCAAATACCACTCGGAGATGCCACTCGGATAAAACCAGGCACCAGCAAATGGCATTTAAATATGTTAACAAGATAGCCTGAGAAACATCGTGGCGAACACATGTTAGACTAGAGAGTAAACAGCCTAAAGACTCGGCAAAGAGAAAGGTTGACTGAAGCTACTCAGAAGACCCTCTCAAATTGCCATCAATACCCTAGGTGACTTCAAGTCCGTTCCTGGGCCACAGTGGGTCGCAGCTTCCCTGTCTGAATGCTGGGGAGACTGGGCTAAAGGCACCACCATGATCCCTCCCAGCCTTCTCATTCTCTGACCCTCTAACCATTACACCTGCCATAAATCCACTGTGGGGAGAGCTCAGCATCTCCCAGAGTGTGGTACCCAGAAAGACCCAGGGTGTTTGCTTAAAAATTCAGATTCCTGGGCCATACCCAGACCAATTAAATCCGAACTAGGAGAGGGGGAGGAGGCAGACAGGAATCTGCATGTTAACAAATGCCTTGGATGACTTGTTGCCACACGAAGATTTGCGAACCATCAATATAGTTTAATAAGAACAATCCAATTTTACCTCAAATCTCCCGTCTCCCAGCTTTGTTTTTGAGGCCGAGAAGGAATGAATGATAGACATATATATACATTTTCAAAAAGTCACCAAGTCATTTAATAAATATTTATCCAATGGCTGCTGGGCGTCAGGTGCTGTTCTACAGCAGTGGACACGTTGTGGAAGAGCAGCTCCTGCCCTCAGGCAGCTGACATGGTGTGAAGGAGAGAGAAAGTAAGCAAATGTATAATGCAGTGATGCCATTAGTGGGGGCAGGGGAGGGTTTTGTTTTTTAGCAGGGGAGGCAGTTAGAAGAGAATTGGGAGGAAAACATATTTGTTGCCAATTTGTTTTAAAGTGTAAGAACTTAGGAATATGTATACATAGTTTGGCTCATGTCATGATGACATCTAAAATGTATAAAGAAATAGAAAGGCCCAGGGAAAACTAGCATTCTGAGGGGAGACAAAATGTTCTTAGGACATTTTACATACTCAGCCTGGACTGGCAGTGAGGTAGAGTAAATAGCAGGTTCCATTCTTTTATGAAAACATCACATTGCTAATGTGGTAGGGCTGGTAGTCACTGAGGGTCTCACTTAATTCCCAAACAACTTATTTGAGGCCTGGGTTGTTGATGAAGTCTGACCTGCACAGCCATAGTATTGCCATATGCAAAATGGAGCCTCATTTAAGTAACTTCTGTTGATAATTTCAGCTCTAGATTCTCAGTCTAGATTACTCAGAGAAACTTATATCAGGCATTAGCTGTAGCCTCTTCTAACTGGTTAGTAAATGTGGTATTGTCTTTGACTAGACATAAAGCCAGACTTTGGATGAATCAATTTATTCACATAGGCTGGAATAAAAAGCCTAAACAGGAAAAAAGATTCGTTATTTAAAGTCTTCCTCTATTTGGCCTGAATTTGATTAGAATGATCAATAAACATTTCCAGATTTTCTCCAGTGAACCACAAACCTGCTTATCCCAGAGATAGAATGATATAGGGGACCCTAGAAGCAGAGAATGGGGATTTGATTCTTGCAATTTCAGATGGTTTTATAAAAAGTGCCAGACCAGGTGAGAAAGGATCTAAAATGTTTTGTTTTGTTTCTTTAAATCTTATGTTCAATAGAGGGGACACTTGGTTTGTCTTTTCCCCTAGCATTGGAGGCTAACCCACCAGTCACCCCCGAGTTACTGGTGGCTCACGCTGAATTCATTTTGGCTCCAGAATTTTGGAACGTGGGCCAGAATCAATGCAGGTGAAGCCCAGAGGGGCTGGCTGGAGTCTGGCATGCTGGGCCTGCTGGCTTTTCTCCTTGCTGGACTCCATCAGAGACAACTGCTCATGCAGGGTAGGCAGGGTTTGCATCTCCCTGTGTGCAGGATGCATGAAATGTGAGCCCAGCAGGGACGGAGGCCTGCAGAGGATGCTGGGTGGAAGCTAAGCACTCTGGAGAGTTCTGAGCAAATATTGAAAGCAGAGAGATTATTGAGTTGTGAGCCATGGTTTCAGGGAGGTCAGTGCAGAAGGGAGCTATTAGGTCCCATTCCCAGGAAAAAGTTTATAACCTTTGGTCTTTTTATCTCCATTTACCATCCTATTTTAAGACAAAATAATGCTGAATCGGTGTCAAATTCTAGGCAGTAACATCATACCTGGTATGATTAGCAACATTTAGAATCATTGAGTGCAAGAATCCATCATATGGAACATTCGCCAGGATAATTGATAGTCTGGGCCATAAAACACACCTTAACAAATTTAAAAGAATAGAAAACACACAATGTCTGCCGCCAAACCACAATGGAATTGAATTAGAAATCAGTAACAGAAAGACAGCTGAGTGCAAAGAGCCAGAAGGAATCTTAAAAATCAGGTAGCCAGTCACTTCCTTCTCCAGAAAAGTTAAGTAACTTGGCTAGGGCTGCATAGCAAGTCCATGCCAGAGCCTGGAGGAGGACCCCATAACCTGCAGCCTGGTCCAACATTCTTTTCTCTACCCCAGGTACCACTTGGGAGTTTCACAAGTAGTGCTGTCAGCTTTTTAAAGGGGGTTCTACTCTAATTTTCCTCCTATCCTTGGAGAGTATTTGGAAAGAGATGCACAGAAGAGAAAGTTTTTTTTTTTTTTTTAAAGTTAAATAAAATCCCTTTCTCCACTCCCTTTCAGTTAGTAGTGTATGTGCTAAAAGGAGGTGGGGGGAATTATCGTGACACCAGGATCATGCCACCATCCTTGACCATCTGTGGGAAGGAGGACTGCTTGCTTCTCCCGGACTTTGCTCCCAAGAAGTCCCATCACATCACAGAAACATCCAGGACTTCATTGAATCCAGGCCCTGGGTGGAATTATTGAGAACAGAAGAGCCAGGACTGAACTGGACCTGATGTTACAGGATCCTAGAAAATCAGGGCTGAGAATTAGAAACCTTCCAATTCAACCCCTTTCCCCATTTTATAAATATGCAAGTGGTGGAACAGTGTTCATTCCATCATCATTATCAGTACCATCGCTGTCATCATTTGTTAAATATCCTTATGTTGGGCCCTTCAAATATATTATCATATATAATCCTTACAACAGAATCTTGAGGAGGGTATTATCCCCATTTTACAGAGGGGAAAACCGAGGTTCAGAAAAGTGAAGTAATATATCCCAGATAACTACAGGCAGAGCTCCATTATTTCACAAATTAGGGGCTAGGATTAGAGCAGCTGGTCTCCTTGTCTGATGGTGTCTTTTGTTATTTCATGATGCCTCGTGGGAAAGCATAAAGGGAGAAAAAGAGACCCAATTAAGACAAGTACTTCATTTCCTCGTATCTAAGTAGTTCCTCAGTGAGCACCTGGTGTTTATTGGCTGTCCCTCCTCCAGCCAGATTAGGGCATTGTGACAAACTTAGGCGCTCCCCTGACTACTCTTTCACTAAACAATACTCAACAACAATTTATTGGGGGTCATTTATGCGCTAGTCACTGTGCTGCCGACAAAACATGGGACCAAATGAGTACACACAGAGACCTCCAATTAGAGCAAAGCAAAATGCTTTAGTTTTAGTTTTAGAAAAAAAACTATTCCACAGGCTACCAACTAGGAACATCAGACATATTACCAGCCAGGAAGTGCAAGAGTGGAAGTCACAGGGCCATGTTTAAGTTTTGGCTGGACCACTGTTAGTTGTGAACCTTGGGAAAGTCCCTTAGCCTTCCTGAGTCCCTCTGAGCTTCCTTTTTCTCATCTGTAAAATAAGGATTAAAATCCATACCCCGGGGGAACTGAGAGAAAGGACACAAACGCACTCAAGGCTGTGTTAGGGCAAAGGAAATGATGCACATATTTACATGAGTATTTCTGCAGATCTCAAATCTCCGTGTTGTTGGTTGTGCCTTGATTATTATCTTGCTATATCAGTCTTTCTGCTGAAACCAAGAGGACTTTTTCCCCCAGTGACTCGAGCAAAACCCTGACTCTACCAAAATATCCAAGAGTAGAACAGGGGCTTTATTCCTACCTGTACCTTTCTTCTCCTGGGATCCTTTAGATCAGAGCCGTCCAATAGAATATTCTGCAGTGAGGGAACTGTTGCCCATCACACGTGGCTTTGGAGCCCTTGAAATACAGCCAGTGCGACTAAGAAACTGGACTTTATGTTTTATTTAATTTTCATTAATTTAAGTACCCACAAGTCCTGAGTCTGAGGGCACACGACTGCCTGGGTCCTGCTTAAGGAAACACCCTCCCGGGATCCCTGGGTGGCGCAGTGGTTTGGCGCCTGCCTTTGGCCCAGGGCGCGATCCTGGAGGAGACCCGGGATCGAATCCCACGTCGGGCTCCCGGTGCATGGAGCCTGCTTCTCCCTCTGCCTGTGTCTCTGCCTCTCTCTCTCTCTCTGTGTGTGTGTGTGTGACTATCATAAAGAAATCAAAATTAAAAAAAAAAAAAAAGGAAACACCCTCCCCTGCCTGGTTTGTTTTTACCTCACAAAAGTCCACCTGCAGGAAGCAAAAATCATTCTCTTCTCCTGTTGATTAATTCTGTGGTTCCCAGACTCCAGTATGCATGAGAATCAGCTGGAGATCTTGATAAAGCAGTTTCTTGGGCCTACCCTCAGAGATTCCACTCCGGTAGGTCTGGGATGGGACCCAAGATGTTCATTCCTGGCACATTCCCAGGTGTTGCTGATGCTGCTGGCCCAAGGACTACACTTTGAGAACTGTGGCTTAATTAACATCTTAGAGACAGCTGTGCTGTAGTGGAATCAGTAGACCCTGGCGGCCTGCTTGGACCCAAACCTCTGGGGTAATGGTTCTTCTCAACAATAGCTGCTCTTTGGAATCACCTGGGGAGCCTTTGAAATTCTTGGTGACCAGTCCCCATTCCAGACCAGTTAAATTCGAATCTCTGTGTGTATGAGCTAGACACAGTGCTTTTTAAGCTTGATTTCCATCTTGCATCAAGATTAAAAACCACTGCACTAAAGAGACTTAGCCAGATTTCTTTTGTCTGTTAAGAGGTAACAGAATTTGCTGTTTACATCGTGAGAATCAGAAGAGACCAAATGCCAAAAAAAAAAAAAAAAAAAAAAGTTTCGGGCACTGACAGTCTTGCAAGAGCCAATTTGCAAATAATGTTGCCATCCCTGTTGAACTAAGATAATGCTGCTCTCTGTGGTTTGCATTCCAGTACTGTCCCACCGAACAGGCCGCTGCAGGCACCGATGCTGAGCACGTGCAACAGTTCTACAACCTCCTGACAGCCTCCATCGATGTGTCCAGAAGCTGGGCAGAAAAGATTCCCGGATTTACTGATCTCCCCAAAGAAGATCAGACATTACTTATAGAATCAGCCTTTTTGGAGCTGTTTGTTCTCAGACTTTCCATCAGGTAATTACTATGATTTTATCTTTTCTTTAGTTCTCCCCTTACTTCGAAGAAGTTGGAAACCTGCTGTGTTCATAATGGAGTCATCCATGAAGAGTTTGCTCAGGAATGAAATAGGAAATATGGTCAGGCATTAATAAAAATGGGCAGTGGCTAAGAGCACTGGCCTGGAAGCCAGGACTCGTGGGTTCTAGTGTCAGTTCCAACATGAACTTGCTGTGAAACTCTGAGAAGGTCACTGGCTTCACCTGAAATTCACTTTCCTTTGTGCAATGAGGAGGTTAGATCTGTTGATCTCTGAAGCCCATTGCAGTTCCAACATTCTATGATTCTAGGAAGATTCTCTCATGGTGCATAAGGTATTTCCTGGCAGGCGAGTATTTATTTTGAACATTGCATTTACCTCATGGGTTTCTATTTAACAAGTTACTGTTCTAGTACGCCAGATGGGGCTCTAAAGAGTTCCCACAGCTTCTCAACCCCCAGTGTTTACTCCAAGCGAATAGCTTCTGGATCAAAAGATGTGCTTCAACCTATCCTACTCGGTGACACCAAAGACAAAGAGGCAGTGATTTTTCAAAAAGCTGGAACCTCAGATCTAAGCTTCTCTCTAAGCTTTTCATACTGTGTTACCAGAAGCTCTAGTGTAAAGTGCAGATTCCCGTGCCTGATTCCCAGCCATTTTGGTTTAGAACTATCTTGAAAGAAGTCCAGAAATCTGCCTTTTTAACTCATGCTCCAGTGATTCTGATGCCAGTGGCCTGAGGTCCAGGTTTTAAACTCTGAGGCTGAACCATGCTGTCTGTGTGTGCCTCTGTGGCAGGATCTGTAGGAGAGACAGGGGTGAAATTACAGCTAAGGAGTCAGTAATTAGCATAATTACAGCCAATCTGCTGTGCACAGGATCCAAGGCAGCAATGGGACTGTCCTCTATTAGGCAGGCAGCAAAGGATTAAGTAAGGAATAAGCTCCATGCAGGCAGGTGCCATCTATACACTTTTCACCAAGTTTTCTCCAGTGCCTGGCTCCAAGAATGGCACATACTTGGTTCTAAGGAAAGACTTGCTAAGTGAATGAATGAATAAAGCTACTCATCCAAGAAGTACAAATAAAGAGATATTAACTTGTTAATGCAGTAGGCCGAAAGAGAGAAATATGTAGCAAGGGACTTGAAAATTAAAGGAAAGGTAAGATTCAAGGAAGGACCATAGAGAATTCAGAACTAGCTACACCTAATACTGGTTGAGCTCCTCTTGTGTCCCAGGTAGTGTGCATGGGCTCTCAGAGCCTTCATTTAATTCCCACAGCAATCTTAGGAGGTAGTAATCAGAATTCCTGTTTTATAGATAAGGAAAAGGAGAGATGAAAGGAGTGCCCTCAGCCCCACAGCTAAGTGGTGATGTCTAGATGTTCCAGGACAGCTTCCATGAGAGAGAAACGAGATGATGATGGACATAATATGAACTATCAGGCAGTTTTAGAAATAGCCCTCCACAGATCCACTGTTGAAAGTACAGAGGGATACAAAAAAATGACTATTTTTTACTTGGGTCACTTTTTATTTTTGTGATTGACTTCTGGCAGTTGCAAGGACCGGGTGTTCTTGGAGTCTGCACAATGGAATTGTAGTGTCTAGTCTCAGGTCTTATCAGTTTTTGACATTTAAGAATAAGAGGGAGAAGTCCTGGCCAAGGAGCCCTGAAGAGAACAGAATCGTGTTCACCACAGAAAGAGGCGCTGCCTGGGGTTTCACTTCCATACTTCCTGAGTGCCTCTCCTCTGTCTCCCATCCTTGGTGGGACAGTAACTGACTCTGGTAATAAGAGAGCAGGTGCTCCATCCCCAGCTCCCCAGAGCTGATGCTCACTGAGAAAGTTAGCACAGACAAGTGGCGGTGGTTGTTGATCCCAGGAGCACAGTCTTTTTTTTTTTTTTTTTAAGATTTTATTTATTTATTCATGAGAGACACAGAGAGAGAGAGAGGCAGAGACACAGGCAGAGGGAGAAGCAGGCTCCATGCAGGGAGCCTGACGTGGGACTCGATCCTGGGTCTCCAGGATCACGCCCTGGTCAGAAAGCAGGTACTAAACCACTGAGATACCCAGGGATCCCCCAGGAGCACAGTCTTGTTCATCAAGACGATCTGGGTAGAGGGCACCTGGGTGGTTCTGTGGTTGAGTGCTGCCTTCGGCTCATGTCGTGATCCCAGGGTCCTGGGATCCAGTTCCACATCGGGCTCCCCACAGGGAGCCTGCTTCTCCCTCTGCCTGTGTCTCTGCCTCTCTCTCTGTTTCTCTCATGAATAAATAAATAAAATCTTTTTTAAAAAAAAGAGTATCTGGGCAAGTTCCATGACACCACACCGGGTTCTGAACACTGCCCAATGGCTGTTTAGGTACCTTTGTGTTCTGATGTTGGACAGATTGAATACACCTGTTTGATGTGTCTCTGTCTTCCACCCCTGCCCCTCCCCCCCATGACTTTGTCTTGTAGGTCGAACACTGCTGAAGATAAGTTTGTGTTCTGCAATGGACTTGTCCTGCATCGACTTCAGTGCCTTCGTGGATTTGGGGAGTGGCTCGACTCCATTAAAGACTTTTCCTTAAGTTTGCAGAGCCTGAACCTTGATATCCAAGCCTTAGCATGCCTGTCAGCGCTGAGCATGATCACAGGTAAGCACCACCCCGGTCACTGAAGTGACTGTGTCCCCCTCCCTCTCCTCTCCTGTGTTAAAGGTGGATTCTGGCTTTGGCTGTGACACACACACACACCCCAGAAATTAAGGAAAACGACTGCTACTTTTCTAAAATCTGTTAAGTTTAACCTAGTTTAAACAAAGAAACATATTTTTTGCAACTTATTGTCATGAACCTTCAGGAAAAATCTAAATTTCCACAGAAGCTCGTTGCCAATTGGAGCACCTGCTTCAGGGTTATTTTTACATGAGGTTTTTGAAGGAAGTTTACCTTAAGCAGCCTGTTCCTATGAGGCAGAGGGGCGAGTTCTCCCCGCTCCCTAGTCCTTGGCAGGTGACCCAAAGTAAAAGCAAAACACTGCACGTGTATAAAACATACCTTTACTTATTTGTTTAGGACTTGATTTAACAACTTTGGTTGGCAGAGAAGTGAGAAAAATGGATATTTGTAAAAAGCAAAAATGACTCAACAACTGTTTTTAAAAGTTAAGAACCAGAAGCATAAAACATATTCAATTAGTGTATTATGCGTTCCTCCACCTAGATGCCTCTCCCTTTCTATCTTTTGGGAGATAGAGGTTCCCAGGGCAGAATGAGAAAGAGAAAGGCACTCGGTTGAGAGAAACTGTGGCATCTCCCCAGGGCTGCCCTCAGGGCCCCAGGCCCCAGCTTCCTTTGCCCCCTCACACTTGCAGAGTTTCCTGCTCAGTCTCATCCTTCTCATCAGACTGGGACCTGGTGAGCCAGTGACAGCGGATGGAGGCTTCAGGAGAGGCTCATCCCACCTGGGGCTCACCTGCCCAGGGAGGAGGGCTCACTTCCTTTTCATCAGAGCCAAGCATGAGCTAGGCTGTTGGGACTAGGTTCAGATTTGCTACACTCTTAGCTGCAGAAAACATGTTTTTCAGGCAGGTGATGAACTTCTCAGAGGACCAAACAGATCCTTTGAGACCAGTGGGCCCTTTTTTCTCATGCATCAGAAATGGACATTACTTACATGTACCTTCTTGGGACATCTGTTAACTAAAGTGAGATGTATCTGAGGACCTTCAGAGGCTAGCCTGGGTCATCATTTAATGGTTTCCATGCAGGCAAAGAAAATGTATGGTAGGAATCAGACACTAGCATGTTCTTTCAGTATTCCAGGTGGGACCCCACTTCCTCCTGGGCTTTGGTCCTAGATAAGAAATTCCCTTCTTTTGATGGGGCCTGCCAGAGATTTCCACGGGAGCCATTAATAAAGCAAAAACAAGGCTACCTCCCAGAGTATGAATTCCATTGAGAGGGCTCTCCCATGGCTCACGGGAGCACCTGAAGTAAAGAGGCACGGTTCATGCACAAGTGTGACAGTCCCCACCTGGAGATATTGGGCAGCTCAGTGCAGAGAATATGGAAAAGGGATTAGGAGAAGGTGATATGAGTCCCACCTCTGCCTCCAGTCTGCTGTGTGTCCTGCCATTACAGTTGCTAAGCCCACCGTCCTTGATGTGGGGATTGCTCATAGAGAAGGCAGTTGGGCTTAGCAGAAACAGCATGGACTGCAGAATCCTGCACCCCCAGGTTGCAGTCTAGGGTCCTGGATTGAATAAGCGTGTGTTATTCAGCAATGCATCTCATTTCTCTGGACTGCAGTTACCCCATCTTAAAATGGGGATCCACAACACTTAGTCTGTGAGGCAGCAGTAAGGATTATGGGAAAGTAGGTTTGTGATGTAGCCAAAGTGGATTCAGAATAGGCACTCAGTCCGCGTGCATTCCCTCCTGGAATGTTAGTGACAGAGACCCTCTCAAAGTAGGCACATGCCTGTCCCTTCCCCTTGGAAGCCCCAGGGAGTCCAGAATCAAACTTGGTGGCATAAAGACACGGATGGGAGCTTTAGGAGGTATTATGTTTGGTGAATATATTCTTGGATGCTCGAGAAGCTCCAAGGAGGACATGATGTGGAAAAAATGAAGCTGCACTCACCAAGAGCAGGGGCACAGCAAGCCATATCCTTCATGGGGCAGTTCTACGTCCCACCAGCCTGTTGTCCTTGCTAGGGTTAATACCCACAGGAAAAACAAGCTCCTCTTCTCTCATTTCTGGACCTTGCAGTACTTTGTGATTTGCTCTTGGGAGGGGGGGTGGAAATGTGCAAAAGCATCAGGAAATGGCATAAAAAGTGACGTCTGGAAAACAGCAGCATGCCTTGTTGCAGATACTAATTTCCATTTGAATATGGGCTCCCATGAAATCCCAACTTTGGAATAAGCTCCACTGATTATACAGACTGATGGCAAGACTGTGATCAGGTGGGCTAGTGGCATCACAAACCTCATCCCAAAATTGTCTGCTCCTAAACCCACAGGGAAGAACTCATGACAAGGAAATGAGCTGTTAGAAGTTTAACCAGTCTCTTTTCCAGGAAAATTATTAAGAATCTGGGCAGTATTAGAAGTTTCATACACAAGGCTTTTATTTTCTACTTCTTTTTTTCTGCTTCTTCTACTTCTCTCTAGGCCTCCTTGTGAAAAACTAGGTGATTAGGTGGGGCAGGAAATGGTTTCTTTCAGATCACTCTCCTTCTCCACAGTTGTGGTTGTCAAATGTTTTTAAGTCCCCAGTTTATCTGCCCTAACTGTCTTCTTTCACCGGTGCCCCATCCCTGACATGGGAGCAACAGAAATGCTTTGCTTCTGATGGGATACCAGGGAGGTGATGTGTGGTAACTTAATTATGTTTAATACATAAGAAGACCCCCAAACAGAAAGTTAGTGTAGAATTATGGTTTTATAAGTATCCATTCATTAAATAAATATTGAGGACCTAGTATAGGCCAGGCTTGGTGTCAGTCTCTCAAGATGCAAAGATAAGCCATCCATCAATTCTACTGTCAGAAAGGGTATGGCCTTCTAGGAAGTCATATGTGATTATGATACAATGAACTCAATGTGTGGTGGTTAGTGTCCAAGTCCTTAAAAGCAATAGATTCAGTGCAGGGGACGTCCGGATTACTGCTCACTTGTTTTTTTCAGAGAAAGGTGGAGGTGCTGGTCATGAATGGCTTCCCAAGGAGGTAGCATGTAGCCATGGGAAGATACAGAGGCAGGACATTCCAGATCAAGGAAATAGCATCACAAGGGCTTCAGCACCTGTAGGGAAAAGCAAGTGCAGTGGCATTGCATTGCACATGTGTTAAATCACACATATAATCTCGATAGAAAGAAGAACCAAAAGAGTGCAGGCTAAATACTCCAAGTGTGTCTATCCTGGAGTGAGCATGAGAGAGAAGACCTGAATCCACAGTGGGTCCTGAGCTTGGGCTCTCTGTTTCCAGTGGTTAGAGCTGCACTTTGAGGAAATTTAAAGCATTTCCAGGGAAAAGATTGATTCAATGCGATATTTATCTTATGGCCTGCTTTTATGCTCTAGCCTCAGAGTAAAATACCTCTCCCATATAGTGAAAAGGGAAATAAGATCAGGAAGGACGTTTTAGACCAGATGGTGGAAGGAATCTTGAGTGCCCAAATGCCATTTGGCATTGCTACACTAAAAGAATGTTCTCCATGGCTTTCTTTTCCCTCTCAGGTCTTCTGTCAAGTGAGAAAATGACTCCTTTCTCTTATCCCTGTAGTCTTTTTTCCTGATCTTATTGGAACATGAATTCTAAGGTTGAGGAGCAGGAAGGAAGGATGGACCAATGGGCAGAAAGCAATGAACAATGACATAGAAGAACCAGGCAGGTGGTTGGTCCTGCCATGCCCTCTACCACCTGTCTTCCCAGAGCTGCCCTGCTCATTCTAAATGGTTACCTGGTTACCCCTTTTTTATATCATATATAGCCATCAGCTACATTGCAGAAGAAAACTAAGGACAGTATCATTTTTTTTTTAAAGTAGAGATTATCTTGGGATTTGGAGATTGGAGATCTTCACTCTGCTACTGCCTGCCTATGTAGTCTTGGACTAATTCCTTATGCAATCTCTCTCTCTTTTTTTTTTCTTACACTCTCTGAATCTCAGTTTTCTCATTTTTCACAGAGATAATTATGTCTACTTGTAAATTTCCTATAAAGATTAAATGAGCTAATGTGTACTTTGAAGAGAAAAAGATATTAGACAAATCTTCATTATGATTATCCTAAATGTTATTTTCTTACCTCAGGAAGAGCTAACTATTCTCCTGAGAATCCATAACAATTTCCTGTGTCCCTACAATTCCACATACACATTATATTAAGTAATTTATTTGTGTCTCTTCTTTTCTAACTAGACTGTGGGTTTCTTTAAGGCCAGGGAGAGTCTTATTCATCTTTATAATTACTTTGGCATTTAAAAGTGTTTGGCACATGGCAAATATTGGTTAAATGAATGGGTTATAAATTTCGGGAAGTCTCCCAAATTAGGAAAATTAATTATTTTTAGCCTACCACTTTGTTATTAGAAAATAGTCTGAATTCCTGAGGACTACCGTATTTCAATTCAGATTAATTCAATAATATTTATTGAGCATCTGCTATGTGCCAGGCACACAATCCCTTATCCTCAAAGAGTTTGTGGTCTCCTTGGGGAGACAGACACATACTCTAATAAACCAAAGACAGACAGACTGGAAAGCATATTACAGCCTCGGCTCAGAGTGCCGACCAGCTCAGTGTCCCTGGGGACTGTCCAGCAATAAAGGATGTTCCATGTGCAATAAGAGGTAGCAGTGAGATGACTTCCCCAAGAAAGAAATGGAGCCCAGAGCAGAGCAGGAAGGTCCTGTCTGTTGGTTGGTGTTAGCTTTCCTCTTTGGCTGGAACTGTATTACTGTTGTCCTCGTGTTGGCCTGTGCCCTGAGACCTGCTCAAAAAGAGAAAGAATTGCTTTTCCTTATTGGATCTCCTGACAGCTACCCTCACCCTGTCCTCATCTCCGCTACTTGCCATGAGAAAGAGAATCTGTTTCTTGTATGTGCCCAAGAGACAGAACTGGGAACTGTAAAATTCAGCTCAACATAAGAAAAACTTTGTAGTAGAAATGATTTGATTCTGGAACAAGCGGCATCGGGGAGTTAGGTGTACAGAGACTGGGTGACTGGTAGGTGCAGACTGGCTCAGGCATCTCGTGGGGACCAGGACTGGCTAGAGCAGAGCTTCCCTAGCTTTCATGTGCATCAACCCACGAAGCATCTTGTTAAATTGCACTTATGATGAGGCAGATCCAGGGCAGGGCCTGAAATTCTGCATTACTACCAAGCTGCCGGGTGATGTTGATGCTGCTGAGGTAGTGACGACGTCTGAACAGAAAGGAACAATGAAAGCTATTGGTAATTAGAATTCCAGGAAGTTAATAATTTTCAAATACCCTGTGCCAGGCACTGTGCCAAGGGCTTTACATGTGCTATTTTGTTTAATGTTGTCTAGTTAGTAGATCTGGAAGGACCTGGCATGGATTACAACAGAGATGGGAAGCAGATGGACAAGCCAAGAGCTATTGAAACAGTGTAGGTAGCAGTTACTGAAGACCTAGGCCAGAGGGATTGCAGGGAGGAGCTAGATGCAAGGAACATCACAGAGATGTTCACCAGTGTTCTTACAATGGATTAACTATGATGGCCAGGGAGGAAGAATTGTTAGACATGGTGTGGGAGCGATGGGGAGGACGGTGAAATCCTTAACAGGCAAATTCAGAGAAGCAGCCGATTTGAAGGGGGTATTAATGAGTTGAGCTGTAGACATAGAGGATACTTGCTAATATTTTTTAAGTAGTTACTATATGCGGGCATTGTCCCAAACACTTCACATGTGTCAACTCATTTACTTCTCCCCACAACCCAGGAGGCAGGTATCCTCATCAGCCCTGTTTTTACAAATGGGGAAACAGACCCAATAAGTGGCAGAGCTAGGTTTTACATCCAGGAAGTCTGACTCCAAAGCTTGTAATGTGGTAGGTTTTAGAGTTTGTGAATGTTGTCTACTGCTCATTAACTACCAACTTCTATATTTATTCTGAGCAGCTTATGTGTTTAGTATTCATTTAATCATATTTTACAGGTCATTGTTCCTCTGTGTACATATTCACTGAACAGATAGTTATTGGTGTCTCCTCTGTACTCAGGAGGTGTAATGATGGGCAAACACAGCCCACGCCCCTGTGGAGCTTACATTTAATGGAGAAGGCAGGCAAGAGTTAGATAGATATCTGATTCTAACCTGTTATATCCTTGAAAGGGAAAAAAAATAGAATGCCATAGGAGAGCATGATCTAACTGGGAGTATTACTCAGCCTTTAGAAATGACAAATACCCACCATTTGCTTCGACGTGGATGGAACTGGAGGGTATTATGCTGAATGAAGTAAGTCAATCGGAGAAGGACAATCATTATATGGTTTCATTCATTTGGGAAATATAAATAATAGTGAAAGGGAATAGAGGGGAAGGGAGAAGAAATGGGTAGGAAATATCAGAAAGGGAGACAGAACGTGGAAGACTCCTAACTCTGGGAAACGAACTAGGGGTGGTGGAAGGGGAGGAGGGCGGAGGGTAGGGGTGACTGGGTGACGGGCACTGAGGGGGGCACTTGACTGGGTGAGCACTGGGTGTTATTCTGTATGTTGGCAAATTGAACACCAATAAAAAACAAATTTATTATTTAAAAAAATAAATAAATAAACTGGGAGTAAAAAGGAAAGTTGCCTTGAAGAAATATTTGATCCGTAATCTAAAGGACAAGTAGCTCTTAACGAGGTGAAAAGGGAAAAACATGAGCACAGATCTTAGTAGCTCTATTATTTCACTGGATCTCTCCCTCTTCCCACCCTCTTTGCTTTCTCCCATTCCTTCCCTTTCCCCCTCCCACTCTCCCTCCCTCCTCTCTCTCCACCTCCCACCTGCTTCCGTTCCTCTCTCAGCAGAGAGGTCTGTGGCATGGATAGCTAAAATTGCATAGGAATTCAGCAGTTTCTTTGGATACTAACACCACACAGGTCAGTGTTGTCCATCTGTTTTGTTCACTGCTCTTCCCCAATGGCTATAATATTGCTAGGCACAGAATGGGCACTTGGTACGTATTTGTTGAAAGAAGTAATTAATCAGTTAGTTAAATAGGTACACAGAAAGTCAGGAGTTATAGGGAGGCTGAAATCATCTCAGGATAAAGAAGAACATCCTAATATGACGTTCAAGGCATCCCAGTATAATAGAAACATGCCTGGACTTTGAGCAAAAGAAATTAGCCATTTGCTAATTTTGACTGTGGGCAAGTCACTTACTTAACTCTCTGAGCCTCTCAGCCTTCTTATCTATTAAGTAAAGATCATCTTTGTCCTACCTGATTCACAAGCATATTGAGAGAGTGTGATAAAATAATCTAAGTAGAAGAGTATAATATAAAGTGCTACTAAGTCTATTGTTATTTTCCAGTGGTCGGGCACTTTCTTTGTGACCTCTCATGGTAGGGATTCTTGTTTTGGGTGGGAGTGTGAACTAAATGATTCAAATCCTTTCCAACACATATGTTCTATGATTGTGACACGTAAATTCATTACTTAACCATTTCTATAAGATACATTTTAAAGTTTTGGATACAGAAAGCTGAGTTAAATACTGACGTATTAGATAAAAATGATGTAGATCAAAGAGCAAGAAATGCCGAAGGGCTTGTTTTGTTTAATGGTGGACAAAGATCATACACTAAAATCTGTGTGTGATTCTCTAGGAAGGGGGAAATCCAAATGTCCAATTTCCCCCAGAATTGATGAGGTCTCTGTATATCAGCATTGCAACCATGTTTACCAGACACCGAAAAGAAAAGAAGTCCTTAAATGAAAACGTCAGTGATTGGGGTTTTAAGGAATTTCAGATTACTAGGAAGGTCCCAGCCACTTAGTGACTCCCTAGTGATTTGGAAATCTTGCTGGCTGCTGGCAGTAGTTTGCATGGAGACTGAATTTTATCTCAGCCCTTTTGAAAAAGTAAAGAAACCACAAATCCAGTAGCTGTTCAAAACAACAAAGAAGGTGCCTTTGGCTTCTAACAGGAGTGTCTCTGAATTCCTCAAGGAATTCCAGGCCTAGGGTTGATCCAGCTGGCAGGGAGGTATCGATCTCCACTTGAATTCACTGAATAAATAATGGTTGCCATAGTTATTGAGCAGTCACAACTGGTTGGAGAGCAGGGAAAACTCTGAGGCACCTTCTGTGAGTTTGGCCATGAGAAAGTCTAGTTATAAGGTTCTGTAATCAACCCCCTCCCCAAATCCAGCCAATACCATTCTCTGTTTCTTTATCCTGAAAACGAATATGGGATCTTGAATGCAACACAAGACATGGGCACTGAAAAGAAGGCACATGTTAAATCAATAGATTGGTTATTTTATTCTGGGAAAAAGCATCCCTCCCTAGGTTCGGAACCTAATTTGCCATAGCTCAGTATTAATAGACATTATTATCAGCAAGATGACTGTTTGAGCATGTTACAGCTACTAGAGAGACCAAATCCCAGGTTGTTTTATGTTAACAGTTTAATATACAAATACTGCTAACTTGGGAATTTTAAAAGAAAGGAAAAGAGTTATCTGACAATCTCATAAATATTCTCACTTTTCTGTTTCTGTTCACCCTTCTTTATATGCAGAAATAAATTTTGCATAGATGTCATCCCAGCTTAGATGCCATTTTATATTCTGTTCTTTCTTTTATGCGATATATGTTTTTCCATGTTGCTTGACAGCCTTCATATCTGTCCTTTCTGATGCCTACATTTATGTGCATATACCATTTTTGACTTAATAGTTCCCTTTTCTTCCACCCCTTATCTTTTTCCCAGTTTTTTAAATAGATACTGCAACCCTAAATGTCTTCATGCATACAGTTTATTCTTCTGCTGAATTTTTCCTTCAGATAAATTCCCAAGAGTGGGATTACTTGGGCAGAGGCTATGAACATTTTACAGTTCTTGAAGTTTACTGCCAAACTTGCAGTCTGCTTTTCTGTTTTGGTGGCAGGGGCAAAGGGGAGAGGGAGGTGGAATAAGAGTTTAGAAGGAACACCGTTGCAGGCAAAATTTCCCTTGAAGGTCACTCCTGGGTGTGTCTTTTGAGACTAAACAGAGAGACTACGTATATAGTAAAGATAAACATAGAGGACAGGTTTGCACCTAGGCTGATTAGCTAATAGTTCCTGGGAAGCAAAATCATGCACTGCAAAGCTTGAGAAGTAGGGGACTTTGTTGCCTTTTGTTTGACCTGTGGTTGCCAACCATTTGCTGTTTGTCAGGCATTGTTGCAGGTGCTGACTGTACCATGCATGGAGCACTCTGCAGTTGGTAGAAAGTTGGTAGCATCATCTTAGTTGAGCCTGTCAATACCCATGGAAGTAGGTTTTATTATAACTATACTTCTTCTTTCAATGTTTTGTGTAGTATGTAGGGCACAAAGAAAAGAGGAACCTGGCAGGCTTAGCCCATAGAGTATGCAACTCTTGATCTCAGGGTTGTGAGTCTGAGCCCTACATTGGGTGTACAGATTCCTTAAAAATAAAATCTTGGGGAGAGGAGCTGGGTGGCTTAGTTGCTTAAATGTCCGACTCTTGATTTCAGCTCAGGTTGTGATCTCAGAGTTGTGAGATGGAGCCCAGAGTCAGACTCAAAGCCAGGCATGGAGCCTACCTAAGATTCTCTCTTCCCCTCTGCCCTTCCCCCACCAGCCTCCCTCCTCACGCCCACTCTCACACACATGTGTACATATACACGTGCATACTCTTCTTTAAAAAAATTAAAAATTAAAATTAAATAAAATATTTTTTAAAAAGAGGTACACAGAAAGGAATAAAGAAGAATACAATAAAGACTTGTGTATCTACCACCCACCCTGTAATCCCCATTTTCCTACAAAGACATGGTCCTAAGAGATTAAGTCACATGGCTAGTAGTAAGTAACAGAACCAAAACTGGAACCCAGCTCCGTCTGACTACACATCCAGTGCCCTTTTCTCCATATTATGGTGCATCAAGATGAGACACCCACAAGTTACAGCCAACTGAGATGCCACTGGCAATTTTCATGGTTGTAATTTAATGTAATTATAACACATCAGAGCTAGAAGGGACCTTAGAGGTCATTAAATCCAACCTCCTCCTTTTAAGATAAGCCTTAAACCTATGGAAGAATGCAGATCTCCTGGTCCCTGGGCCTCCTTTGATTTAGGACAAGAGGGGAAAAAAAATGTCTGGATATTGCTCCATTTTGCTAATTGACTTTTTTTGTTTTAAGGAAACAACTTCCCTAACAAAAATATCCCCAAGAGGATTAAGAGTACACTTATCTTGATGAGCACAGAGTTATGTATAGAATTGTTGAATCACTGAACACTTTTGTACACCTGAAACTAATATAATGCTGCACATTAATTATACTGGAATTTTAAAAAATGAGAAAGCATATATCCCCAACTGAAAAAATAAACGTGGGAAAAATTAGACACTGTTGCTTGATTTCCCTTTGGAAGGATGTCTTCAATCTCATGAGAATTATTGTTTTACGTGTAAATATACTTAGAGATACAAACCCTGACTAACTAGGGCCAAGACCTTCTCTCAGGAAAGAGACTTTGGTATCTAAATGTTGAGGGAGAGCAGAGTGGTTTATACTGGATGTGATGCTCCTTTCTGATTAGAGATGCAACATTGCTCTGTGGCAGGAGGACAAAATGTGCCTCAGGAAACTGAGTTCAGATCAGTTTAGCAGCTTTTAGCAGCCAAAATTTAGACTTTGGGAAAATCACTTAACATTAAAATAAAATGGGAGATCATAATATTTAACATGTGGATCACTTTGTATATTGTTTTATAAAATATCAGATACAGGTGTTCATGTCTTGCTACATTGTAAAGTCCCTGCAGTGCCTCTTTCAGGGCCTCTTCCCTTCTCTTTGACTTTTCCATCTCCACAGCAGGAAGACACGTGTATTTTGTACAGAGTGCCAGGTGTAGGACAATAGGTGTTTCAAGGGGGAGTGAAAAACAGGGAAAAGAAAAGCTGGATTCTTCTCAATGCTGGTTAGCATGAAAACATAAGAATGTGCTTTGTGCTGGGTCTTGTGGGGCAGCCCCTGCATTAGCAAATGGAACTTACAGATCCCCCTTCCCCATCTTAACAGATGGGGACATTAATTCACTTTCCTCGATGTGTTTCTTTGTCACTCTGAAAAAAGAGTTGATTTCTGATAGGACTTTTATAGGATAATGTATGCAAAGTAATAACCACTCTGTCATTCATTCAATGTGACTATGTGCCAGGAACTGTGTGCTTCACCTAAGTTGGTCCTCCCAGAAACCCTAAATTAGGGACAGTTATTATCTTCACTTTATAAGGAACCTGGGGCGCAGAAAGTCAGAGGCTAACTCAGGAGCACACAGTGAGGAAGTGGTAGGACTGGGATTCGAACCCTGATGCCATTTGATAACAAAGGCTATGAGTTACCTCTAAGATGGAGGCACTTGGATTCTAAAATGCCATCCCAACTGGTAGAAGACACAGACCTCAATTTGGGATTCGAAGTCTCTTAAGATGAGGCTGTCTACTGGGTGTTATATAAGACCAATGAATCACTGACCTCTACCTCTGAAACCAATAATACATTATATGTTAATTAATAAAATTTAAATTTTAAAAAAATTTGCTAAAATGAGAAATTAAAAAGAAGATGGGGATGCCTAGGGCCCCTGAGTGGCTCAGTCAGCTCAGTGTCTGCCTTTGGTTCAGGTCATGATCTCAGGGTCCTGCGTAAAGCTCCCTCCTCAGCAAGGAGTCTGTTTCTCTCTCTCTCTCTCCTCCTCTCTCTCTCTCTTTCTTTCTCAAATAAATAAATAAAATCTTAAAAAAAAATAAAATAAAATAAAATAAAATAAAATCTTAAAAAAAAAAAAAAGATGGGGTACCTGGTTGGCTCAAGCAGTAGAGAGCATCCAACTCTTGATCTCAGGGTCATGAGTTCAAGCCCCATGTTGGGCGTGGAGCCTACTTAAAATTAAAAAAAAAAAAAAAAAAAAGCAAAAATAAAGAAAACTCAAAGTCTCTTAAGATGTAACATCCTCCTAAACTTGCCCTTTTGTATCCCTCTACAGAACGACATGGGTTAAAAGAACCAAAGAGAGTGGAGGAGCTATGCAACAAGATCACAAGCAGCTTGAAAGACCACCAGAGTAAGGGACAGGCTTTGGAGCCCAGCGAGCCCAAGGTCCTGGGCGCCTTGGTAGAACTGCGCAAGATCTGCACCCTGGGCCTCCAGCGCATCTTCTACCTGAAGCTGGAAGACTTGGTGTCTCCACCTTCCATCATCGACAAGCTCTTCCTGGACACCCTGCCTTTCTGAACGGGAGCCGCCTGGCACCTACTTGCTAAGCAGCAAAGGAATGGGTCTGGACACCTATCGTTTTCTGTCCTTCCTTAAGAGAAAAAGCAGCTCCTGTAGAAAAGACTTTTTTTTTTTTTCTGGCACTTTTCCTTACAACCTAAAGCCAGAAAACTTGCAGAGTATTGTGTTGGGGTTGTGTTTTATATTTAGGCTTTGGGGTTGGTGTGGGAGGGGAGGGTAGAGTTCATGAGGGTTTTCTAAGAAATTGCTAACAAAGCACTTTTGGACAATGCTATCCGAGCAGGAAAAAAAAAAAGGATAATATAACTGTTTTAAAACTCTTTCTGGGGAATACAATTATAGTTGCTTTGTATTTAAAAACAAGAACAGCCAACGGTTGTTCGCCAGGGTAGGATGTGTCTTGAGGTTGATCTTTAGAATACACTTCCTGTATCAAGGGTATGTATGTGGTGCAAAGAAGGCAGAAATTCTCTCTTTTAATTTCTTTCTTCCTTTATTTTATTTTAACAAATGGTGAAAGATGAGGATTACCTATAAATCAGACATAGCAAAATGATAATGGCTGTTCGCTTCCATATACAAGTGCAATTTTTAAAGTGCTGTCTTACTAAGTCTTGTTTATGAACTCTCCTTTCTTTTATATGGAAATAAAAAGGAGGCAGTCATATTGGCAAATGACACGTGTTCATTTTCCTAGCAGAGGCTTTGTCCACCTGCCCTGTAGAGCGCTTCTGAGGAATGGTCCATCCAAGATTTTAGGCCACTCTTAGTGGATCCAGAGCTCTGCCCTGATGCCCAGCTGTCCTGAAAGGGGCTCAGATTATAAAATGGATTGCATACAGCTGTGTTGGTTGTGTTCCATCAACTGAGACAGAGTTCCCTAAAGTTGCTTCAGTTAATAGCAACTGACTGGCACATTCATTCAGAAGCCCCAGGAGCATCCAGTGAGTCTCAAGGGTTTGATTCCTAAATAAGAACATACAAATAAGTAGGAACTGATCATACAGGGTAAACACCAGAGGTAATAAGATTTTTGAAATATATATAATTTAATTTTTGTTATTGGTGACAAGGACAATTTTGGAGAGCAAGCGAGTCTTATTTTAAAAAATAATAGTATGAATGTGACTACTAGACAGGATTAGTGGGCTGCGTTTCAACATTCCGTGTTCGTACTCCCTTTTGTATGTTTATACTGTCGATGCCATATTACTATGAGATAATTTGTTGCATAGTGTCCTTATTTGTATAAACATTTGTATGCACGTTATATTGTAATAGCTTTGCCTGTATTTATTGCAAGACCACCAGCTCCTGGAAGCTGAGTTACAAAGTACTTAAATGGGGTGTTCACAGTAACTTGGATACACCAATTAGAAATTAAATAAACAAATATATATATATAAATATAGCAGGTTACATATATATATTTATAATGTGTCTTTTTATTAACCATTTGTACAATAAATGTTACTTCCCATGCAGTTATTTTATGATTCATTTGCAGTGACTTTTAAGGCAGTACTGTTTAGCACTTTGATATTAAAATTTTGCTTATGTTTTGCTAAATTCGAATAATGTTTGAAGATTTTTAGGTCTAAAAGTCTTTATATTATATACTCTGTATCAATCAAAATATCTTTGGCCATTTTGCTAAGAAACAAACTTTGAATGTCAAAATGATGTCACAGTAGTTTTTGTTAGCTTTAAATCATTTTTGCTTTAGTGTTTTTAAAGAAAAAAATAACAAAACTATGCTGTTTATATTGTCATTAAATTATACAATCAAACAAATGCCAAATGAATTGCCTAATTGCTGCAAAGGATAACCCAGATAGCAAAGCATATATGGTTTGGTTCCCCCCTGCCCCAAGAGTCATTCTGATATTTGATCATGTATTATGTTTGTGTGAGCTTTTATGGAAGATTATTATTTTTATATCCAGGTGATAGGGTCTGCAATGTTAGGCCCTTGGAACATTAGACTTTGCAGGGGCCTGACTTGTCAACTGGTCCCCCACACCTCTGAAACTCATAGAGGAGACAACCGGGACCCAGCGATAAGTAAAAATTGCCCAAGGTCCAACAGGCCAATACCAGAATCAAGACCAGGACCTACTTCTCCTTTCTATAGTGTTTTTACTCAACTTATTGCATCTATAGGAAAACAGGCTTTTAAAAATAACCACTAATATTTACATTTTACCTGATAACCGTGAGTAAAGTAGTACTTTTGCATTAATTTTTTGAGCTTATATGCAAACATAATAAACATTATTAAATATCAGGAAAGCTAACATTTCATACAAGGTAGCTTCAGACCAAATTCAAATTGAATTTGAATAAATTAGAAATACTGTGCATACATAACCCTTTGGTGCACCATTAGTATTGGAAAGTTAATCCTTGTTTTTTGTCATGTCCATAAAAGAAAAACAAAACAAACAGAAAAACCAGAGCCCTGGAGAAATGCTGTTACTTTTTATTTTTACACCCATCAGATTTAAGGAAAAGACTTTTTAGCTGTGATATTGATTGGTTGGTTGGAAAGAATGAAGGTTTTTAGTTTTAGGTCCAGACACTAGTGTTGAAAATAAAGGTGATAGCCAGTGTTCTTCTGTCTTCCATAGTTGTAAGAACTATGAGAGCCTCCCACGTAATCCATCAACTCAACTCTCTTTTTTTGTCTTGATGTTGACACACAAGTTTATACAGAGTGGATGACCAAACTAGCTCAGAAGAGGACAGCAAGAATTAAAGCAGGTGATTCTTCCCTTGTGGGAGAGCTCTCTCAGTGCGAACATGCCTTCTGTGGGCGGAAATCAGGAATCCACCAGCTGTTAATGGAGAGTGCCTTGCTTTCATTTCAGACAGCAGAGTTTTCCAAAGTTTCTCTGCTCTTCTAACAGCATTGCTCTTTAGTGTGTGTTAACCTGTGGTTTGAAAGAAATGCTCTTGTACATTAACAATGTAAATTTAAATGATTAAATTAAATTACATTTTATCAATGGCTACCGGTGTGTTAAATAAGCATGCTTCATTTTAACAGTATTCTCTTCATCATGTATATGATAGTATTTGCTGTGATCTCTTAAACACATCCCCAAATGGATTTTTTCTGAAGGCTTACTAATGCTGAAAAATTAATAGGCATTCTGAATTGGAAATATATTAAACCTCACTGATTGGGAAGAAGGACATTCTAAATTCGATAACCATGTATTGACTACTTCCTGTGGACAAAGCACTGCTGCGTGCTTTGAGGAGATGCAAACATGCACAGTGTTGAAGCTATTTTTCTTTCAATCATAAATTATTAAATATAGTATATATTTATATGTTTTACACATATATATTAAATTAAGCTAATAATTGATTGCCTAAAAGTATTCTTTAAGGGCTTTAAGGACTTACCTTTATTAAGATAATGGGATATCAGTTGTTTATGAACCAGAATTTACAAGAATCAGGATTAGAGTTCTCCAAGATTGATCAGTACTCTCTGCCTTTTTGCTGACACCACTACTCTATATTGCCTAGAAACCTCTCTCCGTGGGCAGTGCAAATGCAACTTTCATTCAACTCTACCCCAAATATCATTTATTCTGGATTAGGGCAAATCTATTTTGTGTGTGTGTATATTGAAGGCTCAAAACAATGTGGAGCTCTCCCAATTTAATTCAACAGTTCATGTACAAAGAATTTTCTATGCCATCTAAGTGCTGTGTTTAGTCTAGGGGACAAACCTTCTTCCTGCTTCTCAGCAGTGCCTCCATTTCCTCGACCATACAGTGTGATTAGTAAGAAAAGAATGAGAGAGAGGGTGGAATGAATTTAAACATAGGTACTTGGGCAAAGGAGGAAAAAACAGAGGGTTAATAAGCTTCTTCTCTGGGGACTCCAGAGGCAAAAGTCTGGTTTGAACAAGGAGAGAGGCAGGAAGTTCAAGACTGCATAAGGGGCAGGTGCTTATAGTTGAAATTTCCATAAGTTAAATGCACAAAGACAACAAAGGAAGCTAACTGTTGACTTTTTTTTTTTTTTAACTGGGGTAAAATCCACATAAAACTTACATTCTTAACCATTTTTAGTGCACAGTTCAGTGATGTTAAGTACATCCACATTGTTGTTTTACCAATGGCCTTTCATCTTACACAACTCAAACTCTATAGCCTTTAAAAAGTAACTCCCCATTCACTCCTCCTGCAGGTCTGGTAACCACCATTCTTTTTGTGTTTACAAATTTGACTACTATAGAAACCTCATATAAGGGAAATCATACAGTATTTGTCCTTTTGTGTCTGGCTTATTTCACTTAGTCCCATGCCCCCAAGATTCATCCATGTTGTAGTATGTCTCCTTTTTAAGGCTGAATACTATACCATTGTAGGTACATACTACACTTTCCTTATCCATGTGTTGGTGGATCCTTGCGTTTCTTCCTCCTTTACACTATTGTGAATAATGCTGCTATGAACATGCGTGTATAAATATCTTTGCGGGACTCTGCTTTCAATTCTCTGAGCTACCTGTTACTGACGTTTGAGCTTAAAGTATGGTATACATGCTTTTCAAGTACAAGTCATTTTTTTTCTCAGGCACCAATATCAGACCATCCCCATTTCTCTCTCAGAAGAGAAGGCACCTGAGGTGATTTCGTGAGCAAGCTGTTTGTAAACCTTTGTTCTAAGACTTTGCTACAAATGGAAAGGACTAAAATCTAAGAGTATCAAATGGTCTATCATCTCACCCAAATACATTTTGAAAAATGCCATCTTTTGTCCAACAGGTTGAAAATTCCATCAAATTTCAAAGAAGATTTTTGCACCTTTTGTTATCTGACACCTTTTACCACGAACAAAATTTCTTCAAAAAATGCCTCAGAAATTTCTTCCTCAGGGCTATCTCTGAGTTGCACTGTGGCACTAACAGATGATATTTCTTGCTTGGGTGTTCTGTTTTGCTAGTGTTGCAAGGACAGTATCATTCTTGCTTTATTTTTATTTTGTCTCTGCCCATCTCATGGTTCCATCAATGAGCCCAATGATCATGGCCCCTTCTCCATTTACCTGCTATGATGCTGGCCGTCCTTCATGCTGGGGTTCTAAGGGCATTTGATTTGAGGGGAAGAGAAGAGAGGTCTAATATTTATTAGACATCCACTGTGTGTATCAGACATTCTGGTAAATACTTTCATACATGATCTCATTTAATATTTACTACTTCTGAGATGGTGGTGTTATCCCAGCCTGAAAATGGGGAGAGGCTGGGAAGGGTTAAGTACCTTGTCCAAGATCCTATTAGATTTGAACACATGTCAATATATCTCTACAACCCCTGGCGACCTTTCTTTAGCTTCGTCTTTTAGAGTCCTGCTCCTCTCTGAAGCACAGGGATCATTTACCCTCATCATTTACTGCTCATCAACAAGTGCTGAGGAATTCTTCACAGATACCAGAGCTAATACCCTAGACTCAGACTCAACCTAATTTCCCTTCCTGTCAAATTTGTCACCTGTCCTACTCATCCCTCAGAATTTTTGACTCAAGGCCTCTACCATTTGTCTCTAGGTCTCTAACTTTGGCCTATACCAGGCCTATACCCAAAAAGTCTTTTTTTTTTTTTTTAAGATTTTATTTATTTATTCTTGAGAGACCCAGAGAGAGAGACAGAGACATAGGCAGAGGGAGAAGCAGGCTCCCTGCAGGGAGCCCTAGGTGAGACTCAATCCCAGAACCCAGGGGTCACAACTTGAGTCAAAGGCAGACCAGACATTCAACTAGTGAACCAACCAGGTGCCCCCCAAAGAATCCTATAGTAATGAAACCCTACTCCCCTTCTGGGATCATTTCTCTTTATGCTCTTTACATTTGTAAAGAGCTCTTTATACTCAGAGCAAACTTCAATCATTTGAACCCTCCCAACTCTTTCTTCTTCCTTTTTAAGTATATAGAAAAAACACATATGTTAGTATACTACCTAACAAAGCTGCTTGCATATGTTTCATTGTCCATTTATCCATACTTAGGGTTTTTATTTAAAAAATTAAAAAGTACATCCTTTATATTTGTGATTTTACTTTTTATATTGCCAAGATTCTATGGAAAATTAAAATAATATAAAATTGGAAAAATAAAGCTGATTAAAAAGAATAAAGTACAATATATACACAAAAATGGAAATGATTTAAAGCCAAAAAATAATTATAAAAATTATTTTTAAAGTGACTTTTTTATTTTATTGCCTCTTTTTTTTTTTAAATCATTTTGTTAATTTTTTTTCAACGTGATAAGTTGCATTTCTAGCAAGTTCCCAAGTAATGCTTATGCCACAGTCCTGGGACCACACTTTGAAAACCACTAGTCTAGAGAGATTCTTGCCTATGTTTATCAGGAAATGTGTACAAAAATGTTCATCTCCTATTGTCACCCCCGCACCCACTCCCCTCTGGTAACCATCAGTTCGTTCTCTGTTGTTAAGAGTCTATTTCTTGGTTTGTCCTTCTCTCTCCCCCACCTTTACTCATTTTCTTTGTTTGTTAAATTCCACATATGAGTGAAATCATATGGCATTTGTCTTTCTCTGACTGACTTATTTTGCTTAGTATTATAAATCATAAAATTGTTTAAACATATAAATTAATATTATAAAAAACTATGAACATACCATTTGGCAAAAGAACAGTTGGAGTCTCTGTGCTCCTCCAGTTGTATTTCTCTCTTCTCCCCATCAGCCTGAATTTTGGTTGATTGTTTCATATGTATACATTCCTGATCAACTTACTGTTTAGAATTACATTTTTAAAAATTTCTATTAGTGGTATCATGAAGTATATATTCTTCTGCGACTTGTTAGTTACTTTGCTCAAAATTGTATTTGCAGTTTATCTATGCTGTCATATAGCTCTAATTTATTTTCACTGCTCTATAGTACTTCTTCTAGTACATTATAATTTGGTTCATTTTCTTGTCAATGGATATCTAAGTTGTTTCCACGTTCTTGATATTAAAAGCTATAAAAATAAAAATAAATAAAAAAAATAAATAAAAGCTATAAAACTATGAACATTGTCTGTACACATCTCCTGATAAACATAGGCAAGAATCTCTCTAGACTAATGATTTTCAAAGTGTGGTCCCAGGACCAACCGCATCAGCATCACCTGGGAACCTGCTAGAAATACAAATTTTCAGGGGTGCCTGGGTGGTTGAGTCAGTTAAGCATCTGCTTCAGCTCAGGTCATGATCCCAGGGTCCTGGGATGGAGCTCCACATCAGGTTCCCTGCTCAGTGGGGAGTCTGCTTCTCCCTCTCCCTCTATGATCTCTCTTATTCTTACTCTCTCTCAAACAAATAAATATAATTCAAAAAAAGAAAGAGAAAGAAAAAGACAAAGAAAGAAAGAGAGAGAGAGAGAAAGAAAGAAAGAGAAAGAAAGAAAGAAAGAAAAAGAGAAAGAAGAAAGAAAGAAAGAAAGAAGAAAGAAAGAAAGAAAGAAAGAAAGAAAGAAAGAAAGAAAGAAAGAAAGAAAGAAAGAAAGAAAGAAAGAAAGAAAGAAATGTGGGACGCCTGGGTGGCTCAGTGGTTGAATGCCTGCCTTCGGCCCAGGGTGTGATCCTGGGGTCCAGGGATCGAGTCCCACATCTGGCTCCCTGCATGGAGCCTGCTTCTCTCACTGCCTATGTCTCTGCCTCTTTCTGTGTGTGTCTTTCATGAATAAAGAAATAAAATCTTTTAAAAAAATGCGTATTTTCAGGCCTCACCCCAAACCTACTGAATCAGAAATTCTAGGGGTAGGGCTCAGCAATCTGTTTCAACAAGCCCTCCACATGATTGTGATGTATATGAAAGTTTGAATCACTGCTTTGGGCTTACCAAGAAGTAGAGCTGCAAGGCTATGGGGTATACAGATCTCTTTTACTATATATACCATTTTGCTTCAAAAGCCTTGTACCAGTTTACACTCTCAACGATGTATGAGAATTCCTACTGTTCTAGATCTTCCCCGATGCTTGTATTCATCAGAATTTTTCATTTTAGCTAATCTAGTGGTTATAAAATGGCATCTTGTTGTGCTTTATACAATTATGGATGGAATTCCCATAAGCATTTATCTATAGGTCTTTGTGTGAACCATGTCTTATTTCTCTCGAGAGAAAACTAGGAGTGGAATTACTGGGTAGGTTTAAGCTTATAAGAAGCTGCCAAACCTTTCTATGTAGAAATAGAATATCTAACCAGGTTCATAGTTGCTCAGGATAAACACACTTCTCAGACTTCCTTGTAGCGAGACATGGTCTTGGCCCATGTAGGTGGATGTAAGTCAATTGATGTAAGTAAAAGTGTCATCTGGTTACTATCTCTATATGTCACTCTCTCCTTCCAGATGGCATTTGACAATGGCCTTCTGAGACATTATTATTGTCTGGCCCCAGAACATGGCCCTATAGGGTGGAAATTTCAAGTTGGAGAAGAATCAAGAGTAGTATCTTGATAGGTAATATTTTAGGATAGCTTATACATCCTACCAGTCTTAGAATATATCTGATATGTATTGTAACCCACATATTAGCTGGGGCCTCTTCTGCTTAGGATCTAGAAGAGATTGTTTCAAACTCACTAATCTATGAATAGAAAAAGCCAAATACTTCAGATACCTGCAAATTCTGACAATTTTTACATTAGTTCCAGCTTCAGAGTTCCATTTCTGTTTATTTAGCTCTTTTAATGGACTGTCTTGCTGTACTTCTGGTGTCATCTCTATATCTTGTGTCACTCCAGAAGTGGAACTTAGATGTTTTTCTTACTTTCCACCACAAATCACATAGAGGACTTTCCCGGGTTCTAGAAAACTGTCTTAAGCAACAACTGGTATCTTTTGCCCTTTGTTTATTCCCCTTTCTATCTTCCATCTGGAACATGGATGCTACCTTAGATTATGGAGATAAGGGTACCTCCTAGGGATTGGAGAAAAGTAAGTTGGAAGGAGAAAGGCTCTCAGAGGGTTTTTGTTTTTTGGGTTTTTGTTTTGTTTTGTTTTTTAGGGTTTTTTTTTGTTGTTGTTGTTTGGTTGGTTGGTTTGGGTTTTGTTTTGTTTTACTTTGTTTGAGAAGAGATACCCTCTTAGCCCTGGGTTGCTTGTGTCTAAACTTGGCATAAAGGAAATAAATTCCCCATTTAAACCATTGTTTTTTTGAGTTTTTTCATTACTCAAAGCTGAACTATCTCCCAAATAAGACATATAAGATGCAAGAAACATAGTCCATCTGCAGTATAGTTTAAGAAAAAAAAAAGTCAAGAATAATAAGAATAGTGACTCAGTATGAATCATTCATATTTTGAGGCTACCGAATAAGCCAAATATATCTTAAGTCACAAGTATTTGTTTATTTATTAATTCTTTGATTCATTAAGCTTTGAACTAGGTCCTGTATTTCTAGTTCTTCATAACCTTGTAGAACTAATGCTGCCTGCCCCCTCATGGTCTTAATTCTTTTCTTATGGTTTCTCTCTTATCACCTATTAATTTCACTTTTGCTGCTAACAAATCTTATTCAGCATTTTCCAATTCCTAGTCCTGAAAGAGAAAATCTAATAGGTTTAGCTCAACTTTTCTTCCTAGGCCAACTGTAGGTCCCTGAACAATCTGTGAATAAAGTGACCTTGAGACATCTCTGGTCCAATCAACTGTGGTTGAAGAAGAATATGCATTGACCCTTCAAAAATATTGTGACTTGGGGTGTCTGGGTAGCTCAGTCAGTTAAGCATTCGACTCTTGATTTCAGCTCAGGTCATGATCTCAGGGTCATGGGATTGAGCCCCACAATGGGCTCCTTACTCAGTAGGGAGTCTGTCAGAGATTCTCTCTCCCTCTGCCCCTCCCCCTCCTGCTCTCTCTCTCTCTCTCTCTCTCTCTCTCTCTCTCTAAAATAAATAAGTCTTTAAAAAAAAAGAAGATACTGTCTTGAATAGTCTCACTCTAAAGGGGCTGTAAATAGAGTGAACTGTGACTGTCATATCTAGTATAGTAGGATGCTTGACTTGGCTCATGGGGCCATTTGTGGAGAGCAGCTCTGATAGAATTATTCCTTATCTCCTTAGTGCCTAGCACAATGTCTGCTTCCCTAGAAACCCTTAAAAAATGCTTCTTGAGTGAATTCAAGGTAGATATTCATTCAGTAAGAGATGGAAAACATATCAAATTCCCAATTCCATATGTCATTTCAAAGTTGGTACCTAGAGCCAAAGGTCTAGTTTCATATTTTTCTGAACTTCATTGTAAAAAAAAAAAAAGAAAGAAAGAAAAGAAAAGAAAGAGAGAGAGAAAATTAACACAATCCCAGGGAAGGTTTGTTTTTTCCTTCCCTTTAGAAAGCAGCTGTCAGTTTAACTTATCCCAAAATACTGTCAGTGATGAGCATGACTGAAAATGCATTTTATCTGTAATTAGAGAGATTACATTAAACACTATTATTTGCAGACACACATTGAATTAACCCTAATCGAGGCTAGCAAATAGTAGAGCCTGCCTATTTTTTGCCCCAAAATTTTTAGAAAATTGTGACAGTTGACACACGAGGGACAATGCTGACTAGATTTCTTTCCATCAAATACCAGACAGTAATTGTAATTGCCTTTAAAAATGTTTTAAGCAGTTTTGTTAGTAAATCAGAAGTTGCCACAAATCACGCTGAATAGTTTCTAAACATGGGGGTTGTTGACTGTGCATTCCAATATGAGTTTAATGAATTGATTTTATAAGGAATTTAACTTTGCATCTGTTTTCAGGTGTAATTAATTCACTCTGATTAATGTGATTAGCATGGATATCAGTGGATTACGCATGATGCCCTTTATTTATTCACTTATTTTTAATCTGCCACACTGTCCATCGGGAAATTATATAAGAGTTTTTTGGGAAACATCTTGCTGGTGACCCTGATCACATTGGATTACTGCAAAGCAGAGCTCTGGTAGGAATTTACTAATTATTCACAGGCTGTGCAGCAATGTACTTTTGTTTGAGGGACCTATTAAAGTTTACACAGTCCTTGCTTTTAAAGAGCTTATAATTCAAAGGGGAAGATTAGATGAATGGTCCAATGCAAGTCACTCAAAAGGAAGAATGTCCTCAGATTTTCCTTTGTCTGAGCACCTCTTCCCTACTCTCCCTAAATAATGCTATTCCTTAGGGTATGTCAATGGCCCCCCTCTTCTCTAAGGCCTCCTATCTTGAGCAGTCTTATTCATACCTCAACTACAACTCCCATATTTATTTACCTAGCTCAGTCCTTCCCTATAAGCTCCAGACCTAGAGGATCCAAATGTCTCCAGATATCTTCACTTGGGTATCCCATAGGTACTTCAAATTTAACAAACCCAGATTCATGATTTCCAACCAAACTTGTCCCTCCTGTCTTCCCAATTCTATAAATGGCTTCTCCATCCATGCAATCATCCAACCTAAACTATTAGTGTGAGAACAGGGAGGAATTCATTTATTCTCTGAGTTTCTCAAAATTTAATGTTCATCTTTAGCGCTTATTGGAATCATCTGGAAAGCTTATCAAAACACAGTTTCCTGAGACTCATGCCCAGAAATTCTGATTTAGCCGTCTGGAGTGGGGGTCTGTGAGTTTGCATTTGTAACAAGCCATGGGTGACATCAACGCTGTTGGTCTAGGGACTACATTTTGAGAACAATTGCCCTAGAGAATGAAAAGAATGCAGGCACATTTCCATGATCCATCACCACTATGAAGGACTCATTGTTGGAGAATAGAAGCTCAGAATGAAAATCTCCTCTTTTACCCAAGGGATACAAAAATACTGATTTGAAGGGACAGGTGCACCCCAATGTTTATAGCAGCATTATTGACAATAACCCAATTATGGAAGGAGCCCAAATAAATAAAGAAGATGCAGTATATATACAATGGAATATTACTCAGCCATAAAAAAAGCAAAATCTTGCCATTTGCAATGATATGGATGGAGCTAAAGAGTATTTATGCTAAGCAAAATAAGTCAGTGAGAGAATGACAAATACCATATGATTTCACTCATATATGAAATTTAAGAAACAAAACATTGAGCAGAGGGGGGAAAAGAAAGGCAAAACACAAGACAGATTCTTAACTATAGGGAACAAACAGGATTGCTGAAGGAGAGGTAGGGGGGATGGGTTAAATGCATGATGGATATTAAGGAGGGCACTTGTGATGAGCGCTGGTTATTGTATGTAAGTGATCAATCACTAAATCCTACACCTGAAACTAATACTATACTGTATGTTAACTAATTGGAATTTAAATAAAAACTTGGAAGAAAAAATAGAAGAAAGAAAATCTCCTCTGAGGAGGACATTTCTGCATTAGTCAGAGGCAGTATAAATTAATGAAATGACATGTGATTTAATATTCATCCACCAACTAAGTACTGACTGCCTTCTCTCTAGTAGGCAGAGTGCAAGGCACTGAGATAGGCTCTGAGATATAATGCTGAGTAAAACCATGATATGATGATTTTTTACTTCTTTTTTTAAAATATTTTATTTATTTATTCATTAGAGAGAGAGAGAGAGAGAGAGAGAGTGTATGTGCACAAGCAGAGGGAGTAGCTGACAGAGGGAGAAGGAGAAGTAGGCTCCTGATGCAGGACTCAATTCCAGGACCCTAGGATCATGACTCAAGCAAAGGTAGATATCTAACTAACTGAGCCACCCAGGCACCCTTTATTTCTTATATAAACACCACATCTTCTTTATCCATTCATCAGTTGATACACAGTTGAGTTGCTTGGCTATCATAGATAATGCTGCTATAAACATCAGAGTCCATGTATCCCTTTGAATTAGTATTTTTGTGCCCTTTGGTAAATACCTGGTTGTGCAATTGCTGGATTGCAGGGCAGTTTTATTTTTAACTTTTTGAGGAACCTCCATACTGTTTTCCACAGTGACTGCACCAGTTTGCATTCCCACTAACAGTGCCAGAGAGCTCCCCTTTCTCCATATCCTCACCAATACCTGTTGTTACCAGTGTTGTTAATTTTAGCCATTCTAACTGGTATGAGGTGATATCTCAGATACAGGGAAGTTTTAAAATGTGAATTCAGGCAATCCATTGAGATTTAGGATATCTCATCTGTAAAACGGAGATAGTGATGCCATTGTATAGACCTCACAAAAGATATCAAATAGTACACTATATATACTGTCTAGTTCAGTGCCTGACACATTGATTCTCAAAAGGCATATTTAACAAATGGTAAATTAGTTTTTATTTTTATGTTAGAATTAGCTACTCTAAAGTGCTATGCAAATGCTAGTTGTAATTATTTTTAGCATTATTTCACAGACTCCTCATTGAACTTACCCAAGTAGTTGGCTAGGCTTTCACAATTTGAGAAAAGACCCCAAACAATTGAAGACGTGATAGAACTTCTGGGGTTGTAGAGCACAAAGTTTCTTTAAGATATTGGGGTTTAAGTGTTAATAATCATTTCCAAATTTCTCTCCAAAAAAACTTTTCCATTATGGCATACTATTTGATTAATTATAATTCTTCCAGACAAATTGGAATTGGCTCAGAAACCAAAAGACACAAGAAAATTTTTTTCATTCTTATGATATTCTAAGATTTCAAGTGTCACATTATCTGAAAGGAAGGGGACATGGAGATAAAAAGAAAAGTTCTGTTTGTTCTTAAAGTCTAAATGAGACACCACAAAACAATAGAATGCTGTAAGTCCTATGGCAATGGTATAAATTTGAATTTATTGATATGAAGAAATGACAAAGACAATAGTATGTATATAATTTTGATTTTTAAAAAGCTTATTTATGTGTCTCCACACAGATAAAAGTCTGAAAAGATACACAACAAATTGTTAACAGTATGTATTCCTCTGTGAAATAATTATGATACTAATCCAAAGATTAGTCTGCAGTTTCTAGATTTTTATCTGATGACTATATATGATTAGCATAATAAGCATTTAGAAGTGAGAAAGAGAGAATGCATCCACAAATCTTAAATCTTTGGAAGCCCTCAGGCAATATTTCTCAATATTGGCTGCGTATTAGTATTACCTGGAGACTTTTTAAACACCTCAGTTGCCAGGCAGCCCCCAAGACCAATTAAATAAAAGTCTCAGGGGGTAAAACCCAGGTTTCAGTATTTTGTTAAAGCTCCCCAGGTGTAGCCAAGGTTGAGGAGCCCTCAGGTGACTTTCTCCTGCATCTCCTTGCTCTTAGTGGGCTCTGGCTTGGGGAGAATGGGGATGAAGCTAGTCTCCAGGAGGGACCTCAGTGCTCCTTGGCTCCCAATATCAACACAGTTTTACTGAAACTTCAGAATAATTTTGGAATGGGGCAGAACTAGAAATGACTTCGGCCACTGGATAGATGCAGAGAGCAGCAGTGGAAAGAGGATGTGAGTTACAATAGGATATCTGGGTTACTGGTGAGGTGGGCTGTCTAACAGCTGTGTGAACTTTGCCAAGTGGCTTCTCTTAGCCTCAGATTCCTCATAGCTCTGCCTCTCTTGGTTGCTACTAGGATTTTTTTTTTAAAGATTTTATTTATTTATTCATGGAAGACACAGAGAGAGAGAGAGAGAGAGGCAGAGACACAGGCAGAGGGAGAAGCAGGCTCCCTGCAAGGAGCCTGACGTGGGACTCGATCCTGGGTTTCCAGGATCACATCCTGGGCTGAAGGCGGTGCTAAACCGCTGAGCCACCCAGGCTGCCCTGCTACTAGGATTAAGTGAACTAAAACCCATTAAAAGTTTTGCAAAGTGTAAAATACTCTAAAAGTATTATTCTTTTTTATAATTTTATAGCTAATACTATGAAGAACATACCCAGGGAAAGATGATATTGGAGAAAGACACGAGAAAGGTTGACTTCCTCTTCCATGGAAGACCGGGGCCCCTGGATGGACAGGGAAACCTAAATTCAAAGACAATTAAATAGGGGGCAAATCCATGAACTGAAATTAAAAGCATTTGACAGGCCAAACATGAAACATTTCTTTCTGAGAAATCCAGAGTAGAGACTCTGAGAAAGATCTTTGCTTTGCTTTTCTGATGACTTCCAGGAATTTTTCCCAAAGTGGTGATGTCCCAGAATAAATAGGTTTTCTTCTCATAATTAAGCCAGAGGTTCTGGGAATAGGCTGAGCACAAGACTGAATTCATTACTGAGATTGCTCACAATTTAATTCAGGTCCCAAGGAGGTGGTCCCTATGTGTCACCAGAAAAGAGTCCTCGCATCTAGACAACAGTCTACATGTCTTGATACTTTCTTTTTCTCTGCACTTAAGGTATTCTCTGAAAACTAATAGGCCCTAGAAAGAACTTTACTACTGCAACACTGTCTGTGAGAGGAGCTCAGCAGTGGATGGGGCCATTTGAGATATCATTCGACATCATGAGTAACTTGAGAAAGTTGAGAGTCCCTTAAGAATAGGGAAGATGACTTTTTCATCCTTGTATTCCCTGCAAGTCACATAGTGCAGGGCCTAGGATAAAGCATACAGTGAATCAATGCCTTGCAAACTTCTCCTGTGTCTTCCTAGCAGTTTCCTCCACAGTTCCTATGATAGAAAGTTAGTAAATATTTATGGAATGAACAATATTTCCAACACATCTGACACGCTGAAAATGCCCACTGTTACGTAAGCATGTTTCCTTTTGCCCATCTTAGCTCACTATTGGCTGCAACCTCTCATAAATGAATTTATTGCCCCACATCTTCAGGGTTAATATGGATCTATACTGAAGATAACCCTAGCATGTATAATGGTACATTCTAGTTGTGTAATTTACTTAGATCTTCACAACTTTGAGAAGCGTGACTGTTGTAGTAATCCAGGCAAAAGATAAAGGAAACCCAAACAAGGAGGAAGAAAAGTGGGAAGCTTTCTGGCTTGAACACCTGAGTGTATGATGGTGCTCTTTAGAGATATGAAGGAGGTATAGTTTTGAGGGAAAATACTATTAAGATTAGTTATGTAAAAAAAAAACATGATTAGTTAGTTATGTACATGCTGATTTGTCTGTACCTGTCTATCATCCAGGTGGCACTCTTGAATAGACCATTGGATATGCAGAGGAATCATCTAGATAGATCTATTCTTGAGCACAATCAGCATATAATAGTAATAGAAACCCGCAAGAATGAGTAATGGAAGAAGAACAGTGAAAGCAGTTTTAAGGAGAAGGATGTGCCAGACCAGTAGCAGAGAATTGAAGAGAAGGTAAAAATGAAAGCAGTAAAGAAGACGGGGTAGATTGGAAGGGGGCATGAGGTCAAGGGAGAGATTTTTAAAGATGGCAAAGACACATTTAAATGCCAATGGGAAAGCATAAGATGGGCCCACTAAGCACCTCTGTAACTGTCCATCACCACACCTGGCCACAGTAACCCTCAGAGACTATTGGTCACTGCTTCACTTCTGACTTTGAAACCTACCACAGATTCTTCATTTAGCCAATTCTAACTCAGAATACCAAAAAATGGAAATCTAGGAAATACAGTTCTCAGTTTATCCAAGTTGGCATATCACAATCCAGCACAGTCCTGTCAACTTGGTATCCACAGACACTTCTTTAACCATATTTAATTTCCTAATAAAAACATCAACAAGACCATGCTTCTGTATAACATGATTGAATTATCCTTCTAATAAAAGGGTACACAAAAATCTACTTCATCTTTCCTTTTTTAAATTTTTTAAAAAGATTTTTATTTATTTATTCATGAGAGACAGAGAGAGAGGCACAGACATAGGCAGAGGGAGAAGCAGGAGCCC
Source organism: Canis lupus baileyi (assembly GCF_048164855.1). Taxonomy (NCBI): domain Eukaryota; kingdom Metazoa; phylum Chordata; class Mammalia; order Carnivora; family Canidae; genus Canis; species Canis lupus. The sequence goes on from NC_132847.1 coordinate 58,667,148, forward strand.
AATGTGGGACTCGATCCTGGACCCTGGGATCAGGTCCTGAGTCAAAGGCGGAATTGAATTGAGTAGACACTCAACTGCTGAGCCACCCAGGTATCCTCCAAAGTAAGTATTCTAGTAAGAACAATACATTTCTCTTCTATGGTGGAAATGGTCCAATGTAATCAGCCTGATGGCAGGTGACCCGAGAAATAGTGGCATATCTCCAGTTGGTGTTGGTCTTTGCTGTTGGCAGATGGGTACTCCGGAATGGAAATAACCATACTGGCTTTGGTGAGAGAAAGTCCATGTTGCTGAATGACCTCTATCCCTGCAGCTACCGCCACTTTACTTATTAGTGCATTGGGCAAGGACAGAATTGACTGGGAAAAGACGCTTACTGACATCCATAAAATAGATCTTCTTGTCTACCTGATTATTAAGATCCTTCTCTGGTAAGATTGGTCTTTGGTGAGCATTCACCTGGGACACATGTATCATACTCTGAGTTCACTCAAAGAGGTCTATCTTCATATCTCTTCTCCAAAACTCATTGCCTCTGATTCTTCAATCATCTTCCTTCCATGTCCATAACCAATCAATCAAACTGATAGCCATTGCTCATGAATTAATGCAGATCCATACCTCTGGTCATTTTTTTTCCTTCCTGGAAAATGAATTGATCAAGTGCACTGTTTGGAGTTTTGCCCACTGAGAGAAGGTCTCTTCAACACTGTCCTCCATGGCCACACTTAAGTGGGGCTGTAGTGCTGCAGGCATAGAACTTCAACGTCAGCTTGCATTTTTGATAGAAACATCTATAAGTCCAACCCATTATTTTCCTTCCTTAATCCACTGATCATAAAAAACACCCCATGAAGCCATAGATGCACACTGAGGGAGAAAAGGTAATGTAACAAAAGTGGGTTTCTCAGGTATCTGTGCCACTACTGATGCAATTACTTATGTCTTCAGGACCTGATCTCTTACATAGTACTCCCACTTGTTGATGACATGATGCTGTGCACACCCAACATTATAGCATATTGGGTCAGATACCACTCATTTTGTGATGAGCAGCTCAGGCAGCCTGGTGTCCCATAGGCAAGTATAGTCCCTAGTAGGGCCTGGTATTACACCAGAAGATGTTTCTCAAAAGAATAGTAATTGGGAGAGGATGACATAATTTCATTTCAAAACCTCAGGAAATCTGTTCTATGATTCACCCACAAAGACTTGACAAATTCTCTACGACGCATCTCTATCTGTAAAGACACTTCAAGAACCTTTGGATCTGCTGTCAGGCAACTGCTTCTGATGGTCTTACTAATGGGCATTGAGAAAAAAGCATTAGCTATACCAATAGCTGCCAGAGTGTATGTTGTTTTGCTTCAGTGAAGAAACCACATCTGGAATGGTAGCCGGGCAAGCAGTTAGAAAGAAGAGCTATCGGCAGAGTGAATGAGAGGAAGGGCAAGCTAGAACTCGCTGGGAACCGTCTGTTACCACATCTGACTACAATCACCTCCAGAGAATAATGGCTGCACCTCTACTTCCACCTTCCATATTTGTGCAAGTTTCCCTTTACGCCAACTCTAACTATGAGTCACAGAGAAAAGGGAATATTGGGACACAGCTCCCAGTTTAAGCAAGTTGACCCAGCATAATCCAGTACACTGGATTTTATCATTGTTATTATTTTTTATTCTTTAGCATGCATATATACTTCATGTTTATTTGTTCGCATCTATGGTTTAGTTCATAATTTTAAAAAGATGTTAAAATCCATTTAAAAATTGATGTGTAGAAGCTCTTGATATGGAGATATTTGTAAAGAAAATCATTTGTGAATGAGAAAAATTACATTTTTTTGTACATCACACTCTTCCCTTTCCTACAGAACAGAGTCCTTTTTCTGAGCATTGAAATTAATCTAAGGGTGCAAATTGGAGAGGGAACTATGAGATGGGGGTAAGGTGACAGTTTGGGATGAGAGGCCGAAGGATTTGGAGAACAATTCTGAAGGGAGAGGGAAGCTTTTTGAAGAGTAAAGAAAATTGCTATCCACTATGGAAACCTAGGAAAAGAGCAGAGATCTTGAAAGAGGATTTAATTGAGGTTTAAAACATGATTTTGCAATACAAAACCTCTCCCTTTAATCCCACGGAACTCTCAGCAAAATATCCATTCTCATCCATGTATGGAAGGGGTAGATCTATACTGGGAATATGTCAAAATGCAATCTTAGTAGCAGATCTACAGCCAAAGCTATGATTGCTCCCAGGAAGCCTGCTATGTTCCTGTTATAGTGGTAAAAAAAAAAAAAAAGCAAAACACTGTTATAGAATTGCCGTAAGCAGTTTCTGCCCTGCACGAAGACACTTTGAGGCAGATATAAAACAAGTTTCTACATATTTTCTTGGGAAGATCTGTGATATAACCTGGAGGCAGATATTTTAGCCAAAAAAGCCAAGTGACTATGGTATAAGTTGTCCTGGCTATCTTTTAGTAGCCAAAAGTATGCATCTGCAGACTTTGTTGCTTCTTTGGGAGAAATGTGTGTTTTCTCTGTATAGAATTAAACTAGGTGTTCTTCACTTAGAAGCAGTTGCTTATTCTTGTAGAGGTATGTGTGCCTTTATGTGCAGGAAGAGGCAGCTGTGAGGAAGTGAAAAGTAGGAGGGACCTGTAAACAAGATCTTCACCTCATCCTGGAATAGTCTTTTAAAAAGTTGGGCTCAGGGATCCCTTGGTGGCGCAGCGGTTTAGTGCCTGCCTTTGGCCCGGGGCGCAATCCTGGAGACCCGGGATCGAATCCCACATCAGGCTCCCGGTGCATGGAGCCTGCTTCTCCCTCTGCCTATGTTTCTGCCTCTCTCTCTCTGTGTATGTGACTATCATAAATAATAAAAATTAAAAAAAAAAACAAAAACAAAATAAAAAAAAAAAGTTGGGCTCAGTTTGGTGCATTCCAGTTGTTTAATGTCTCTGCATGGGACGTGGTTAAGAGCATGGGCTCTGCAGTTAGACTACCTTCTTTTGAATCCCCCTCTACCATTTATAAGCTGTGTTGCCTTGAGCAAATTACCTAACTGCTCTATTCTTCATTTTCTTTATTTTAAAATGGGAGAAATGGGATGTCTGGGTGGCTCAGCATTTGAGCATCTGCCTTTGGCTCACAACGTGATCCCAAATTCCCGGGTTCGAGTCCCACATCAGGCTCCTTGCATGGAGCCTGCTTCTCCCTCTGGCTGTGTCTCTGCCTCTCTCTGTGTGTGTCTCTCATGAATAAATAAAAATCTTTAATAAAATAAATAAAATAAAATAAAATAAAATAAAATAAAAAAATAAGGGAATCCCTGAGTGGCTCAGCGGTTTGGTGCCTGCCTTCAGCCCAGGGTGTGATCCTGGAGTCCCAGGATCGAGTCCTGCATCGGGCTCCCTCATGGGGTCTGCTTCTCCCTCTGCCTGTGTCTCTGCCCTCCTCCTTGTGTGTCTTTCATGAATAAATAAAATAAAATAAAATAAAATAAAATAAAATAAAATAAAATAAAGTAAGGGAATCCCTGGGTGGCTCAGCGGTTTGGTGCCTGCCTTTGGACCAGGGTGTGATCCTGGAGTCCCAGGATCGAATCCCACATCGGGCTCCCTGCATGGAGCCTGCTTCTCCCTCTGCCTGTGTCTCTGCCTCTCTCTCTCTCTCTCTCTCTCTCTCTCTGTGACTATCATGAATAAATAAATAAATAAATCTTTAAAAAAAAAAAGAAAGAATTGTATAGAGAGTTAGGCACAATTTGTGGCATATAGTAATAACACAATAAATTTTAGAACAATCAAGGAAATGCTGATATTGGGCTGTCAATGATATAATTGCCAAGTAGGAACCAGCAGGTGAAGTCATACTCCTATGAGTAGGTTGGAGTCTCCTTGGAAGTATAATTCCCATTGGTACTCAACCCAAGAAGCTGTGGATCACAGGAGTGGATGATGGAACAAGAAACCAAGAATAGACAATGTGAGAAATGAGCCAGAAATGAGTGAGACAGAAATATTTACAATGAAGTCCCAGATCTCCTAGAAGAAATAAAGAAAGTGTCTCTGAAATTAAGGGGGAGGCATCTGAGATGCCAGAAGCAAGACTCTGAAACCTAGATGAGATAAAGGCTGCTCCAGGTCTGGTTAAGGGAGACATTGCAGGATGACAAGCAACTTATGCATCTACCCTCATCTCAGGGGACTTGCTCACCATTTGTGAGGAACACATTGAATAGGATACTGCTTCTATCAGGATCGCTGTGTAACAACTCCCCCCAGTCTCACACACAAACTCAGTGGCAACAAACAGCAATTTTCTCATACTCATGGCATCTGTGGGTCAGGAATTTGGACAAAGCATAGCAGGGAGGGCTTGTTTCTGCTCTCTGATGTCTGGGGTCTCATCTAGGAGTTTGGAATCATCTATAGGGATCTTCACAGTTGATGCTGGATGTGACTTCGACCTCTGTACGGCTGGCAGCTGGAAAAAGTACGAGTGACCTCCCCATGTGGTTATCTCTGTGGGAGATAGCTTGCACTTCCTCATCTTGGTGGCGGAGTTCCAAAAAGTGAGTATCCCAAGAGGGCCAGGCAGAGACTTAATCACTTTCTTTAATCTAATCTTAGAAGTCACACTGTGTCACTTCTTCCAAAGTCACAAAACCACTCAGCTTCTAGTGAAAGGCACATAGATTCCACTTCTCCATGGAAGGAGTGTCAAAGTCCCATCGCGAAGAGGAACACGCAGGACGGAAGTTATTCTTATGGTCATCTTTGGAAAATAAAATCTGCCACATGTGGATGACACTACTGAACCACTCTTCTTGCCTAGGTTTGGGGGAGTTCTTTTTACATCCCTCTACACCTGGGACTCTAAAGCTAAAAGAGCAAAGTATTGCTCTATGGGGGGAAGGGGGGCATCCACTAGCACAGAATTTCTTTCAAACTCAGATGAGGAAAGATGGCTGCATAATGTGTTATCACCTGGAAGGCAAAATCTCTTCCAACACAGTGAGTGGAAGAATGTAGACAAAACATGATTTTGGAAAAGCCAGAAGCAATAGGGAAGCCAGTGGTGATTAGTGGCGGGATAAAGAACAGGGAGAAGGCCATAAAAGGAAAAATATTTTCTGTGAAATAGAAATAAATCTTGGATGGGGCATTTGGCCGGCTCAGCTGGTAGAGCATGAGAGTCTTGATCTTGGAGTTGTGAGTTCAAGCCCCACGTTGGGTGTAGAGATTGCTTAAAAATAAAATACCGAAAGAAAGAAAGAAAGAAAGAAAGAAAGAAAGAAAGAAAGAAAGAAAGAAAGAAAGAAACCTTGGACAGAATTAGCCAACCTTAACTTATAAGGAGTAGGTGGCAAACTGTTTTTAATTGGGAGCCAGGGGACATTAACTGAGAGAAATTATTGACTGTTAATGAGCATCAGGACCATACTTCTAAGAGGTGGTGATATCTTAGAATTACATAGTACTTTACTATTATTATTTCTTATAAATTTGTTGCAACAGGTATACCACATTTATTTCCTACTATATTGTTGTTTTGTAATGTTATATCTTTTATTTATTACATGAAGTATCTAGCATCCTAATTTGTGTTATCTCTGAATCTAGGTTATCCTTTCTGGAGTCTGTCAAACTATTTAGTCATCACTACCTGGAACATTTTAGCACCAGGTGGCAGCAAAATCTGAGAGCTGAGATAAAATTCTTGGCAGGAAAGTGAACACCTAATTAAGAATTTACGTCAAACCTCGGGATAGTTAATGAGGAGTAGCAAATCCATTACCTTCCAACTTCCCTTGTTTCTATTTAGATTAACTTAGAGAGTGATTATCCGAATTGCATATATACCCTATCCCTGGCCCCCATACACTCACATATAGTCTTGCAGACACAGAGAACAGCCAGCCAGCCAGCCAAGTGTTCTGTGCTGCAGGTTTGCTTCAGAAGGGCGAGCATTGGCATAGCCCAGAGCATAGATAGCCAGCGGAATAAACCCAGTTGGAATCTGTTAGGGAAATCCAGGGTCTAAAAAACCAAAAGACTTGGTCTAAAAGACCAAGTTCAAATACCAGTTCCAAAGCGCCAGCAGCAGACCCAACGTCAGGTACCTGAATGAGGCGAAAAAGAAATATAGAGCAAAAGCAAGTATGAAACATAAGAATAACTCATCTTTAGAGGTCAGTGAGGGCAGGTACTTGGTTATTTTGAGCTGGCCTAAAGAGACAGAGAAGAAACTAGAGAGCCATGTGCTCTTCCTCAGGGTATCCAAGTGTTGACCACATCGCCTTGATAAGATTCTCCTAGTATATGGGCTAGCCAAAGAGCAGAGTTCTGGGACCCTTTTCTGGTTTTATCCTGTACTTGATGGGTGATTCAAACTGGTTGTTTCCAAGTTTGAGATGACTCCCTCAGAATTGGTACATATCTAATCTTGCCAGGAGGGATGGTAGTGATTTGGGATGGCAGTTCCAATTTGCTCTTATTTAAGAAGCATTGCCTTTGTCACTTAAGATTTTATCTGACTGGGGCCTGGTACTTAAGCTGTCAAACTGGATAGAGGTGCATACTTTTGAAACACAAATACAAAATCATCTTAAAGTCCATTAAACAGATTTTTTTGGTGGGAGAGTAATTCAAAACTGCCATGCAACTTTATTTTCAGAGGCCTCCTTAATCATGATAAAGTTCCAGGTAGTACTTTTTCAATAATTATATTTTGCAAACATTTTTAAAAAGAAGGTGTTAGAGCTTTTAGGCAGTTTCGATCCTTTTTCCTCCTTGTTGTAAAGGTTCACAGTCAATCCTTGGAACATGTATCAAGCTCTCAAATTAGACACCATCATTTGATGAATCTCTATAAGATTTGAAAGTGAATATTTTATAATTTTTCTTTATTCCTGAAGATTTCCATATAACTCCATGTTTCACTATATGTCTGTAAAGATGGATTTTTTCACATCATATGTCTAAAGGAAAAACAACAGTGTTTGTTCCATAGAGCATTTTGGAAGATGCTTTAACAGGTGGTAGGATAGCAGCTTTTGCTCTTAGGAAGAAAAGATCTAATATAGTCAATAACTGGCTCCTGAGAAGTCGCTATGTTTATTTCTGTTCTTACAAACTAAGAGGTGGACTGTCTTCACAGAGCAGGTGTTTGTGGACAGCCAGCAGCGAGATGAAATCAAAGTATCTCTCAGTGTATAGTTGCCAGGTGCCCAGAGAGGCCTCAAAAGGGCCATATCCCTAGTGTGATCTCCATGTTTCAGAAGCTACACACCTCAGGAATCTGATTTAGCAGCATGGTGAGAGTGTATCTTTCTCTCTCTCTCTTAGATGGACCCCAAATAACAAGGTCTGATGTGTAAACCAGAAAGCTCATTTATTTTTATTTATTGTTTGTTTTTGGAAGCTCACTTATTAACTTATAGCTAGGAAATAGTATATTCCCTATAGACAGGTCTATACAGAAAAACAAATTATTATTAAAAGTCTGCTGCACATAAGCATAGATTCAAAACGAGGGGACTTAGCCCATGATTGAAGTGGTCAATAGCATTAGCTTTGATGTAGCCCAATGTACTTATCTCCATAAGGAAAAAGACAGATTAAATCCCGCACTTGTTCCTTTATCTGGACTTGATCTAATAGCTTTTCTAGTTCTGACATTTTATATTCAATTTCAACTTGATTTACATTTTCTTCTGGTGTAAATGGAAGCATAATATGAGCTCAAAAGGGTCAGACAAAGCACAACAGTAGAGAACTGTGGCTCAAGACATATGAGGAAGAAAGAGTGCTCTTAACCACTCCATATGACTTCGAATCTCTAGACCCAGATAAATTCTATCCCATAATGTACAAGAAACAGACACTGTTTGTCATCCTATGAGACATTTTGAGCCATCACAGAAGTGAGAAGAGGTGCTTATGCACTAGAAACAAGTACATGTTTTGCATTTCTAAAGAGAGAAATGATTTGAGCCTGAAGAGAAAGAGCAAGTAAGTCTACTGTAAAGCTCTGGAAAAGTTTAGGCGGATTATTGAGCATTGAAAAGAATGAAGTGATGACTAGGAAGCAACATGAATTCACTACACATGAATCACCATTCATCCAGTTCATCCTTTATATTCTAGCCTGGGTTATTAGCAAACATATTTGTTTATTGGTGTATCAGATTTAAATGTAAATCATATTTAAATCAACCAAAACAAATCTAAATTTAAATCATAGAAGCACCTGGGTGGCTCAGTCAGTTAAGCCTCTATCTTCAGCTCAGGTCATGATCCCAGAGTCCTGGGATCAAGCCCCGCATCATCACATTGGGCTCCCTGCTCAGCAGGGAGTCTGCTTCTCCCTCTCCTGTTGCCCTCCCCCCCCAACTTGTGCTCTCTTATTTAAATAAAATTTTTAAAAATTAAATTTAAACCATAAAATCAACTGGATGGCATTTAATTTTCTGTCTATGTTCCAAATGTAGCAGCAATTATTTGTTCATGAGAAGTCCTTTTTTTCTTTTAAGATTTTGTATTTATTTATTTATGAGAGAGAGAGAGAGAGAGAGAGAGTACAGAGGGGGGGAACAGAGGGAGAGGTTCAAGTAGACACCATGCAAAGTGCAAAGCCTCATGTAGGGCTCAATCTCCGGACCCCAAGATCATGACCTGAGCAGAAATTAGAGTCTGATGTCCAACCAACTGAGCCACCATTAAAAACAAAACAAAACAAAACAAAAACCACCTCATTTATTGCAAGGAAAAGTTTAACACATGATCCATGTACAGAACCCAAAACAAATTCTTCTAAGAGCTCCTGCATGATCTATATCTCTACACATGCCATGTGAGAAAAAGACATCCATGTAGGCACATACACAGTATAACATACATGGTACTATCTGGTTACCAAGACCTGGGAATGGTAGTTTCTCATATTCATCTTATTCTCACATTCATTGACATGGTTTACATTCGATATGGTTTATATTAAAATGAAACAGCTTCTGGGTCACCTGGGTGGTTCAGAGGCTGAGCATCTGCCTTTGGTTCAGGTCATGATCCTGGGGTCCTGGGATTAAGTCCTGCATCAGGCTCCCTGGGGGGAGCCTGCTTCTCCCCCTGCCTATGTCTCTGCCTCTCTCTGTGTGCATCAATCAATAAATAAATTCTTTAAAAAAATAAAAAACCAGCTTCCCCAGCATCAACTTTGTTTAAACAAAAGAACACGGCTTAAAACAGGCACCCTTTGCCCTCATCCCCCACCTGCCCTCTGGCACCCCTCAAGAGAAGTCTTAGTAAAAAAAAAAAAAAAAAAAAGAGAGAGAGAGAGAGAGAGAGAGAAGTCTTAGTAAAACTGTGTAGTGAGTCCATCCTGACCATGTGCTCATTCTACCTCCTGTAGTCACCCCAGAGGCAACATTTGAGTTCTAACACTATTGCCTCTATTTAAAACATCTCTAAATTCCTCTTTCAGAATTCCCTTCTGAAGTTTACTTTCTGTCTTCCCAGGTAGAAAGTCATTGCTCTTTAGAGAATTTTTTTTTTTTTTAGCTTTTTCAGAAATGGTCAAGTCTATTAGAAACAAAGAAGGATGAACTTTGATCACCTAGGTAGTCACTTAGATGAGGGGGCAGGGAAGTGAAGAAGGTAAAGAGGAAGAGTATATGCAGTAACCAAGGGAATTGATTTAGTTGGGGGTCTTATAAATTAGTCCAGAAAGCAATCTTTAGACAGGAATTTTTTAATGGAAGAAAATGTCCTTAACACTTTCAAATTCTTAAAGATCATCTTGCTTTCAAATGTTTAAAAAATGTATGCTTAAAATGATAAGGGAGATTGAATATAGGAAGACTATACTTTCCTTTTTTCTGATACAGCATTGTAACCTGAGCATTACAAATATCTTCTAGTAACAGAACAGATTTCATTCCACTTCAAATGCATTTTTATATGTACAGTTTTAAAAACTGGATAACAGATGTTATCTTCTGAGGCTCTCATAGGCTATAAATCTTAGTTCCTTTATTTAGACTTAAATAGAATTTTTAAAACACATAGGAACAAAAATTTAGGTAGCTTTAAGTTTGTATCTCTGCTTAAATTCTTTTCAAAACAAAATTCAAAGTTTAACTCTAAATGCAAAAATTTTCAGTTACCAATAGACTCACTTTATATTTATAACAATGTTTTACATGACTTTAACCAATTTTTAAAAGCTAGGAGCTCAGCAGTAGTGTCAGAAAGTAACTCCTGTAATCTTACTTTCCCAATATGCTTCATCCATGCAAAGTCCCCCAGTGGACATTTCAAATAATTGCCACCAGAAGTTAATTGAATAAGAAATTTTTTAAAATAAGAAATTTATTTATGACTTAACCTTATCCAGGAGGATTAAAGACTTGCAAAACTATATATACTTCAACAGGATTTTTTTTAAAGCAAGGGAAGGATTAAAAATAAAATCAATGTGGAGAAAGTAAGCCAGGACTAAAGTGAATTTTCATGGAGTGCCTAGCTGGCTCAGTTGGTAGAACATGTGACTCTTGATCTCAAGGTTGTGAGTTCAAGCCTCATATTGGGTGCAAAGTCTATTTTTAAAAAAATAAAAATAAAGTGAGTTTTCACACTCATGCTTTGAAGTTCTGTATACTTGCTAAATTTGACTTAGGCTTTCTAACCGCCACTACAAAGAAAGAAACAATCAGTTCTAAGATTCATAAAGTTTTTTTTAAAAAAGTCTATTTAGAGAGGGGCAACATTCTAGGTCCTAATCCCTGAGGGTGGAAAAGCTTAATCATCAGTTAACCTAAAATATTTCCTGGTGGTAAACTGAGCTGGTTACAAGTAGAATTACATAATTTCTCAGGAGTACTTGAAATGTAATTCAGACCATGTCACTCCTCTGCTCTGAAAAGTTCAGGAGCTCTCCATTACCTATAAATTAACTACTAACTTCTTAGATCTGATATTTTGAGGCCAACCCCCAAACCAAATCAAGGTGAATTCCCTGAAGGCAGACAGTATATCTTACTCAATACTGGTGTTATTGACATTGTCACAGGCTTTTGTGACAGAGTAAGTGTCAATAGAGGCTCAACGATATTATGTAGAGGAACTCACAATCAGCCAAAAAGTTGGTGGAAATCTCTCCAGCCCTCATCTCCATTCTTGAAAAGCCTTCCCTGCCAGCTCTACCTATTGAAGGCTGACCAACATCTTCAGAGTCAATAATAATGATAATCATATTTCCATCACCCACAATAGCCATATTACTATACACTTACTACATCATATATAATCATCATATATATACTTATTATATTCTTATTATTAGACACTATACTAATATCACTTTGATTTGTATAGTGCCCTACTAAGTGCAGACACAACAATTTTAAACTGTTCTCACAACCAGCTTGCTTTGTGGTCTGGGTAGGGATCACAGTCCCTCCTCTACAATGCAGGAAACAAATCTTATAGAAGTGCCTCCTTATTAATACATGCCATTAATGTACATGCCATTTCCACCTGATTTCCACAATAGGATGTGGTCTCTTTCTCTCCTTCAGACCCTGGGGGAATTTTTGTTTGCACATCTCCTGTGACACTTAATAGTAACTCCATACATTGTATATATAGTGTATTACAGTTTACCAAACACTTTCTCATGCTAAATTCCTGTTTCTTTTTCATTCTCACTTCACTTACAAAATGTAATTGTCTCCTTATCTTAAAGCCCCTGCTGCTCTGCCCACACTCAGGCAAAAAGTAAAATCTGTTCAGTAGATTTTACCAACCATCATCACCACCACACTCACTTTACCATCCCCCAAGAACAATGGAAACTGACATTTTAGATCCTTACTCTTTGCCAGGTGCTGGGATACTTTTTTATAGCAGATAATACTGCTTCAATTTACCTCTCCCTTGCCTTTAGATTGTTAAATTTGATTCCCCTCCTCCCTGCCCCCCACCAAAAACAAAAACAAAAACAAAAAACAGCCAAAATCTAGAAATAAAATACACACTTTCCTTCTCTGTGGATACTTTGACTAATGAGGAAAAAGAGAAAGACTGGGGAAGCTGAGAAGGAATTGAAACTCTGCTGTACTGAATGATTTGGGGACCAATTTTGGCTGGAGTTCAGCAGGTATGACACATAGGGTAGATCAAGGATGTGTTGACAAGAGCTGCCAGTTAAAGGAATCTCTGATGAAGGCTTTATCAGGTAGGAAAAGACTCCAGGAAAGGTATTTTGGCAAGGAGGCTCTTCATTTCTCACGTTGGCTCAAAATGACAGTTTTAACATAGAAGATGTCTGGGAAACAGAACCAAGATGAAGGCTATCACCAGAAATCTCCTGGTCTGAGCACAGGAAAATCCCTGTACCAGGATGTGCCAGTACACAATTCCAAGAGACACTCTTCACATGGAATACAATGGGCATAGTGACCTTAGCGTTGTGCAACCTGGGGTCTGTCCTTTGGTGTCTGGCTCTTTCCTCCATTCCACTGAGTGCCAGACAAGACACCCATGTTGGAGACCCTCATGACTCATTTAATGGTTTGGTGCTTGGTGTTTTGATTTCAGTTCATTTCATAGCTTCCTATAACTTCCTCTTAAAGATGGCAGGGGAGGGAGGTACAGGGAACATAATGGGATTTTCTAGATATGCTGAGTAGGAACATGAAGGCCAGCATCATCCCCAATGTGTGATTCCTCCCACAGCATAACTCAGACTCCTTGTGGCAGATTTCCCTGGAAAAAGGCCCATTTTACCCAGACTGTGTGGCCTCCATTGTTTTAGCTGTGTTTTCCTAGGCAAGAGCATCACCTTTCAAGAAAGTGAATTTGAAATTATTCCTATTCATATATAGGGCCTGGTGACTATTTCTACCCCTTAAGGTCTGTGGCTCTCAAAACTGACTGTACTTTAGAATTAAATGTTTGGTTTCCACTTAGGAACAATTAAATCAGGATCTCTTAAGGTGGAGCCCAGATAACTATTTTTTTAAAGGTTTCCATGTGGCTTTGTCGTGCCATCAGGGTTGGGAATCTATACATCAGGTTGTTTTCTTCTTCTTTTTCTTTTTAAAAAGATTTTATTTATTTGAGACAGAGAAAGATAGCTCATGCACAAGTGTGTGATGTGTTGAGGGATGGGGTGGTAGAGGGGAGGGAGAGGGACAAGCAGACTCCATGCTGAACATGGAACCAGATGTAGGGCTTGATTTCACAATACTGAGATTACCACGTGAGCTGAAGTGAAGAGTTGGATGCTCCACTGATGGAGCCACCCAGGCGCCCATGTCAGGTAGTTTTCTTCTTATTCCTCTGATCTCACCCTCACTGACAAACTGAGCTTCAGACGGTACACTGGAGAAACTCAGTTGTAAAACTGGAGGGAAAAAAAAAAAAAGAAACAATGAGATTGCAAAGGCAATGAGACAAACAACATCATCTAAAACAAATATTTATCCAGTGCTACATTCCAGGCCACCAGCTGTTAGCACACAATAAATAACACAAGGCACCTGCCCTCTGTACGTTGTGCTCTACTTGGAAAGAGAGACATGTGAACAACTCTACTGCAGAGCAAAATTAAACTTAAGCAAGTACTGTAGGAGCACAGGCTGGGGAAATAAGGGAAAGATTTTGGGGAGAGAAAGGATTTGAGATGGATCTTCAGGGAGGAGTAAAATTTTGATCAACAGAAAAGAGGCAGAAAGCATTCCAAAGCAAGAACAGCTTCCACAAAGACACGGAAGCAAGAAAATAGATGGAATATTAGGGAATTACAGGAAAGGGAGAGCTTCAGAAAATAGTGGGCTAGGTGGCTAGAAATTTAAATTAAAATTTGGAGGGCCTTGGAAGCCCCCACAAGGAATCAGTAGGTGTGTGTGAATCTGTTATATGTGTCTTAGATGGAGGGGGCCACGACGCAGATTTAAAATTAAATAGTGCCATGACCAGATCTGAAACAGACAGGAACATGATCAACATGAATTTTGATAAATACATCTGAGATAGTTACTCATCCTGCCCTTTGGCAACCTTCTGTCTGCTTATCTGACCCCACTCCTCCGGAAACCTGAATATACCTCTGTTGCACTCTTTGTGTCTTTTACTTTGTCCTTTCTGTTCAGAATGCACATTCCTCCCTTTGTTGTTCATTCTTATGTATTGACCAAATTCTGAAGTCATGTTCTCTGTGCTTCTTCCTATAGCACTTTTTAGGAATAGCTAATAATAGTGCTTGTCAATTGTGTTGTATTTATTGACATGTCTGTCTTTCCCTCCAGACTATGAGCCCCTAGAAGACAAGAATGGAATCTTTAAACCTTTGATCACCAGGACTAAGCATAGTACCTGGCTTGTTGGCCATATAGACTGACTGAATAAATGAATGGGAAACACCAGATGTTGGAAAAAGATTTAAACTTAGCAATCATGGGGGTGCCTAAGTGGCTCAGTTAGTTAAGCATTCGACTCATGATCTCAGGGTTGTAAGATAGAGCCCCTGTCCAGCCTCACACTGGCTCACGCTCCATGGAGATTCTGCTTGAGATTCTCTACCCCCTCTCACCACCCCTCTGGCCTTCCCCTTCCTCAAGTATAAAGCTTTCCCTTCCTCTCCTTAAAATAATAAATAAATAAATAAATAAATAAATAAATAAATAAATAAATAAAATCTTAAACTTAGCAATCATGTCTTTTAACATTTAAGTACAGGGATTCAGGAAATTTTTTCCATATTAAAAAAAAAAAAACATACACTCAGGTTTTAAACATTTCTTTTCTGAAGTGTTCACTTATGCAAGCAAAATGAGTTGCTGAACCTGTCAATTTATTTCCATGGGGGAAGCAATATTTCTTTCTTTGGTTATAATCTGCCAAAGAAATATTAAAGTTAGTGTGTTTTTGGCTAGAGGAAATATAAATACCACTCAAAAGCCCCTGCAAGCCATCGAGGTCTTCAGAAGGGAAAAAATCCCCTAAGGGTTGTGACAATGGTATTTGGGGGCTTGCTGGCAGAGAAGAGGGAGGGTGGGACTCTTTGTGAATTTTGTTGATTTCCAATTCCTTAAATGTATTTCACTAGTTGGAGGATTAAAAGGTTTACTGGTGAGAGTGTCAGTTGTCAAAGGATTGAAGACAGATTCTATAATCCTGTAAAAGAGAGCTCCGGCAGCTTCTCCAACAGGAATCTAGAAATATTTGGTATCTTGGAAATCACTTTGACCTATTGTTAAATTCTCTTAGTTCTTCTATGACAATCCTGCTGCGCCTGGAAGAAATGGCAACTTTCATAAACTTAACTCATGTTGCTCTCATATTCTATTTGCAAGGCACTTTTTCCTTGCAGTCTATCAGTTTTTGCCTCATGTACTTTGACACTGTGTTGTTAGGTGCACACATTAAGGGTTGTTATGTCTTCTCAGAAAATTAACCTCTATCCTTATGTAACGTGCTCCCTCTTTATTGCTGCTAATTTTCCCTGTTCTGAAATGTTTTGTCCTAGATTAATATAGCTACTCCTGCTTTCTTTGGATTAGTATTAGCATGATGTATCTTTCTCCATCACTTTTAACCTTTCTGTGTCTTTACTTTTAAGATGGGTTTTATGTAGAAAACAGATAGTTGGGTCTTGTTTTTTGTTCACATTGACAATCACGCTGACCAAAAAAATAGTGTAGTCAGGGCATTCATATTAAAGTGATACAGTTAGTTTAATACATACCATGTTTGTAGCTATTTTCTATTTATTACATTTATTTCTCTCATATCCTTTTTCTGCCTTCTCTAAGATATCACTTCTACTTATTTTTAAACTTTTTTTTTTTTAGTGATTGTGCTAGAGTTTATAATATATATTTACAACTAATCTAAGGTAATCTCTAAGGCCCCAAAAGGGGCTTGAACTCACCACCCCGAGATCAAGAGGCACATGCTTTTCTGACTGAGCCAGCCAGGCACCCCTAAGTATATCTTCAAATAACATCATACCACTTTATGGATAGTGCAAGTACCTTCCAACAAGAGTATTCCCAATTTCTCTCTCCTATCCTTTAAAATATTGCTACCATTTATTTTACTCAAAATATTGTTACTATTACTTTGAGCTATTAGCTCAATAGTTAGCTAAATAAAATGAAAGATTTTATTTTAACTTCACTTATTCCTTCTCCTGGACCCTTTTTTCTTTATGTAGATCCAGATTTATGATATACATCATTTTCCTTCTCCCTGAAAAAATTCTTTTAACATTTCTTGCAGAGCAGATCTAATGGAACTGAATTCTCTCTCTCTCTCTCTCTTTTTGTCTGAGAAAGTATTTTTCCTTCACTTGTAAAGGGTAATTTTGTTGAATATCAAATTCTAGGTTTGTGTTTTATTGGATTTTTTTTCCCTTTCTGACACTTTAAATATTTCACTCCATTCTCTTCTTGCTTACATAGTTTTTTATGAGAATTCTGATGTAACTTATCCTTAGTCCTTCTATGAACCAGACTAATACCATCTTGCACAAATCCTTCATGATACCTGTCCTGTGACCTGAAAACTTCTTGAGCACAACCACTCCCCCTCAACATTCTTTTTGTTTAACCACAGCCTTAGGCACACCTTGCAGACATAATGTCCTTAACCTCCCCTGGAGATAGGACTTTGACACACACATGTGCTTCTTTTTTTTTTTTTTTTAAGATTTTATTTGTTTAGAACAATTGGAGAGAGGGGCAGAGGGAGAGAGAGAGAGAGAGAAAATCTCAAGCAGACTCTGCATTGAGCATGAAGCCCAACATATGGCTTAGTCCCATGACCCTGAGATCACAACCTGAGCCAAAATCAACAGTCAGATGTTCAACTGCCTGAGCCATCCAGGCACCCCAACACACCTATTCTTGTACATTCTCCCCTTAGGTGATCCCCTAGCAGTATTCCCAGGCCTCTAGGGCCATACAAGGTTTTAAGGGAGATGGAGTTGCAGAGATATACTTCTTATGGGCACCCAAGACAGGCTTCTGTTGTTAGTCCCCTTAATGAGGCATTTTTCTAAAGCTGGACTTGGTTTTTTTTCTTCTGTCTTAGGCCCTCTGCCTTTGGAAGTCATTTTGCATATACTCCCTTTCACAGAAGAGCTTTCTACAGGTAAGATGTTTTCTTCCCTCTGTGGCTTCTTTCAAGATTTTTTCAGTATCTTTTTCTTTTCTTTTTTTGAGTTTGAATATGATACACCTAGGTGTGGATTTTTTGGCATTTATTTTGCTTGGTTTTCTCTGAGCTTCCTGCATCTGTGGTTTGGTGTCTGTCATTAATTTTGGAAAAAGCTATCATCACTTCAAATATTTCTTCTGCTTCATTCTCTTTCTCTTTTCCTTCTAGTAGTCCAACTATGTGATATTACATCTTTTGAACTTGTCCCTCAGATTTATCATATCTTTTTTTCTTTTCATCCTGCTTTTTCTTCACATTTCAGTTTGGGAAGTTTCTATTAATGTATCTTCATATTCACTGATTCTTTCCTTGGGACCATGTCCAGTCTACTGACAAGCGCATCAAAGGCATTCGTCATCTTCATTGCAGTGTTTTTTATTCCTGGCATTTTCTTTTGATTCTTTCTTAGAGTTTCCATCTTTCTGGTTATATAACCCATCTGTTCTTGCATGTTGTCAGCTTTTTCCATTAAGCCCCTTGCCGTATTAATCATACTTATTTTAAATTCCTCATCTGATCATTACAAAATCTATGTCCTATCTGAGTCTGGTTCTGATCCTTACTTTGTCTCTTCTTTCTTGCCTATTAATAGGCCTTGTGATGTTTTGTTGAAAGCCAGACATGATGTATCAGGTAGTAAGAACTGAGGTGAATAGGCTTTTACTGTGAAGTGTGTGTGTCTTAATTTGCCTAGGACTAAGCTATGTTTAATGTCTGCTATACCAGCAGGTGTCAGATGCTTCAATTTCTTTGATTTTTGTTTTTAAAATTTTCCTAAAAATTTCTCATACAGAGATTGTACCTCTTTAAACTATAATCCAGGGATCCCTGGGTGGCGCAGCGGTTTGGCGCCTGCCTTTGGCCCAGGGCGCGATCCTGGAGACCTGGGATCGAATCCCACGTCGGGCTCCCGGTGCATGGAGCCTGCTTCTCCCTCTACCTGTGTCTCTGCCTCTCTCTCTCTCTCTCTCTCTCTCTGTGACTATCATAAAAAAAAAATTTTAAAAAAATAAATAAACTATAATCCACTGTTACTATATTGGAGTGGTAGGTGGGAGTCAGGTATGGGGGGAAGGAAACATCCTATAATCCTATGATTAAGTTTCAGTCTTTTAGTTGACCTATGTCCTTGGGCTATGACTTTCACAAGTGTTTCCCAACCTTTCCCTCACCCCTCTCTTAGCAGAGACAGGAAGGCTAAGAGGGGCAGAGTTAGGTAGCTTCCCATCTTCCCCAACCCCTCACCCCCACCCCATAAGTCTGGCTAAATCATTTCCTTTGCAGAGTAGGCCTTTGCTATGGAGAAGGCCCTGGGTATGTTTCAAAATGGTTTATTTTCCCCTCCTCTGCTAAAAAAACATGAGGAGCTTTTTCTTGGCTCTTCCTCTTCAGAACTTGGTGAGGCTCCTGTAGGTAAAACCCATGGAAGTGTGGGGATCCTCCCAAAGACTGTAGCCCCCCAGAAATTTCTCACTGTCACACAAGTCCACACTTAACTACTAACAATTTGTCAAAGCTGCCATTTAGATGTTCCTACAAGCTTCAGATGTTCCAGAGGTTTCTGTTTCAGGTAAGCTGATATTGTCTGTGCTTCTCTGTATTTACCTGTCTCTCCAGATTTTGGAGGGCAGTTTGCCCTGCAACCTCAGTTCTCTGATGAGTCCAAGAAAAGTCACTGATGCTTACGTTTATTCAGCTTTGTTCTTGTTGTAAGGATGGGAGTGATGACTTTCAAGTTCTTTACATGGCAGAGCTGAAACTGGAAGCCCTCAGAAGTCTGTAAAAGCAAACTTAAATAGCATTGTCACTTATTCAATTATTCACTTATTATAAGTACAAGGCATTGAACTAGACTCTATGGGTAGATACAGAGATAAGCGAACATGGATCCTGCCCTCAGGGAGCTTTTACTCATTGAGAAAAAAAATTTAATATGAATATAGTTGACACACAATCTTACATTAGTTTCACTACAACATAGTGATTCAATGTCTCTGTAGATTATGCTCTGCTCACCACAGTGTAGCTACCATCTATCACCATACCACATTGTTACAATATCATGGACTATATTCCCTATGCTGTGATTTTTTTTTTTTATTTTTTTATTTTTTTTTATGATAGTCACAGAGAGAGAAAGAGAGGCAGAGACACAGGCAGAGAGAAGCAGGCTCCATGCACCGGGAGCCCGACGTGGGAATCGATCCTGGGTCTCCAGGATCGCGCCCTAGGCCAAAGGCAGGCGCCAAACCGCTGCGCCACCCAGGGATCCCTATGCTGTGATTTTTATTCCCGTGACCTAGTCATTCCACAACTTGAAGCTGCATCTCTCCCTCTTTTTCATCCATTATGCCCATTCCTCCACCCTCCCCTTCCCTCTGGGAAATGTCAGGTTGTTGTTTGTATTTATAGGTCTGTTTGTTTATTCATTTGTTTTGGACCTAGAGGCTATTGTGCTAAGTGAAATAAGTCCAATGGAGAAAGACAAATACCAAAAGATTTCACCCAGATGAGGAATCACGGAATTTATATTCTAACAAGGGATGACACAAGATAACGTCTCAATTCCTGTGTTTCAATGTGTTAGAGGCATGTAGAGGCATTAACTTCCCTAGCTGCTAGTAAACTGGGCCAGGGGCAGAAGGTTACAGCCACTTTCCTAGTTTTGCTTTATAAATATCATTTTCTATTTGTGCCATGACAAGGAAAAGGTTGAAAAGCATTGAAAAAAAAAAAAAAAAAAAAGAAAAGCATTGAAAGTGATAACAAGACATATACTAAATTACTGTAATATAATGTAGACAAATGATGTGTCAAAAAAAAAAAGATCTGATTATAAGGTATGTATTTGGAGGAAGCAGGCATTAAATTTAAAAATTCTAGAAATATTAGGAGAAGTCATGTTTGGGGTGAACATGGAAAGATGAGTAGGATTTGGATGTGCAAAGAGGGAGGGGCAATTGGTGGAGAATCTTTCACATAAAGACACCATGTAGGATTGGGGGAAGGATTGGGATGAAGAATCTCAAGGAGTTTAATTTGGTTAGAGCACAGGATGTGTGAAGGGGAGTAATGGGAAATAGAAAGCAAGGTTGGGTTCATGCAGAATAACTACCAATTTGTTGGTCTTTCTTTCTTTCTTTCTTTCTTTCTTTCTTTCTTTCTTTCTTTCTTTCATTTGAGAGAGAGAGGGATGTGGAGTGGGGCAGAGGGAGAGAGAGAGAGAATCTTAAGCAGCCTCTACCTCCAATGCAGAGCCAATGTGGGGCTTAGCTTCATTACCCTGAGATTGTTGACCTGAGCTGAAATCAAGAGCTAGACACTTATTGAGCCACTCAGGTCCTCCATCTACCATGTGATATTAACTGACATTCATGATAAAAGTAACTAAGGTACTATAAAATTCAAGGTGCCTTGCAAATTGCTGAAGTTTAAATGACATTTAATATGATTCATTTACATTTCATTACAAAGAGAAACTTGCATATTTGGAGGGTGAGTTGGATAGTGAGAGGTGTGGCTATAGGAATTAAAGTCAGTGAATAAAGCAAAATTAGAGTCAAGATTACCCTTGAAAATTGTTTAAATTGCCTATAAGGTCCATCAAGCATGATAAGTTTTATAAATACTACCTTATACAATAATTCTTGGGCACACCAAGTTTTGAAGATAATTAAAGTAATTAAAAGAGCAAAAAATGGGGTGGGTAGGAGAGTTTCTAGGTAGATGTCTGGGCATTGAAGATAGCTACATGTAAAATGATTATCAAATTCCTAAATGGTGGATGGGTGATGAGTAGAGGATTGCAGCGTTACTGTATGCCCACAGAGTTTACTCCTTTTGGTTTGATACAAGATCTCTATAATGGTAATATACATGACAGGCTGATGACAGGTGTGTGTGTGTGTGTGTGTGTGTGTGTGTGTGTGTGTGTGTGGTGGGAGGGGACGGTAAGCAGAAAGTAGAGACATTTAAGTACTAAAGTCAATTGGTGGAACCAGGGATTTAAATGTTTTCCAAACTCTATTTCTTTTTCCTATATCTAAATATTTTCACCTCCCTTCCCTATCTCCTTCATGGTTTTTTATTTTATTTTCAAAGGGAATAAAGGGCTTTAACAAGGGTAGGGATTACTGTTGCTAATTCACCACTATCTCAGAGAGAGGTAATAGAAATAATATTAAGGAAGTATCTATTTCCTTGTTTACTAAGAGGCTTTGTTTGTTTTAAAACAAGAATTGCTAGCTCTTTATTTACTTTCCTTTTTTATTGTGGGATAACTTACATAAAGTACATAGATCTTAAGTGTACGGCTTGATGAATTTTCACGTACGTAATCACACCATGTCAATATATAAAACATTTCCAGCACCCTAGAAAGCTCCCTTATGCCCTCTCCCAGTTAATGCCATCCCAAAGGTAACCATTATTACCACTGTATTTTCAATCTTTCTTCATCTCAGTTCTCAGGATGGTTGTAATGACAGAATGCACCAAAAAATAGAATGCATTTAGAACTGCAACAGATATTTTAATAATTCATAGCTCAAGAAAGAACCTGGTGGGAGTAGTGGCTTTTAAATGTTTTTTGAAGGCCTCCTGGGTGGCTCGGTTGATTAAGCACCTGCCTTTGGCTCAGGTCACAATCCCAGGGTCCTGGGATCAAGCCCTATGCTGGGCTCCCTGCTCAGTGGGGAGTCTGCTTCTTTCTCTCACTCTGCCCCTCCTCCACTCATGCTCATTTTTTTTCTCTCTCTCTCTCTCTGAAATAAATAAATAAAATCTTTAAATGTCTTTCAAATATGACCTGGAGTAAAAAAAAATAAATAAATAAAACAAGCCAAAAACCAAAACAAAAAAACGCTTTTAACATCATGAAGTAGGAGACATACCTATACTCATCTCTCCACAATTACAAATGGGATCTAAGAGCAGCATGGCTTCCTCTGATTTAGAAGATTTGGAGTGAAAAAAGACAGCCACTAAGCGCTCTGCTGTAAGCACCTTCTCCTTTCAAGAAACCAGTGAGCCTGAGGCTGTAATCCTAGCCCCAATCCCAAATTCCTGGGGAAGGTATCTTATTGTCCCAGCTTGAGTCAGGTGTCTGCTCCTGGACCAGTTCTCTGTGGTCAGGTGCATGGGTTCAGGTTTGTACAAAATGGCTGCCAGAGGCTCATACCTGAAGCATGTGGACCTGGCGGGAGAGTCAGTTCCCAAAGAAGGACTGGGCTGGGAAGCTAACCTCAGAAGTGTATATTACTGTGCCAAATCTAAATTTGATTGTCAGGTTCTCCACATACTTGCTCGGTGATACTAAAAAAAATATTTCTTAATTCATATAGTGAGTGTATATTATTTTCTTAGTTTTTAAAATGTTTTCATGTTCCAAGAACTGTGCTAGGTTCTAAGCAAATAATAATATATATGTTTTCTCAAGAAACAGCTTTATTCAGATATGACTGATTCAATCAACGCATATACTGTGATTTAAAGTGTATAATTTGGGGGCTCCTGGGTGACTCAGTTGGTTAAGTGACCAACTCTTGGTTTCAGCTCAGGTTTTGATCTCAGAGTCATGGGATTGAGCTCCACACTCAGCAGGGAGTCCTGAGATTCTCTCCCTCTCCCTCTGTTCCTCCCCTGCTTGTGTGAGCACTCTTTCTTTCAAATAAATCTTGTAAAAAATGTATTAAAAATAAGTGTACAATTTGGTAATATGTACAATTTGATATATGTATAAACCCAAGCAACTAGTACCACAATAAAGATAATGAATATATCTATCACCCCCAAAGTTTCCACATGCCCCTTTATAATCCTTCCCTCTGCCCTCACCCCATAGAGGTATTATTCTTAATTCTTCAAATAGGTCCTGTAATTCCTTATAAACACAAACTTGATTCTACTATTTTTGAATGTGGTCTTTTCTCCTGCTACATTTTAAAATTGGAAATTTAGGAAAGCTATTTCTCTAGCTACCTTATTAAGCTTTGTTTCAATTCAATTCATTCCTGTGGATGTTCCAAGTAAGCAATTCTAATATCTCAAAAGATTTTTTTTACCTTTTTCTTTCATATAAATGTATATATATTTACTGTTTTAT